>NC_138227.1:45101616-45494116 GCF_964197995.2 Scardinius erythrophthalmus
ACTCTAGTTCATCCAAAACACACCAGAAAAGAGACTCAAAGTGCTAAATACAGGAATTATCCTTTAAAACCATCAGGAATCACAGCCAATAGTTCTACATTAATTGACAATATCTTTACAAATGCAGTTGACCGCAGAATAGAAAGTGGCCTACTCCTAAACGAGATAAGTGATCCTCTCCCTGTCTTCACTACACTGCAACACTTTTCTCAGAATAAAGATACAAAGAAACAAGGAGCATATAGTCTAAAACGACTCAAAACAGCAACATCCATAAAAGCCTTTAAACGAGAATTAAACACACAGACTCGGAATGAAGTCTACTTAACTAATGATCCAAATGAATCTGATGATAATTCTTGCCTATTTTTATCCACCTATTCAGCAAACAGTGTCCTGTGCGCATGCAAAAGCAGTCAGAGTATGAAGCCGAACCCTGGATCACTAAAGGACTACAACAAGAAAAATCTCCTATATAAACATTTTTTAGAAAGAGAACAAAGGAAGCCGAACTCAAATATAAACTATATAAAAACAAGCGTTTTTGATTTGACAGCGGTATGCGCCACAGTTGACTTTTACCCGCATTTGGGGGGTGTTCATCTCAAACTCTGGTTGTGGTGCTAGCGTTTGGTGTGTGTGTGTGTGTGTGTGTTGTCCAGGTCACGTGGACTTCACCATCGAGGTGGAGCGGGCCCTGCGTGTGCTGGACGGGGCCGTGCTGGTGCTGTGTGCGGTCGGGGGGGTGCAGTGTCAGACCATGACCGTCAACCGGCAGATGAAGCGCTACAGCGTGCCCTTCCTCACCTTCATCAACAAACTGGACCGGCAGGGGGCCAATCCAGGCCGAGCGCTGCAGCAGCTCAGGTGATGCGCCGCCAGAGGTCACAGGTCACGGGTCACGGACCGCAGGGGGCTTCCTGACAAATCTTGTGTAAAATTAACATTCTGTCATCCCAACCCATGTGACTTTCATTCATCTTCAGAACACAAATGAACCTGAGAGATTTATGTCCCTCTTACGAAGGTCAATTCACCCAAAACTTTAATTTAGGCTTTTATTCGCATATTAAATTGATCGTAGCACATATATAAAGCACATCAGATGTGATAAACAGAAGCTCAAACGTACTTGCTGAACAAACCTTATTGGTTCCATTAAAAATCTGTGCATTTGCGTTTCAAAGATGAACAAAAGTCTTGGGTTTTGTAGGAAATAATGGCGAGTAAATTTAATTCGGCAGTCGAACAGATTGATATATATACTGCACTCACACATACTGTATATGTAAATAATGATAATATATTAATTGAGCTCTCTTTCACGTCTTCTTGCGCTTGAACGGACATATTTACACAAAATTATCCTAGTAAACATAGTCTGTTATATGCTGAGTGAAAATAAATAGTTGAGAAATAAAATGCATGTGTATCAGTCTATTGGATCCGTGCATTAGCTCTTAAAGTGACAACAGCCTAATATTCCCGTTGCTGTCTGTGTTTTGATCAAAATATTAAAATAAATATTGTGATTTGATGTAATGATCAAAGAAAAAAACCACTCGCTGCTTTTGGCTGAAAAACTTGTACCTTTAATAAGGATTTATCTGTTTAATTTATACAGTCAAGATCACGCATTACTGTTTTACATTTGATTATTCATTTTCTCCACCTATTACTGTTAGACTTACCTTAGAAACACGAACAACAGTGTTTATTTTATTTGTATGTGTGTTCTCCTGTTTTTGTGCTATTGCTCGTAATTTGATTTTGTTCTTATTTTATTACTGACAGTTTACTTGTCTTTAACAATTTAATTGAGTTAGATTAGTAGTTTTTGGTGTCACAACCTTATTTATCAAGGTTATGGGTCAAAAACACAAAAAAGATAATAACTAAGCCTATTTATTTTTTATTCCTTTTTTTGTGGTGGGGCCAGTAGAAAAAACCCTTAGCATTGAACTCTAGATGGCGCAGGCTGACGGTCCTTTACATGCAATCTGCAAGCAGTGACATCATTACGGCATGGCACAAGCTGATTGGCTCAGCTGATCCTGCAGCCAATGAGATGCTTGCTCAGCATTTCAGTAGTCTGGTTGAGTGTTCGCTGTTCCTCTGAAGCCCTCCTCCTCCCCAGCTCCACCTGCCTAGATCTGACACAGCACTGATGAATGTCTATTAATGCTGCAGATCTTACAGGCTCTCAGTAAGCGTGTCTTATTTTCTCCTGCAGGACTAAACTGAATCAGAATGCAGCGTTTGTCAACATTCCCATCGGGCTGGAGGGAAATCTGCAAGGCATCGTGGATCTGATCGAGGAGCGCAGCATCTTATTCGACGGCCCTTTCGGGTAGAGCATGAGTTTGGTGTTGTGTAACTGGAGACGTGCTGCCGATCACATGGTTTCTCATCATCTGTGTGTTTCTCGTTTGACTGTAGCCAGAGCATCCGCTATGCCGAGATCCCGGCGGAGATGCGGTCCGAGGCGTCCGACCGCAGACAGGAGCTGGTGGAGTGTGTGGCCAACGCCGACGAGACGCTCGGAGAGATGTTTCTGGAGGAGAGAGTTCCCACTGTGGACGACCTCAAGGTCTGTCTACTTCCTACACACACTTCACTTTACTGTGTCCTTGTTACAGTGTGATTCACAAGTAATGCTAAGGTTTAAGGTTAGTTGTGAGAAGCTTGTAATTGTGCATAATTTACTGTTATGTAGGGGTGCAACAGATCGCAGTTGATCGTGACCCGTACGGATCGGCTGCTCCACGTTCGGCACGCATGTGACTCGCGAATTAACTGCTAAATCTAACCGTCACAGAGTGAAAGTTTGTCATTTGGATGTGTTTTGTCTTGTCAATTTACATAGAGAGAGAGAGAGAGAGTGTGTTTCCTTGCCCTTGAACGGACACATACGCACAAAATTATGTCTAAATATCTGTCTCCGCAAGAGTTCTCTCGGTTCTGTCATGAGTGAACAGTTGAGAAAGAAATCAGATGTTTGTCAGTTTATTCGGTCTTAAAGTGACAGCAGCCTAATATTCCTACGGTTGCCTGTGTCGTTAATGCTAATAAAACAACAAACACAGCTTTAACAAAGATGAAACTATTTAATTTCTACACTGAACAAATAGTGTTATTTTACATTTAGGCTTAATTATTAATTTCTGTTCCTGAATATTACTGTTAGACCTTATTTAGTTTCATCTCTGCTTGTAATTTGTGTATTTGTTCTTATTTTATTACTGAATGTTCACTTTAATCTTCATCTTTAATATATATATGCATGGAAATATTCTTAAATTTATACATGAATGTGTGTGTATTTATACATACAAAATAATTATACAGTACACACACATATATTACGTAAACAAACTTTTATTTTGGATGTATATATTGGATATATATATGTGTGTGATCCGTTGCACCACTACTGTATTAAGTATGTTTAATGTGTGTAACAAAGACATAAAGTGTTAGCATCCTCATCTAAGATTGAACCTCGTAAGGGACAGATTTGAAACTATATCTCAGTATCTCAGCGACACAGTTGATTGGATGATTTGATGTTCCTATACCTGTGTTTGTAGCACTATCTGTAGTCCTGCTGTGTATGTAGGGGTCTGAAAGCGTGTGTATGCTGATGTTTCAGGCGGCCGTGCGTAGGGTGACGATCAAGCGTGCGTTCACTCCTGTGCTGGTGGGCAGTGCGCTGAAGAACAAAGGAGTTCAGCCCCTGTTAGACGCTGTGCTGGAGTATCTGCCCAACCCCACTGAAGTCAGCAACTACGCCATCCTCAACCAGGAGTGAGTGCTGGAGCTGCAGCCTGCAGCTAACTGAAACACACCGTTAGACAGAGTTACAGGTGTGTTAATGTGTGTGTCGTTTACAGGGAGGCTCGAGAAGGCTCAAAGATTCTGATGGATCCAACAAGAGACGACACTCAGCCCTTCGTCGGCCTGGCCTTCAAACTCGAGGTGAACTTCTGAAGTCAAGTCGTGTGTGAGCCGCATCGTATACCTGTGTTAAGCCTGTGTTAAGCCTGTGTTAAGCCTGTGTTTGACCTGTGTTTGACCTGTGTTTGACCTGTGTTTGACCTGTGTTTGGCCTGTGTTTGGCCTGTGTTTGACCTGTGTTTGACCTGTGTTTGACCTGTGTTTGACCTGTGTTTGACCTGTGTTTGACCTGTGTTTGACCTGTGTTTGGCCTGTGTTTGGCCTGTGTTAGACCTGTGTTAGACCTGTGTTAGACCTGTGTTTGACCTGTGTTTGACCTGTGTTTGGCCTGTGTTTGGCCTGTGTTAGGCCTGTGTTTGGCCTTTGTTAGACCTGTGTTAGACCTGTGTTAGACCTGTGTTAGACCTGTGTTAGACCTGTGTTAGACCTGTGTTAGACCTGTGTTAGACCTGTGTTAGACCTGTGTTAGACCTGTGTTTGACCTGTGTTAGGCCTGTGTTAGGCCTGTGTTTGACCTGTGTTTGACCTGTGTTTGGCCTGTGTTTGGCCTGTGTTAGACCTGTGTTAGACCTGTGTTTGACCTGTGTTAGGCCTGTGTTTGGCCTGTGTTAGACCTGTGTTAGACCTGTGTTAGACCTGTGTTTGGCCTGTGTTTGGCCTGTGTTTGGCCTGTGTTAGACCTGTGTTTGACCTGTGTTTGACCTGTGTTTGACCTGTGTTTGACCTGTGTTTGACCTGTGTTTGACCTGTGTTTGACCTGTGTTTGGCCTGTGTTAGGCCTGTGTTAGACCTGTGTTAGACCTGTGTTAGACCTGTGTTAGACCTGTGTTTGACCTGTGTTAGGCCTGTGTTAGGCCTGTGTTTGACCTGTGTTTGACCTGTGTTTGGCCTTTGTTTGACCTGTGTTTCCCCTGTGTTTGGCCTGTGTTAGACCTGTGTTAGACCTGTGTTTGACCTGTGTTAGGCCTGTGTTTGGCCTGTGTTAGACCTGTGTTAGACCTGTGTTAGACCTGTGTTTGGCCTGTGTTTGGCCTGTGTTTGGCCTGTGTTAGACCTGTGTTAGACCTGTGTTAGACCTGTGTTAGACCTGTGTTAGGCCTGTGTTAGACCTGTGTTTGACCTGTGTTAGACCTGTGTTTGGCCTGTGTTAGACCTGTGTTAGGCCTGTGTTAGACCTGTGTTAGGCCTGTGTTAGACCTGTGTTAGACCTGTGTTAGACCTGTGTTAGGCCTGTGTTAGGCCTGTGTTAGACCTGTGTTAGACCTGTGTTAGGCCTGTGTTAGGCCTGTGTTTGACCTGTGTTTGACCTGTGTTTGGCCTGTGTTTGACCTGTGTTTGACCTGTGTTTGGCCTGTGTTTGGCCTGTGTTAGACCTGTGTTTGGCCTTTGTTTGGCCTTTGTTAGACCTGTGTTAGACCTGTGTTAGACCTGTGTTAGACCTGTGTTAGACCTGTGTTTGACCTGTGTTTGACCTGTGTTTGACCTGTGTTAGGCCTGTGTTAGGCCTGTGTTAGGCATGTGTTTGACCTGTGTTTGACCTGTGTTTGGCCTGTGTTTGGCCTGTGTTTGACCTGTGTTTGACCTGTGTTAGACCTGAGTTAGACCTGTGTTTGACCTGTGTTTCCCCTGTGTTTGACCTGTGTTTGACCTGTGTTTCCCCTGTGTTTCCCCTGTGTTAGACCTGTGTTAGACCTGTGTTAGACCTGTGTTAGACCTGTGTTAGACCTGTGTTAGACCTGTGTTAGACCTGTGTTAGACCTGTGTTTGGCCTGTGTTTCCCCTGTGTTTGACCTGTGTTTCCCCTGTGTTTGACCTGTGTTAGACCTGTGTTAGACCTGTGTTTGGCCTGTGTTTGGCCTGTGTTTCCCCTGTGTTTGACCTGTGTTTGACCTGTGTTTGACCTGTGTTTGACCTGTGTTTGACCTGTGTTAGACCTGTGTTAGGCCTGTGTTAGGCCTGTGTTAGGCCTGTGTTTCCCCTGTGTTAGACCTGTGTTAGACCTGTGTTTCACCTGTGTTTGACCTGTGTTTGACCTGTTTGACCTGTGTTTGACCTGTGTTTGACCTGTGTTAGGCCTGTGTTAGGCCTGTGTTAGGCCTGTGTTAGGCCTGTGTTAGGCCTGTGTTAGGCCTGTGTTAGGCCTGTGTTAGACCTGTGTTAGACCTGTGTTAGACCTGTGTTAGACCTGTGTTGCCCCTGTGTTGCCCCTGTGTTGCCCCTGTGTTGCCCCTGTGTTTGACTTGCGTTTGACTTGCGTTTGACCTGCGTTTGACCTGCGTTTGACCTGCGTTTGACCTGCGTTTGACCTGCGTTTGACCTGCGTTTGACCTGTGTTTGACCTGTGTTGCCCCTGTGTTGCCCCTGTGTTGCCCCTGTGTTTGACTTGCGTTTGACTTGCGTTTGACCTGCGTTTGACCTGCGTTTGACCTGCGTTTGACCTGCGTTTGACCTGCGTTTGACCTGCGTTTGACCTGCGTTTGACCTGTGTTGCCCCTGTGTTTGACATGTGTTTCCCCTGTGTTTGACCTGTGTTATTCTGCAGGCGGGGCGCTTCGGTCAGCTGACATACGTGCGTGTGTATCAGGGTTGTCTGAGGAAGACCGAGTACATCTATAACACCCGCACGGCAAAGAGGGTGAGAGTTCAGAGACTCGTGCGACTCCACGCAGACCAGATGGAGGTGAGACATGTTTCTCTCTCAGTGAGACTGTTCAGTTCTTCAGATGGAGGTGAGACTCCGCGTGTTTGTCTTTCACTCGCTACGTTTACATGCAACCAAATAATCCATTAGTAATCGGATTAACGGCTCAATCGGACTGAAAAGCCTTCATGTAAACACCTTAATCGATCAGAATGAGCTCGATCCCAATGAAATTTTAATCCTAATGAAAGGGATGGTTTATTCCTTTTCTAATCCGATCGAGAGAACATGTAAACACTTGATCAGACTGAACACCGAAACTGAAAGGACTGCGCATGTGCAATGACGTAGAAATAGCGTAATGACGAATGACGTGCGGACCGAGCTGTTCTTCCTGTTGAATAAAGTGTCTTATTAATGAGTGTCTCGTCATCCTAAAATTCTCCTTTCACTCTTCAGTGTGTGTGAAGTGGAGCAGGACAACGTCCCACCAGTCCTTGTTTCAGATTCTCATCCACAGACGACGGTTTTGGGCATTTTTACTGCGTGATCAATGTAAGCAGCGGCACAACGGTTCATATGATCACTGTCTCCAAATTATGACCAGAAATGGATAAATATTAAGTCTGCTGTTTAAAACAAATAAAGAACCAATATAGGAGAATAGTTATTATGCGCAAACAGCTGGAAACTCTGTATATTTGTGCAGTGAGTGCATGTCAAAAAATATATTCAGATTTGAAGCTTGTGACATATAAACACACACATCAACCCGATCACGTTTAGCGCTCATGTAAACACTACATTCAGATTCATCAAGCGGAATGAATTCAGTCTGATTGAAACAAAAGTTGTGCATGTAAACGTAGCCAGTGAGCGTGTTGAATCAGACTGTTCATGAGTGTGTGGTGTGTTTCTTGTGTTGTTCAGGACGTAGAGATGGTGTTTGCTGGAGACATCTGTGCCCTGTTTGGCATCGACTGTGCCAGCGGAGACACATTCACTGCCCGCACGAATGCCAACCTCTCCATGGTACGTGATCAAACGAGAATAACACACGCTAAACCTGCTCAGAAACACAGGGAAATCAGTGGTGTGTGAAATATCAGTACAGTTCAAAGGGCATATTGCAGGTTAGAGCCCCCAGTGAGGATCTAGATTTTCTTTAAATATATACTTATAAATGCGCTATCAAGGCTTCTGGAGTCTTTTTTGTGAGAGAATTTTACTTCCGCATCTGAAAATTGCCAACCCGATTGTTTCACATCCAGAGTGTCTGGTGTTGAACTGTTGTTGGCAAAGGGAGTTTAAATGATCGGTTGATCAGACAAACTTCAGGAAGAAGCCCGTGTGGGAGCAATAACAGCGGCAAACGGAGAGTGGTTTTAGTTGATGCGAGTTTGAATCCGCTTTTTCCCGATCCCATTCTGTTGCATATCAGCTTGGAGAGTCGGCTATTTTTAACACTAAAAAGTGAAAATAAAGAGACCAGTGGGTATTCAGTGGGCCTGTGAATGACATTGGATGCGGTGTCCTGGTACATCGACTGACTCGTGAAGCTCATGTCGTTATATAACCGTAGAAGAGCTCTGCCTTTAAAATAAGAGATTTCATCTATAGTAAACTGTGATCAAAGCTGGGTTTCTCCAGTTGTCAGACATGATCCTTCAGAAATCATTCTAAATGATGATTTGATGCTCAAGAAACATTTATGATTATTATTATGATTATTATCAATGTTGAAAACAGTTTTGCTGCTTCATATTTTTGTGGAAATCATCATACACTTAGTTTTTCAGGATTCTGTGATCAATAGAAAGCTCAAAAGAACAGCATTTATTTGAAATAGTGTTTTATTATTATTATTATTGAGCTATGATTGTTTTGATTAATTTTAATTCATTTGCACACTCCATTTTGTCTGAATTTGAGACCTGGCTTCGTTCAGAACTCAATCTTGTGCAGTAAATGTGCAGTGAACACCATTCTGTTCATTGTGGTATTGGAACTGATTTAAGTCATTGTACAGTCATTTGTTATATTTTTTCTTTGCGCATTATTGGAATTCTTTTTCTTTCAAATGTGGCGTGAAATGAAACGTGACCCCGTGTGTGTGTGTGAGATTGATCCGGAACACGTGTTAAGAACATCTGTGTAGTGATGTGAGGAATAATGTGTGTGTTCCCAGGAGTCCATCCACATTCCTGAGGCTGTGATCTCCATGGCCATACGACCCTCCAACAAGGTACAGAATCACTGAAGGACTCGCTCGCTCTCTCTCTCTCTCTCTCTGTCCTCATCTATGTGTGATGTGAGTGTGTGATCATCATCCTCTCTTCTGTCCTCATCTATAAGAGTGTGTGTGATCATCCTCCTCTTCTGTCCTCTAGAACGACACGGACAAGTTCTCCAAGGGCATCAACCGCTTCACCAGGGAAGATCCCACGTTTAGAGTTCACTTCGACACGGAGAGCAAAGAGACCATCATCTCCGGCATGGGAGAGCTGCATCTGGAGATCTACTCACAGGTACACACACACACACACACACACACACACACACACACACACACACACACTCTTGTACATCTATCTTTATGAGGACATTCATTGTCACTATGCAGTCTCTAGCCGCTTACCCTAACCTTACCCGTCACAACTAAGTGCCTAACCCGACCCCTGACCCTAAACCGACCCTTGACCTCACTATAACCTTATCCCTAAAACCAAGTCTTGACCCTCAAAAAGGCCTTTAAAGGCTCTCAGAAACTGAGGACCGGCCAACATGTCCTCACTTTACTCTCTCTGTCCTCACTCCAATGGTCTAACACTCAAACTGGTCCTCACAAAGATAGTTGTACAAGTACACACACACACACACACAGGGAGAGGGAATACAACTGTCCGTGTGTGATGGGGAAACTGGTGTGTGTGTGTGTGTTATAGAGGATGGAGAGGGAATACAACTGTCCGTGTGTGATGGGGAAACCAAAGGTGGCCTTCAGAGAGACGGTGACCAGCGCTGTGCCGTAAGTCCTGCATTTACACACACACAGATGGATGAAGATCTGATCCAGAACACACACATTATCCTCGACTCAGTCCAAAGTCAGCGTAACTCTTTATTGTACAGTGGTTACACACGTATACACATACAGGCACTGCAGTGACTGGGGCTGTCAAACAAAAATGTAATTTTGAATATTTGTTGATAAAAATAAAATAAAAACACATTTGAATGCAAAAACCGCACATCGAACTGGTGTGTCGAGAGTCTCATGATGACATCACTGACGCGGTGTGTGTTTATTAGCTCATCCAGTATACAGCGCCGCGTTGTTAATTGGAGAAATGGTGGAAAAAGAGAGTGAGAGAGAATCTTGCTTACACCAAAACATCTTACAAGTGTGTGTGTATCCACATATTGAGCAGCTGCAACGACACACTTGACCAAACCTTTGCTGTTGTGTGTTCGTGTAGTTCATTACGCTGTGTGTTGAAGTGTGTGTTTTCTCAGGTTACTGAAGCACTTACACTGCTTTATACACTATTGTAACCTCATTTTCCTCGCATACACATTAAGGAAATTATATTTTATTTAAGAACAATTGTTTCAAAAGTTAATGCACTTTAAAAAGTGAATTTCATTTCATTTCAATAAAAGATGCGATGCTTGATCTGATGTTTTGTTTGTTTACTGCGCTCGCTCGCGCCCTCTTGTGGACACAGAAGACACTTATTTTAAAGGATTGCCTTTAGAATTCGAATATAATTAGAATTTTGCTCAAATTTAAGAAACAAAATTAGCTTTTCACCCATTTTGACAGCCCTAGTAGTGATAACTATAAATTATGCATAATTACAACTAACCCTAAATTAAACCCCTAACCCTAATGATATAGTACATACATGTTGTTAATGAACATTACTCAGTACTTAAATGTAGACTTGAACTGTTAAAAGGAAACATTAAAATAAAGTTGAACCAAAATCATTTGAAATGAAGTAAACATGAACTGAAATAAAAAAATGTAAAAGTCTAGTTTGCGTTAAAAAACTTTAACTGCCTTGAATTGAACACAGGAAATATAAAATATAATAAAAAAATGGCAAAAACTGTAACAGTGAATCATAGGCTGTGTGTTTGCATGTGTCCAGCAGTGAATCAGGGCTTTCTCTGATGAATGAACTGCAGCCAGCGGTATTTCTCTGTTTATTAGTGTTGATGCGTGATCAGACAGCAGTGTGTGTGTGTGTGTGTGTGTGTGTGTGTGCTCAGTTTGCTGTTGGCGGTCCGGTGTCATGAGGGCACTTGGGAAGCCACTCGGTGTCCAGCACTCTGACGCCCCCCTCAGGAGACCAGGAGCATAACAGCTTCCAGTGGACGATCTCCTGCACAGCAGATCATGATGTTAACACACACACTCTTCCTCTGTGCGAGACCTCGCTCTGCTTTGATGATCTGTGTTTCTCACCTGTGAGACGATGTCATGAAGGAGAACGTGGTACTTCAGCATCAGCTGCTTCTCGCTCGTCTCCTGAGATAGAGGACGTTATTCTTCGGCCTCTCGTAACATGTGGCAATCACTTACACACTTTAAATTGTGTGTGTGTGTGTGTGTGTGTGGAGCTCTGACCTGCTGTGTGAGGTTGGCCACCTGTGCCAGGTTATACTCTGTGTTCTCGCTGGACTCTCTCAGCATGATGTGTGTGTGTGTGTGTGTGTGTGTGTGTGTGTGTGTGTGTGTGTGTGTGTGTGTGTGTGTGTGTGTGTGTGTGTGTGTGTGTGTGTGTGTGTGTGTGTGTGTGTGTGTGTGTGTGTGTGTGTGTGTGTGTGTGTGTGTGTGTGTGTGTGTGTGTGTGTGTGTGTGTGTGTGGAGCTCTGACCTGCTGTGTGAGGTTGGCCACCTGTGCCAGGTTATACTCTGTGTTCTCGCTGGACTCTCTCAGTGTGTGTGTGTGTGTGTGTGTGTGTGTGGAGCTCTGACCTGCTGTGTGAGGTTGGCCACCTGTGCCAGGTTATACTCTGTGTTCTCGCTGGACTCTCTCAGTGTGTGTGTGTGTGTGTGTGTGTGTGTGGAGCTCTGACCTGCTGTGTGAGGTTGGCCACCTGTGCCAGGTTATACTCTGTGTTCTCGCTGGACTCTCTCAGCATGATGAAGGACGCAGCCACACGAGCCAGATGCCAGAACGGCTGCATGTCCTGGCTGATGTTCCCGTAGCTGTCTGCACACACACACACACACACACAGAGAGAGAGAGAGGGAGAGTTCAGCGCTGAGCCCTGTGTGTGTGTGATGACACTGCTGTTCAGAAGGTTGGGGTCGGGAAGATTTTTTAAGTTGTAAACGCAGCCTTGGTGAGCAGAAGAGACTTCTTTTAAGAGTATTAATAATCTTTCCGATCCCAAACTTTGACTGGTAGTGTATGTGTGTTAGTGTGTGTCACACACACCTGGCAGGTCGTGCGCAGAGACGGCGCTGTGAGGCGCTGTGTGTTTCTGGTAGAAAGCGAGTTCCTCCGGCGAGCTGCTGATGTGTGTCAGATCCTCACAGCGCAGATGCACCTCCGGAGGAGTGTGTGTGTGTGTCTCCGTCCGGGGGAACAACACCTCCGCTGAGCAGCGCAGCACCGAGCCCTGACACACACACACACACACACACACATTAGAGACGTGTTATGATGGAAAACCTGGGCTTCAGTCGACTCACTCGATCACACTGTTCAAAAGTTTGGGGTCGGCAAGACCTTTTTTCATCAGAGCCCTGGCCCCTTGGAAAGACCCCAGCTTTTACAAGTCTGGGGTAAGCTTGGGGACAGTCGCGGGGAGGATGGGTTGGGGAGCTCTGTGCCAGGGCAGATCGGCCTCCAGCTCTTGGACAAGCACAGAGAAACGGCTGTATATCAGCTGCCTGTTTGGATTGGATTGTATCCAGCGTGACTGGATTAGCAGACGCAATACGACTGACCGTTCGAAAGGGAACGAATCGGTTACTAACGTAGCCTTGGTTCCCTAAGATAAGGGAACGAGTATTGCGGAGACGGCCGTGCTAGGGCGCACACGACTCTGTGATAGTCGCTTCAGTCGGTTGACCTGAATCAAATGGCGAAATTAGCGGCTTTTATAGGCAGATGCCCCGCCCCCTTTTGCCGGGCTCTGCGCATGGATCGGTGGGCTGTGCCCTGATTGGCTCGCGCAGTTACGCCGCTCCGCCATAGGTTCGTGCAGTTCCCACTGATCAGCCAATAAGCATGCGGTTAGTCTCTGCACTGTTATGCAGTAGCACTGCGTTATTTTATAAAGGCTTCAGTATTCGGAGAAAAAGGAGTTTTCCCCATCGCGTCTAGCAGACGCAATACTCGTCCCCTAATCTCAGGGAACCGAGTCGTTTTACATTGGAATAATATTTCACTGTTTTACTGTATTTTTGATCAAATAAATGCAGCTGGTGAGCAGAAGAGAGTTCTTTAGAAACTTTTAGAAACTGTCAGTGAACATGTAATGCATCGATTAAGGAGTTTAATAATATTACATTACTTTAATATATATTGCTGTTACTATAATACTCATATAATTTATATAATGGAATATTTGGAGAATATCCCAATTTTAAAGTATGGCTGGCACTTCCTGTCCGGGGACTGCCACTCAAAATGACAAATAATCCTGATCCATCAGTTTGACTGAATGAGCTGGACGTTTTTATCCATCAGGAAAACAGTGGAACTCTTGGTGTTTTAATCAGACATCAGTATCACAGGAATATCTGTGGCTTTTCAGGCAAGTTTCTAAAGCAGGGAGAAACACAATACTTGTGTCAAAATGACGGAAAGCACTTAGTTAATGAAACAGTTTTTGATTAACGCAACATCCGTGTTACATAACTTAGCCTTGGAGGGGTTTCAATAGACTGAATGCTTGATGGATTGGATATTATGAGAGAATTAAAGTGTTTTTGGCCTTTGCTGCATGTAAACCTGTTGTAGGAGACTCCAAAACAACATTAGGAACCTTTAAAATAGCATAATAGGGGCACTTTAATACTCTTAAACTTTTAAGTTAGATGGCGCAGGAGTGAGAAAAATGCCATTTAAACATGTTTATTGGCAGTCGGGAAGTTACACCCATAGTTTGCGCAAAGCAGAGGACAACGATGGATGTAGAGAATGCAGCTTAAAACATTTATGGTGAATCTTGATGTTCGTAAGCTTTAAACGCCTTATTTGATTTGGTAATTCACTGACACGGATTGATGTGAAGGCATCGGCCCATTTCTTGTGCTGGTGAATGTATATTTGAAAACATGTTTCATTAGTTAATGTAACTAACATGAACTAACAATGAGAAATACATTTGTTACTGTATTTGTTAATCTTTGTTAACGTTAGTTAATAAAAATACAGCTGTTCATTGTTAGTTCACAGTGCATTAACTAATGTTAACATGATTTTATTAAGTATTAGTTAATGTTGAAATGAACATTACCAAATGTTAACTAACAAACCTTATTGTAAAGTGTTACCTAAAACATAATTAAAAGAATTATGAATCACACCAAAATCAAATTATTGTTATTGTGGACAAAAAATCGATGATAATCTTGATTAAATCGTTGTCAGAGCCAGTTTTGAAGTAACAGATACTCCCTTCTCTAACAATGACGGAAGTTTATTGGTTTAGTATTAAACTAGAGCTCTTTCATTCAGCTGGTTTGGCAGGAGTGAGTCAGAGTGAGTTGTGTAGTTGACTGGTTTTACACCTCGTCTGCAATGGATCTGAAACGTACCGAGCTTCCATAGTCCGTCACGGAGAAATCCAGGCTGTACTTCCTCCCTCCGGTTCCCACGACCTGTCAACGCAAGAGTTAGCAGTCCTTTAGCAAACGCAAGAGTTAGCAGTCCTTTAGCAAACGCAAGAGTTAGCAGTCCTTTAGCAAACGCAAGAGTTAGCAGTCCTTTAGCAAACACTCACAGGCCGAGTCTCGCTGAAGGTAAAGGAGGAGCAAAACTCCAGAGCATGTAGATGTGAACAGAGAACTTGTACAATAGATATTCGTACTTGTATGCTAAAACTTACACTCACAGCTCCAATGTGAAAACCTATTAAATACAAATCTGAAGTTGAATGTTGAGATTTGCACTCGCAGACAATAGTCACAAACCTGTATTCTGAGTTTGAAGCTGCAGACAAGTAGTTACAAATGTGTAAAATGCCACACACAGAAATACAATGACAGACACAAACTTGTAATACATATTTGCACTTATCCTTTCATTCACATTCGCAGTATCACCTCACTTAGGCACTTGTTGCAACTTCTCAAATCTGCCATTTCATATTTCACACCTTGACTTTTGCAACTATTTTCACGATATATTAGATGCAAACCTAACATGTAACTACTTGTCTGCAACTTCAAATTCAGAATACAGGTTTGTGATTATTGTATGTATTCTCAAATCCACATCCACGTGCTCTGGAGTTCTGCTTCTCTTTTCCCCTCACGAGTGTCTCTGCTGAAGTGTCTCTGAGCTGGTCTCACCTGGTCCTCCGCCGTGGCCGTGTGCACCCGCTGCAGGCCGAACACCCTGAAGGGCGAGCCGTGGTGTGTGTTCAGGTGATGCAGGGCCACTTGAGCCGCTCGCCGCGCTGGGAAGTGTGTGGGAACCAGATCTCCTGTGGCCATCGTCTGTGTCTGAGAGAGCAGAGACACACACAAGCACTGAGACACACCTCACTCACAGGGTGTGTGTGTGGTTTACACTGGACTTTGAGTCTCTCACAGTTGCATAACAAGAGCATGTGATCACTGTCAAAACGAGGAGATGAAGAAATACTCAAGTGTTCAGACACGAGCAGAACTGTAGAAGCTGCTTGAGAGAGTTTCTGCGGGATGAGAGTCCTGCACTTCCTGTTTTGTGCTGTAGCCCCGCCCTCTTTTAAAGAGACACTGCGCGGTTTCTCTCTCAGCACATTATAAATGTCATGCTCTTTCAAGCTTTATAATAGCAGTGAATGGCTGTTTCTATTTAGAAGTCCGTAAGTGCATCTATCCATCATAAGAGTGCATCTATCCATCATAAGAATGCATATATCCATCATAAAAGTGCATCTATCCATCATAAAAGTGCATGTTCATCATAAAAGTGCATCTGTCCATAAGTGCATCTGTCCATCATAAAAGCACATCCATCCATAAGTGCATCTATCATCATAAAAGTGCATGTTCATCATAAAAGCACATCTATCCATCATAAAAGTGCATCTGTCCATCATAAAAGTGCATCTATCCATCATAAAAGTGCATCTATCCATCATAAAAGTGCATCTGTCCATCATAAAAGTGCATCTATCCATCATAAAAGTGCATCTGTCCATCATAAAAGCACATCCATAAGTGCATCTGTTCATTATAAAAGTGCATCTATCCATCATAAAAGTGCATCTATCATCATAAAAGTGCATCTATCCATCATAAAAGTGCATCTATCCATCATTAAAGTGCATCTATCATCATAAAAGTGCGTCTGTCCATCATAAAAGTGCATCTGTCCATCATTAAAGTGCATCTATCATCATAAAAGTGCATCTGTCCATCATAAAACTGCATCTGTCCATCATAAAAGTGCATCTATCCATCATTAAAGTGCATCTATCCATCATAAAAGTGCATCTGTCCATCATAAAAGTGCATCTGTCCATCATAAAAGTGCATCTGTCCATCATAAAAGTGCATCTATCCATCATAAAAGTGCATCTATCCATCATAAAAGTGCATCTATTCATCATAAAAGTGCATCTATCCATCATAAGTGCATCTATCCATCATAAAAGTGCATCTGTCCATCATAAAAGTGCATCTGTCCATCATAAAAGTGCATCTGTCCATCATAAAAGCACATCCATCCATCATAAAAGTGCATGTTCATCATAAAACTGCATCTATCCATCATAAATGTGCATCTGTCCATCATAAAAGTGCATGTTCATCATAAGTGCATCTATCCATCATAAAAGTGCATCTATCCATCATAAGTGCATCTATCCATCATAAAAGTGCATCCATCCATCATTAAAGTGCATCTATCCATCATAAAAGCACATCTATCCATCATAAAAGTGCATCTGTCCATCATAAAAGTGCATCTATCCATCATAAAAGTGCATCTGTCCATCATAAAAGTGCATCTGTCCATCATAAAAGTGCATCTATCCATCATAAAAGTGCATCTGTCCATCATAAAAGCACATCCATAAGTGCATCTGTTCATTATAAAAGTGCATCTATCCATCATAAAAGTGCATCTATCATCATAAAAGTGCATCTATCCATCATAAAAGTGCATCTATCCATCATTAAAGTGCATCTATCATCATAAAAGTGCGTCTGTCCATCATAAAAGTGCATCTGTCCATCATTAAAGTGCATCTATCATCATAAAAGTGCATCTGTCCATCATAAAACTGCATCTGTCCATCATAAAAGTGCATCTGTCCATCATAAAAGTGCATCTGTCCATCATAAAAGTGCATCTGTCCATCATAAAAGCACATCCATCCATCATAAAAGTGCATCTATCCATCATAAATGTGCATCTGTCCATCATAAAAGTGCATGTTCATCATAAGTGCATCTATCCATCATAAAAGTGCATCTATCCATCATAAGTGCATCTATCCATCATAAAAGTGCATCCATCCATCATTAAAGTGCATCCATCCATCATAAAAGCGCATCCATCCATCATTAAAGTGCATCTATCCATCATAAAAGCGCATCCATCCATCATAAAAGCGCATCCATCCATCATTAAAGTGCATCTATCCATCATAAAAGTTTGATCTCTTTTTAAAGATGACACTTGGCAGATTATTGCTGAAGTGAAAAGTTTTTTAAAAAAGTTACAGAATTTTACGTTTATTATGAAAAATTTGCAAAAATACCATTTTCAATTTTTATATGAAATATATATTTTCAAAAACATGTTTTACGCTAAAACTGTGAGAAAATCAAAGCCCTAAATCTAAACAAGTTATGTTCAAAATGCATTACCAAACGCTTCCACTAGAGGGAATTCGTCTCATTCATTTCCAATGCGCTCATTTTTGACCGCGAGGAGCACAAGTGTGACTATTGTTTCAGGACCATTTAACCTGTTCCAATCATGTTCATGATTTTTTTAGTGTGTTCACACAGCAAGTGCCAAAACCTTTGCCAAGTTTCGTACCATTCCGATGAAGTAAAAAATTCCCCCCCAAAAAATGTATTTGTTCGGTCAAAAATGGCCGTAGAGCACCAGAGGGTAAAGTATACACACAGATATTGCATTATCACTCAAAAATGTTAATGTCATCACAATATTGCTGGTTAATTCTACATCAGCATCCAGAGAGAACGGGGTGTATTGTGAACACTGGATGTGTGTTCCAGCACTGACGCAGGTGTGTGTGTGTTGCAGGTTTGACTTCACCCATAAGAAGCAGTCTGGAGGCTCGGGTCAGTACGGTAAAGTGGTGGGCGTCCTGGAGCCGCTGGAGCCAGAGAACTACACCAAGCTGGAGTTCAGTGACCAGACCGTGGGCACCAACATCCCCAGGCAGTTTGTGCCCGCCGTGGAGAAGGTGAGAGAAGACCTCAGGAGAGTCTCGCAACACAATCCACAGGCGTTAGCATCATCGCGAGATCGTAGACTTCATCATCAGCATGTGATGTTCAGAGAAGTACAGGCTACAATAGGCATGCAATCAGTGCAAACATACATAGTAAATACACAAAATTCACTGAAACGTGAAAACAGAAAGTGTCTGTGGCGTTTGTTCCCAAATACACCACATGGTTTCTAGAGCTACATGAACTGATACAAAGAATAAAATAGAGAAATTATGGCTTTTAATGTTGTTTATGTGTCTATGTGGTGTTTTTAATATGCTTTAACTCAATCCATGTGTAAATTCATAAGTCGACAGCATTGCTGAGTGTTTCCTCCTTAAAACTGCAGTGAACCAAAGACAGTCTCAAACACACGCTTTGAAATCGCTGGTGTTTCTGACGTCACACACTACCTTGTAACCAATCAGATCAATGTGTGATCGTCAACCAGTGGATCTCTGAGCTGAGTGAGTGAGTGAGTGGAGGTGGGGCTCATTTGCATATTCATAGAACCACGCATACTAAATGAGGCAAGGGTGTCGAGTTACATTCAAGATATTTTAAGGCATGAAGTTTTTTTTAAGGAAAAAACTTTTAAATATGTCATAAAAGTGTGTGGATGAAACTAGCAGAACTGCAGCAGATTTCTCCTCACTCGCACGGTCCAATCAGAGACAGAACTCCATAAAATGAGTTCAGAAATGAGTAATTTTAAGGTTTCTTTCGTGGGCCTGAGAACACTCGTTCCTCGTTCACTTTCACACGGAAAAGAGCGGAGAGGATCTTCTTTTAAGTCATGTCGGTTTGGAGCGCCATGAGGGTCAGTGAATGATGTCAGAATGATCATTTTCGGTTGAACTCTGGTTCACTTTAGGTTAGGGCTGCTCCCTAATAGTCAAGGCTTAGTCGACCAAAATTGTATTAGTCGCAGAAAAAAAACTAGTGGCATATCGCAATCTCTCCATTTAACTTCTAATACTCCCTCATGTTTGCTCATTCAGTAATGCAGACTATAAAGGGACTACTTTTATTTTTGAAATCTCACAATAACAACAAAACGTTGTGTTTGTGTAAAATAATGTCACTTTCTGCCGTCTCGGTCTCAGTGAACTCGAGCACATCACACAAGTGAGCCGAAACTCAGACATGAGAAATATATATACAGAAAGCTTGACGTGTCTACTTTTGAATGAACAGATTCCAATGGGAAAAATATATATTCTTCGATTATGTAATCCGTATGAAACGTCGAAGATGACGAGTCGGCATCGTTTCTTAATCTCTGCAGTCAAAAACACAGAAAACATTACCAGTAAATTATTAAAATGTTTAGACAGTCTCATTCTGTTTTTTTTTTTTTTCACTAGACTTTCATATTCATTACGTTTGCCGGTGCGTGGTGCTTTAAGCTTTATGTTTGAATTTGTGCGCTGATTAGGCTATACATATTTTACATAGGCAATTAAAGGCGCATTATTATGATTTATGGCTCATTGATATAAACGTGTCTAGCCTCAGCGCTGGTCAGAGCATTGGTTGAAGCTGTTCCTCTGTCCTCAGGGATTCAGGGAGGCGAGTGAGAAGGGTCCACTGACGGGACACCGGATCTCCGGCGTGCGGTTCGTGCTGGACGACGGAGCGCATCACATGGTGGACTCGAACGAGATCTCCTTCATCCGGGCAGGAGAGGGCGCTCTCAGACAGGGTATGAGCTCCACATCTCCTCTTCTCTTGCTCTCGCTGCGGTGTCCCGCTGGTGGTGTTGACGTGTGTGTGTGCCGTGTGTTCAGCGCTGGAGAAGGCCAGTGTGGTGATCCTGGAGCCCGTGATGTCAGTGGAGATCGTGGCTCCTAACGAGTTCCAGGGGGTCGTCATCGCAGGGGTCAACCGCAGGCACGGCGTGATCACGGGACAGGACGGGGCCGAGGGCTATTTCACACTCTACGCTGACGTGAGTAACTCAGCTCTGCATCTGTATCGCTCACACCGCTGGACCACCACACAAAGACCAGGATAGTTTCAGCTCAGGAAAATATGGGCCGATAATTATTTATATTGGAAAGCCGATAACCGATATATTGGCCGATAAATCTAAATCCAAACTTTTATATCGTTTTTAAGAGCCTGATCACAAAAACAAAACTGACCATTAAAAGACCCAAAACTTCAGATATATAGCCTGTTTATTGTCATTTTATGTGTCTATATGACACACACACGCTGCACTTTACTGCATTTTCCTCAAAGTGACTCCAATCATATTTCAAGCTATTAAAATTATCATGTTGAACAGTGCGCATCTGAGGTGTCTCAGCTGAAGGAGATAATACATTATTTATCGGCTTTAACATATTGAGTCGATAATGATGACATTAAAAATGAACATATATCGGCCGATACTGATTTGTGCATCGCTAGTTTAAAGAAAAAGTCTATTTTAAGACACTCGAGATTCTTTGCATTGTGATACTTTTGACAATTCAGCACTTCTCTGTCCAAATTAGGGCTGTGAAACGATTAAACGCATCCAAAATAAACCTGTTTACGTTAGAGCTTAGATCGGGCCCAACAAATCAAGCCCGACCCTACCCGAGCCCGAGCACGTTGTGTCCGAGCCCGGCCCGGCCCGACACATTCACTGTAATTATGAGCCCGAGCCCGATTTAAACCCGACCATATGTGGGCCGTTATAACCAGGGGCGGCGCCAGAATATTTTTTAACGCAGGTGCTGCTGTGCTAGATCATTTAAGCTACAGGGGGAGCTGCGCAGTTATATATATTATATAAATACTATTACTAAATGAGCAAAAATTGCCCACTCAATATTAAATATTCAGTTATTTTAATTATCACAATTAAAGTTTTAATTTTATGAAATTGAACAAACACACAACATTCAGCATTCAATCAAATATTCTTAAAGATTAATAATGTTACAACAACATATTGTTATTTCAACATAATATGTGTGTGAGCAACAAGCAAGATTTGTAAATTCGGTGACAGCGTGTGTTACGAGTTTCAAATGGTGTACTGTAGGCTAAGTGACCGCGACGCGCCGGCGATTGCATGTCATGATTATATTGTATTGGCCTATTGCTTTTTATGTATTAAATCCAGGCAATTGGAATGTATTAAAATTAAGATACAATTTATACAAAACGAAATTCACTTTAAAGAAAAGCTTTCTTCAAAACGAAACTTAACAAACTTGAAACTAAATGTGCTTATTTAATAGCTATAACACGTAGGTTACTACAGACCCTCTTTTTGTACAAATTGCAGCACATTCATTTAATTCTGAATTTTGCACATGTAAAGGAAAGGCATTTGTTTGTGCATAGTAAACATATCTGTAACATTTATCAAGTTCATGTGCGTGCATTTATTAATTATCGTATGAATAATGCGACAAGGAAGAAGCATGTAAACATTGTTTATTCAGAAATAATTGAATGGATCGGAAAAGTAACAAAAGAGGACATTGAGGCCTGAGGCTGACTACTATCATAATTTCTGCCATGGCAAGACTGCTTCATGTGTCTGTTCATCGTCGAAGTCCCCGTTTTTTTTGCTGTCATAGGCGAGCAGCGTGCCGCATTTAATGCACGAGACAAAGCCAACACATATTGTCACTCCGCACGACTAGTTTAAAATGTTTCCATACCTCCGATTTTCCTCCAAACTTGCTCAAAGTTATTTCTTCTGTTTAAATGTTTTTCTTTGCTTCTTCAAGCTCCATGTTGCACTTAAGCAGCAGAATAGTAGCCTACAGCACGCACAGCAGGTGTGATGCGTCACGCGTGCGAGACTGCGAGTGAGAGTGGACGAGACGCTGCGCATGACACGTAACGTGCTTTAGCCTATCAAGGGCCCGACCCGACCCGGCCCGAATACAGTGGCGGGAAATATAGCTATTAGATTAAACTCAAACCCTTATGACTGTGATCATGTTGTTTCAGATCCCGCTGAATGACATGTTTGGATACTCCACAGAGCTGCGCTCCTGCACTGAGGTAACACACACACACACTCAGTACTGAAGACTGTAGAGACACGCATGTTCCTGCTCTCATCTGTGGTTCATCATGTGTGTGTGTGTTGTGTTCAGGGTAAAGGCGAGTACACCATGGACTACAGCAGATATCAGCCCTGTCTGCCCAGCGTTCAGGAGGATCTGGTCAACAAACACCTGGAGGCCACGGGACAGATGCCCACCAAGAAGAGCAAGTGGAAGAACTGAACACACACACACACACACACAGATCACGGACGTTTGTAACAAGTGAACATGTCGAGAAGGTCACGGGTGATTTGCAGAGATCGGCTCTGGAAGGGTACATTGTAAATGTCTTTGTACAGCAAATAGTTGCAAATGTGGTGATTTAATATAAAATGATGATGATGTTTTAAATCTGTGTGTCTCGAGTCGCATTGGGAACGCCGTAACACCTCACCTAACCTGAGCTATTACACACACACACACGAGAACATGATTCCCTCAGAAACATGAGCCATATGTAGAGAGTGAAGGGATGTTACGCCACATACCCGGGTCAGTTTACACACAGCCAACCTCATAACTTACACTTATCTTTCAGCGGGAATCTTTCGTTGTAATATATTTAAATAAATACATGTGTGATGCATCTCACCGGACAACACACACTGATGAGCCAGAGCAGTGATACCCATCTAATCTACCCTGTCCCCCTGTGGTGAAGATCCAGCTTAATGTTGTTTATGTGTCTATGTGGTGTTTTTAATATGCTTTAAGTCAATCCATGTGTAAATTCATAAGTCGACAGCATTGCTGAGTATTTCCTCCTTAAAACTGCAGTGAACCAAAGACAGTCTCAAACACACGCTTTGAAATCGCTGGTGTTTCTGACGTCACAAACTACCTTGTAACCAATCAGATCAACGTGTGATCGTCAACCAGTGGATCTCTGAGCTGAGTGAGTGAGTGGAGGCGGGGCTCATTTGCATATTCATAGAACCGCGTATACTAAATGAGGCAAGGTGTCGAGTTACAGTCAAGATATTTTAAGGCATGAAGACATTTTTTTCAAGGTAAAAACGTTTAAATATGTCATTTTGATGTTTAAAAATTAGTTTTAAGGGATAAAATGATTGACTACAGGGGGACTTTAATATGTGGCCTTGTTTGGAGATGATCAACAATATTCGCCTCCCCTATGACTACAAAACAATGTTTTGGCTCATTGATGTACATGGAAACAAAATGATACAGAAAAATAAACATTCAGACTTTACAAACACTCTGTTTTTTTGTTCAACCAATCTTTCATATTTACCATCAAACAAACAATAATTCTTGTTCACAATCATAAAAAAACTGATTAAAAGATAAGCATGTCTGTATCCAGTGATCGTGTCACTTCCTGTCTACTGAGATCCCTTCATCTGATTGGCTTATTCGATTCCATGACACTTGAGCTAAAAGAATCAAAATGGCGTCTTAAAGTAGCAGTCAGTGGTCAGTTCTTCCACTTTATTAATGTAATGATAAATAATATTGTAGTAATTAATTGTTCACTTAGTTATCGTATATCATTAGACCATTAGGCTTCCTCAGAAATCATCGCATGACACAAATCAGCCGTCAAAGCTTTCTGGATCACAACAACCCTGAAGATGCTCACGCCAGACAGGAATAACCTCAGCCAACACAGTCACTCGTGGAGAAACAGCACATCGTAATGAGCACTGGTTTACCTGGGGCTGGATCGGCGCTGGGTCCGTGGAGTGAGAGACGGGTAGAGCCACACTGAGCTCAAGCAGAGAGAGAGAGAGAAGCAGCCAGAACACCTCCATCATCCTCAGCCCTGTTTATACAGCTGAGATCAGTTACACAACACTGACGCTCTCCTTACACAGATCCAGAAGACTTCAGCAAACTCTCGCCACGCTTTCACCCAAATCTGCGTGAGCTCAGACACACAGGAATCTCACGACACAAAACATCTCAGAATTCATCAGTCCACTGATGTTTGTGCTGCTGTTTTCCCTCCACAATGATGTCACTTCCTGGAAGATGATGCCAACAAGGAGCTGGCTCAAGTTCAAGAGACTTCACAGGAGAATAAAATGATGGAAAGTGATATTGAGGACACGGATTGCTGACTCAAAGATAATATTTTGTGCTCTGTTTCAGGAAATCATGCATAATAAACAGTAAAGTGATCCACATAGCCATATATCCATACAGGATAACACACCTGGAGGCTGGACCAAAGTGTTTGTGTGGTTGAGGAAATCTGTCCACTTCTTTTACCATGTGTAATGGGCTATTGAAGCTATAGAAGCAGTGCCACTGCTAGCTAGGAAACAACAACATGCTAGCAGCAGATGTAAAGAACATTTAGGAAGAAAAGAAACATTTTCAACACAACAGGGTTGACATGGGATGTTTTACACCATTAGAGTCTTCTAGAAATGATAAAATGAGAGAAAAGTTTATGACTGACACTTACTTTGTTCTTGTAGTTGCTTTCCCTCCAAGGAAATGATGTCACGTCTAGCAGGTCATGTGATTTATGGCATAAACTGGAGTTTGACAGACATAAACTAATTTAATGGTTTTGCGTGTTTATGTATCACAATACTAGTAGCCTACATTTATATATCTGAAATAAAATAAAAAATGTAGGTTACATTCTAAATTAGCGATTCAATTTAGAATGTAACCTTCATTTTGGTCCCACTTAGGTGACCTTAACTAGGCTACTTGCATATAACATTAATAATAATATAATGGTTTTTATTAATCAATTTGGAAAATCATGTGACATGAAAGTTAATTCACTTTTTTTGTGTTTCCAACGGTCATCCGCTTCTGTTCGACGTGTGTCAACAAACTTGTGTTTTTAAACACGAATTTAATTGTGAGAATAACACACACAACACAGATAAATACACGAAATATATAAAACATATACCATGCGGTCAGGAAATGCGAGATTGTCCAAGTTTGAAAAAACGGTAGTGTTCCCTATTGATCACGTGACCCTCAGCTGCCTGTCACATGACTCTGCTAGTTTGAAATGGCAGACAGAGAGGAGCACCGGAGTCTCTTAGATGCAGATGATGAAGATGAGGAAGATGAGGGGTCTCGGCACCTGAGCCCGCTGTGTGACCCGAGGCATCTGCTCCACCGGATCCTGGTGCTGGTCTTCATGTGCTTTCTGGGCTTCGGTAAGAAGAAGAACACAATCAATCCCGACGACGAGTCTCAACACACACACACACACACACCATCCACATATTCATATCCATATCGCGTTATATTCGCATGACAGAGTGTCATTCACAGTCAGAGTACCGTGGACTTACTCTGTTGTTACCGTGTTTGGGCTCAGTGGTGTCAGATTTCATGTGAAAGTGAAACTTACCATGTTTACTGTGTTGTTGTGTCTGTTGCAGGCAGTTACTTCTGTTATGATAATCCAGCTGCGCTTCAGACTCAAGTCATACAGGTGTGTGTGGATTTAGGGTCATGTCCTCTGAGAAAACATTCAGAAATATAAGAAATCCTGTAAGTCTACAGCTACAGTAAGGTAATGTGTGTGTGATGGTCGCTGTTTTTGTATCAGCTCTTTAATACATGGAGAGTTGCAGGGTCACCCTGATTCCCTCCACACAAACCCAATTGGATTTTTCATTGGCATTCGGATTATTGCAGAAAATAATCTCTACCTGAGCCTAGTAGGACTGAGTGTGTAATAAAGCATCAGCTGAAAGAGTGTGTGCTGTCACTGATTGACTGGCGTCTGATCTGATCCTGATGTCTCTCTCTCTCTCTCTCTCTCTCTGTGTGTGTGTAGGATATGAGTCTGAACACGGCCTCCTTCATGCAGTTGTACGCCTGGTACTCGTGGCCCAACGTGTTCCTCTGCTTCCTGGGAGGCTTTCTGTTGGACCGGGTCTTCGGCATCAGGTCCAGTCCAGCACACACTCTCCTCGGCCTCAGACACACTCCCGCTTCACTCATAACATCTCATCACACACACTCTCCTCTGTGGCAAGCCGTTTGAACTTTTATTCATTTCCAGGATATTAATCCTTGATATCAACTATTCAATTTCACTCGTTAAAATGATAGTTATTGATATCAGGAATTATATTTCTACTAGTAACAATGCTAATTCTTGATATCAACAATAACATATAGTTAAAATGATAATTCTTGAAATCAACAATTGAATTTCAACTAGTAAAAACTATAATTCTTGATATCTGTAAATGTATTTTCACTAGTGAAATGTCACCATAGGCTGCCGTTCAAAATCAATTGTTGATATCAAGAATTGATTTCTTAGTTGAAAATCCAGTTTCACATTATCAGAAATAAAATTCTTACTAGTAAAAACCTTTAT
Source organism: Scardinius erythrophthalmus (assembly GCF_964197995.2). Taxonomy (NCBI): domain Eukaryota; kingdom Metazoa; phylum Chordata; class Actinopteri; order Cypriniformes; family Leuciscidae; genus Scardinius; species Scardinius erythrophthalmus. The sequence goes on from NC_138227.1 coordinate 45,128,265, forward strand.
TTTTGATATCAATAATTCAGTTGTCACTAGTTGAAATGTCTATTCTTGATATCAACAATTGAATTGCTACTAGTGACTCTTTGTATTTCTTACTAGTAGAAATATCATTTTTAATATCAATAATTACATTGTTACTAGCAAAAATGCTAATTCCTGATATCAAGATTTACGTGGTTACTTGTAAAAATGTCTATTCTAGATATCAACAATTAATTTGCTACTAGTAAAAATGTTCATTTTTGATATCTGAAAATGTATTTCTGATATCAATATAATTTCCGATATCTAAAATGGCTTTCTTACTTGTAACAATCACATTCATGATATCAGAAATCAACATTTCACTAGTGAAAATACAATTACAGATATCAAGAATTATAGTTTTTACTAGTGAAAATTGAATTGTTGATATCAAGGATTCATATCCTGGAAATGAATAAAAGTTAAAACGGCTTGCCATTCTCCTCGGCCTCAGACACACTCCCGCTTCACTCATAACGTCTCCTTTATTCATACGTCACACACACTCTCCTCGGCCTCAGACACACTCCCGCTTCACTCGTATCTCATCACATGTGCTGGACTGAGAGTGTGATGCGCTCTTGAATGTCCGCTGACTAACTCTTGTGTTGTTCTAGGCTGGGGACTGTAATCTTTGCTCTGTTTGTGTTAGTGGGGCAGGTAGGTTATCTCTCTCACACACACACACACACGCATTGATAGGGTTGGGAATCGAAAATTGATCAATTCTGGAACCGAATACTTGAGTTCAGGAATCGGATACTTGTTATAAAATAAAAATTATGATTCCTCTTATCGATTTCTTTGTGAGCATTTCAATATGACTCTAAAGCACTGAATCGTGAGACGACTCGCGCTGTGTTCAGCACACACACACACACACACACATGTGTAACTGTACTGTGCAGCTCTTAAAGTGACAGCGCTAATATTCCTGCTGCGTCTCTATAACACTCATCAAACAATAAGAGACAGAGAGAAAATCCACTCGCTCTTGACTGAATCACTTTTGTAACTATATTTATAATGTATATTTTATTTATAAAGTGCAGTGTTATTTTACATGATTAGTTTCTGAACACCTGAATACTGAAAATCTTGAAACTGTTTATTTCAGTCGCTTCTTTGTTCAGTTGTGTCTATTTATTGCGATTGCTCATTTTAAAACGATACTCTACCATATGCATAATCACATGTAAACTGTTCTGCTATTGCTCACATTAGTGATGTCAATCATCCACAACACTCACGCAACCCAGTTTGACTGATGCGCGTGTGTGTGTGTTTATGAGTTGTACGGTTGTTTTGCAGATCATATTCGCGGCCGGCGCTCTGGCCAATCACTTCTGGCTGATGAACTTGGGTCGGTTTGTGTTTGGGTGAGTGTGTCTCCTGATTAAAAGCCTGTGTGTGTGTGTGTGTGTGTGTGTGTGTGTGTGTGTGTGTGTGTGTGTGTGTGTGTGTGTGTGTGTGTGTGTGTGTGTGTGTGTGTGTGTGTGTGTGTGTGTGTGTACGCTGATCCTCTCTGTTGTGCAGCATCGGTGGAGAGTCTCTGGCCGTGGCGCAGAACACGTATGCTGTCAACTGGTTTAAAGGGAAAGAGCTCAACCTGGTGTTCGGCCTGCAGCTCAGCATGGCCAGACTGGTGAGTGTGTGTGAACAGATCAGAGTCGATGTGTTTGTGAATGAGCTTCATTCTTGGGTTTAAAATGATCGTTGACATAAAATGTATCAATGCTCTGTGAACAATTTAGACAATTTACTGGTTATAAATATTTCATACTTGACGTGAATCTGTTCTGCATTTTATTAAAGAAAAATATGTATTCATATCTCTATGACAGTGTCATTATTAAGCGCTGCCCTTCAGAAGTTTGGGTTTCATGAGATCATTTAGTGTTAGTTTTTTTTTAAACACTCACCAAGGCTGCATTTATTTGATCAAAAATACAGTAAACAGTGAAATATTATTCAAATATAAATCATCTGTTCTCTATGTCAATATATAGTAAAGTGTAATTTATTCCTGTGATCAAAGCTGAATGTTCAGCATCATTACTCCAGTCTTCAGTGTCACATGATCCTTCAGAAATCGCTCTAATATGATGATTTGATGATCAAGAAGCATTTATGATTATTATCAGTCCATATTTATGTTGAAACCGTCATAAATTTTATGTTTCAGGATTATTATATGAATATAAAGCTCAAAGCTCAAAAGAAAAACATTTATTATCTTTTGCAGCATTATAATGTCTTTACTGTCACTTTTGATCAATTGAATGCGTCCTTGCATAGTAAAATTATTAATTTATTTAAAGAAAATCTTACTGACCACAAACATTTGAACAGTAGTGTATGTGTGTGTGTGTGTGTGTGTGTGTGTGTGTGTGTGTGTGTGTGTGTGTGTGTGTGTGTGTGTGTGTGTGTGTGTGTGTGTGTGTGTGTGTGTGTGTGTGTGTGTGTGTGTGTGTGTGTGTGTGTGTGTGTGTGTGTGTGTGTGTGTGTGTGTGTGTGTGTGTGTGTGTGTGTGTGTGTGTGTGTGTGTGTGTGTGTATAAAGTCAATTTGGTGGATTATTGTGAAACTTTCGATGAAGTTCTGGTGATAATTCGATGTGTGAAAGATGTGTGAGTTACACGTCCATCCTAAATCAGTGGAGAGGTTTATTTGAGTGTGATCTCAGTGAATATGACTGACGTGTGTGTGTGTGTGTGTGTGTGTGTGTGTGTGTGTGTGTGTGTGTGTGTGTTCAGGGCAGCACGGTGAACATGAACGTGATTGGTTGGGTGTACGGCCGTATTCAGTCTCTGACGGGATCAGCGGGACACTCCACTCTCGGGATCACACTCATGATCGGTGAGTATCAGATATCACAAATATCAGATAAATATATATATATTAGGGCTGTCAATCGATTAAAAATTTTAATCGATTAATCACATGATTGTCATGAGTTAACTCGTGATTAATCGCACATTTTTTTATTTGTTCTAAATGTACCTTAAATGAATACTTTTCAAGTTTGTAATACTCTAATCAACGTGGGCATGGATAAATATGGATGCTTTATGCAAATGTATGTTTATTATTGAAACCATAGTCAACATAGAGCATGAAGACGAGACATGTTTCAAAGGTCATAGATGTTTTTCAAAGAACTTGTTCATGTCTATTAGACACGTGTAGAAAGAACAAAGAAATGGTAAATGGTAAAATGGGAACCAGGTTCCCATTACTTCTCTTTCTTTGCACTGAGCAATTAACACAAACATGTTTAGATTTTTGCATGACAGGGCAGCTCTTCTGAAAATGCTAAATGTACATTTATTATTTATTATTAGGCTACATTATAGTTTGTCTCTCTCTGTGCCCATTTTGATGAAGCTAAATTCTCAATAAAACTGTTTTCATTGGTATATTTTACTGTTTCTGTTGTCAAACAACGGAATGAATATGAAATGGTGACTGAAACGCGACACATTAAGATATAACCAGCTCTCCCTTCCAAGATGTTAATCTGCACAAAAATCCTGATAATCGAGCCGTCGTCTGATGAAATCAAATACACATAAGATAAACACAATATCTGTTTTGCGATTTTGGCTATACTTGCATGTAAAATTAGAGAAGCAACATCATATCTGTGTTTAACTGAATCAAAGCGCTGCTCCTCTCTCCAGCGCGAGACGCAGAGAGAGAGCGAGAGAGAGAGAGGCGCGCGCGCGTGGTACCGGTAGATTCTCAGAAACTAAATAAGGTTTGGGCGCTTTGTTGAAGGGAAAAAATCGCTAAAGGGGTCTGCAATGTCGCTAAGTTGGCAACACTGTGTATCTCCATTTCTCCAACTAGGTTTTGGGCCATAGGTCAAACAGAAAATACGCGCTGCGTTAATCGAGCGTTAAAAAAAATAGTGCCGTTAATATGATTTTGCGTTAACGCGTTATTAACGCGCTAACTTTGACAGCCCTAATATATATATCACAAATATCAGATAAATATATATCGGATATCACAAATATCACTGCGCTTTAAACCTCTTGAGCCTGGAAATGAGTCTGATCTCAACCAGTCACTCTGTTCCTTCGTTAAACATGTTCTCCAGTTGTTTTCAAGCTAGAAAGTGTGAGTTGAGCATCTATAAACTGAGTTCAGCAGATCGTGTCCTGACTCACACACACATCAGATGATCAGTTACACTCACACACACACCCCCTGCTGTGCCTCGTCTTTCACTTCTCCTTCCTCTGCTCACTGAATCTCCAGTGTTTCTTCTCCTCTCTGGAGTAACAGCTCATGTTCCAGATAGACATGTTTTAACCTTGACGAAGGCCTTCCTGCTGAAATACACAACTCTTCTTTTGAAACGAACACCAAGCATAGAAACATTTGCATTGGTGGCGTATGAGAGAGTTTATTTGACTAGTGTGTTTCCCACAGTTTCACTTGTTTATAATGAATGTCACTATAATTTGTTTGTTTCAACGATAGATTTCTTCTTTCCTGTTCAGCTCAGAATATCACATTTAACCCTCTGGGGTCTGGGGTGTTTTTGGGGTCCTTGAGATGTTCTGACATGCCCTGACATTTGTGCTTTTTTCAGTTGCTTATAAACATATTAATGGCAAAGGTGTAAATTCACTCTATATTGCACAAACAGGACTACCATAATATGTGAGCCACATGTTTGTACATGTTTTCATTTTTGAGAGAATAATGTTTATGCATGGTTATCGAAAAAACTAAAAATTAAAGTTTCTGAAATAAGGCCACAACACACATACTAAATATGTGGCAATAAGACTTTTGACTAATGGATGTCGTCGCCTAGGGTTTTTTCTTCAAAATGATGTGAAAATCACCCTGCCTAATCATTCACATAAAACGATACATTGATTTTAGTTTTGTGAAACACTTTTAGTTTGGAAAGCCAATATGCGGATGGGGCGTAAACGCTCCAACAGCATCATGCATATTTAGTAGTTCACACCTGGTGAGACTACGTCCCTGCATACTTAATGAGCCATTCATTCAGGTGTGTCACCTATAGCTAACTTAAATATACAAGCTTCATAAAAATGATCATTCTAGGAGAAAATTTCAGATGGCATTTAGAGGCTTTTGCATCTGAACTCTTCATAAATACACACACACATATATATTACATGCACATACATACTTTATAATCTTTTCAAAACTAGTCAACGTCTTTCATAACTAAAGTATACATTTTATCATACGTATTTCAAAGTAAAGGATTCATTAGTTAGTTGATGACTTTATTTTTGACAAAACACATACAGTATATATTCCTCATCTCAGTATAGCAATAGAGTTTGCTAAAAGCTGTTCATTCAATACAGCAGTATTTGAAAATCGATCATATTTAGTAAAATTACATTTTATATTTGCATTTATGTCAAAACCTAGACACTTTTAAACATCAAAAGGACATTTATTAATATGTATTCGTGTCAAAATGACAAATAAACAGATTTTCCTATTCAATTTTGCATGGAAACGCTTCCAAGACGCTTGCGTGTCGCGTGAAAAATAGGCGTTGGTTCTATTTCTAGAATGCACGCGTTTTCCACGCGGCTCGTGCCGCGCCTGAGATGCGCGTCTCACACAGGCAGTGTGCAAACTCTAAACTGTTAACATGGGAGCCGAAATAAAAACGGACACGCCACGCAGCTGAGACGCTTACGCCACGCATCCAGTGTTTCACCGGCCTTATCCAGCGGATGTGGGCGTTTCACAGGTTTGTATGGATCGCCTCACATTTGCGTTTGAATAGCGCGCGGTCTCCGTAGGCGGAGACACATTACAACTTAATTAGCTGAGATGAGAACGACTGACATCTCTCTCTTTACATACATATTATATAAACTGTGAATATTTGTTTTTTATAAAAATTACTTCATTTAAAAGAAGAGAATTCAAGCTTCATGCCTGTGTGTCTGTATGCCTGTTTGACTGAGTATTCGCTGAGTTACAGTTCGTTTTCGGACGCGTTTCAGAATTAACTTCACTGACGGAGAGTAGGCAGAACTCGCATCATGTTTATTTTTCTTTATTTGGCGAAAAGCACATTTTTATTATGAGCATACACAAAAAAAATACAAACTAAACAGGATCGATTGATGTATAACACAAGCATATAAGATAAAAATGTATATTTTTTTTTTTTTCACTCATACGGAAAAAAACGAGCCTATCGCACCTGCGCGATAGCCGACCCCAGGGGGTTAAAGGATTTCTCGTGGAATGAGAGGAACTGAAATGCTCAAAAGTTTACACCCTTAAGATTATAGATAACAGCTGAGTGTGTGTGTGTGACGGTCTCTGTGTGTGTGTGCAGCGGCGTCCACGTGTCTGTTCTCGCTCACGTGCGCTCTGATTCTGGGGTTCCTGGACAGACGGGCAGAGAAGATCCTAAAGAAGGAGCAGGGCAAAACCGGTGAGATGATCCTGACTGTGATCTCAGAGAATCCAGCACTTCAGCAGAGTGTGTTTTACAGAAGTGTGTGTGTGTGTGTGTGTGTGTGTGTGTGTGTGTGTGTGTGTGTGTGTGTGTGTGTGTGTGTGTGTGTGTGTGTGTGTGTGTGTGTGTGTGTGTGTGTGTGTGTGGCTCGTGTAGGGGAAATCATCAAGCTGACTGACGTCAAGGACTTTCCCTTCTCTCTCTGGCTCATCTTCATCATCTGTGTGGCGTATTACGTGGCCATCTTCCCCTTTATTGGACTGGGCCAGTGAGTTTCTGTCCAGCTGAATATTCATATAAACAAAAATCAAGAGTAAACCATTTAAAATGAGTGTAAAACTTGACATAAACAGAAGAGAATCATCTGCACATCATTATGATGAGATTACGATGGATGGGTTTGAATGATGTTGTCTTTACAAACAGAGTTTTCTTCATCGAGAAGTTCGACTTCACAACTGTCCAGGCCAGAGCCATCAACAGGTACACACACACACACAAACACACACACACACACACACACACACACACACACACACACACACACACACACAAACACACACACACACACACACACACACACACACACACACACACACACACAGACAGATGTTCACAAGTCTTTATCACGAGTCTGAGTCAAGTCTGGCGTCTCTATCTCTGGAGTCTGAGTCAAGTCTGCAGTCTTTATCAGTGGAATCTGAGTCAAGTCTGGAGTCTTTATCAGTGGAGTCTGAGTCAAGTCTGAAGTCTTTATCACTTGAGTCTGAGTCAAGTCTGGAGTCTTTATTACTGGAGTCTGAGTCAAGTCTGCAGTCTTTATCACTGGAGTCTGAGTCAAGTCTGCAGTCTTTATCACTGGAGTCTGACTCAAGTCTGGAGTCTTTATCACTGGAGTCTGAGTCAAGTCTGCAGTCTTTATCACTGGAGTCTGAGTCAATTCGGGAGTCTTTATCACTGCTGTCTGAGTCAAGTCTGCAGTCTTTATCACTGGAGTCTGAGTCTAGTCTGGAGTCTTTATCACTGCTGTCTGAGTTGAGTCTGAAGTCTTTATCACTGGAGTCTGACTCAAGTCTGCAGTCTTTATCACTGGAGTCTGACTCAAGTCTGCAGTCTTTATCACTGGAGTCTGACTCAAGTCTGGAGTCTTTATCACTGGAGTCTGAGTCAAGTCTGAAGTCTTTATCACTGGAATCCGAGTCAAGTCTTGAGTCTTTATCACTGGAGTCTGAGTCAAGTCGGGAGTCTTTATCACTGGAGTCTGAGTCAAGTCGGGAGTCTTTATCAGTGGAGTCTGAGTCAAGTCTGAAGTCTTTATCACTTGAGTCTGAGTCAAGTCTGGAGTCTTTATTACTGGAGTCTGAGTCAAGTCTGCAGTCTTTATCACTGGAGTCTGAGTCAAGTCTGCAGTCTTTATCACTGGAGTCTGAGTCAAGTCTGCAGTCTTTATCACTGGAGTCTGACTCAAGTCTGGAGTCTTTATCACTGGAGTCTGAGTCAAGTCTGCAGTCTTTATCACTGGAGTCTGAGTCAATTCGGGAGTCTTTATCACTGCTGTCTGAGTCAAGTCTGCAGTCTTTATCACTGGAGTCTGAGTCTAGTCTGGAGTCTTTATCACTGCTGTCTGAGTTGAGTCTGAAGTCTTTATCACTGGAGTCTGACTCAAGTCTGCAGTCTTTATCACTGGAGTCTGACTCAAGTCTGCAGTCTTTATCACTGGAGTCTGACTCAAGTCTGGAGTCTTTATCACTGGAGTCTGAGTCAAGTCTGAAGTCTTTATCACTGGAATCCGAGTCAAGTCTTGAGTCTTTATCACTGGAGTCTGAGTCAAGTCGGGAGTCTTTATCACTGGAGTCTGAGTCAAGTCGGGAGTCTTTATCACTGGAGTCTGAGTCAAGTCTGAAGTCTTTATCACTGGAATCCGAGTCAAGTCGGGAGTCTTTATCACTGGAGTCTGAGTCAAGTCTGCAGTCTTTATCACTGCTGTCTGAGTTAAGTCTGAAGTCTTTATCACTGGAGTCTGAGTCTAATCTGGAGTCTTTATCACTGGAGTCTGAGTCTAATCTGGAGTCTTTATCACTGGAGTCTGAGTCTAATCTGGAGTCTTTATCACTGGAGTCTGAGTCTAATCTGGAGTCTTTATCACTGGAGTCTGAGTCTAATCTGGAGTCTTTATCACTGGAGTCTGAGTCTAATCTGAGTTTACAGCAGTAAACTCAGTGATGTCAGTCACTGGACATGATGTTTAAAAGCTTCGCTGCTTTCCTTCATCCACCCAGATCTGGAGAAGCGCTTTAGTTTCACTGTCTGTCAGATCTTTTACTGTAGCGTTACTGTAATCGGTCCAGAGCAGTCGTGTTAACGGTAATGCTGCAGCTTCTAATTCACCTAGTGATTTACCCCGTTCACACACAAGCTCAAAACAGTGCAGTCACAGTCATTTTTATTAGCTTTAGCGACTGAAAGTGCATGTGTGACACCGTTGGTCTTTAACTGTGCAGTATCGTGTACATCATCTCGGCGCCGGCGTCTCCTCTGCTGGGGTTTCTGGTGGACCGGACCGGGCATAACGTGCTCTGGGTTCTGCTGGCCGTCGTCACCACACTCCTCTCTCACATGATGCTGGCCTTCACCTTCTGGAACCCCTGGATCGCCATGGTAACCTGACGCCGTGTGTGTGTGTGTGTGTGTGTGTGTGTGTGTCTGTCCGATGAGCCCCTAGGTCCTGAATCTTGTTAATTTTTACAGCAAATTTTGATTTAGTTTGTCAAATTTTAGTCATCTGAATTTTTTTAGTTTAGTGTCTGATGACCCCTCAGGACTTTAACCCTGTGTGTGTGTGTGTGTGTGTGTGTGTGTGTCTGATGACCCCTCAGGACTTTAACCCTGTGTGTGTGTGTATGTGTGTATGTGTCTGATGACCCCTCAGGACTTTAACCCTGTGTGTGTGTGTGTGTGTATGTGTGTGTATGTGTGTGTGTGTGTGTGTGTGTGTGTGTGTGTGTGTCTGATGACCCCTCAGGACTTTAACCCTGTGTGTGTGTGTCTGATGACCCCTCAGGACTTTAACCCTGTGTGTGTGTGTGTGTGTGTGTATGTGTCTGATGACCCCTCAGGACTTTAACCCTGTGTGTGTGTGTGTGTGTGTGTGTGTGTGTGTGTGTGTGTGTCTGATGACCCCTCAGGACTTTAACCCTGTGTGTGTGTGTGTGTGTCTGATGACCCCTCAGGACTTTAACCCTGTGTGTGTGTGTGTGTGTGTGTGTGTGTGTGTGTGTGTGTGTGTGTGTGTGTGTGTGTGTGTGTCTGATGACCCCTCAGGACTTTAACCCTGTGTGTGTGTGTCTGATGACCCCTCAGGACTTTAACCCTGTGTGTGTGTGTGTATGTGTCTGATGACCCCTCAGGACTTTAACCCTGTGTGTGTGTGTGTGTGTGTGTGTGTGTGTGTGTGTGTGTGTGTGTGTGTGTGTGTGTCTGATGACCCCTCAGGACTTTAACCCTGTGTGTGTGTGTGTGTGTGTGTGTGTGTGTGTGTGTGTCTGATGATCCCTCAGGACTTTAACCCTGTGTGTGTGTGTGTGTGTGTGTGTGTGTGTGTGTCTGATGACCCCTCAGGACTTTAACCCTGTGTGTGTGTGTGTGTGTGTGTGTGTGTGTGTGTGTGTGTGTGTGTGTGTGTGTGTCTGATGACCCCTCAGGACTTTAACCCTGTGTGTGTGTGTGTGTCAGTGTCTCCTAGGCCTGTCGTACTCTCTGCTGGCCTGTGTGTGTGTGTCCGATGACCCATCAGGTCTTTAACCCTGTGTGTGTGTGTGTGTGTGTGTGTGTGTGTGTGTGTGTCAGTGTCTCCTAGGCCTGTCGTACTCTCTGCTGGCCTGTGTGTGTGTCCGATGACCCATCAGGTCTTTAACCCTGTGTGTGTGTGTGTGTGTGTGTGTGTGTGTGTGTGTGTCAGTGTCTCCTAGGCCTGTCGTACTCTCTGCTGGCCTGTGCGCTGTGGCCCATGGTGGCGTTTGTGGTGCCGGAGCATCAGCTGGGAACGGCGTACGGATTGTAAGTCTCTCCTCTGATGTTCCTCACCCTCTGCTGAAGATCATGCAGCTGTTTCTGACGCTCTGGTGTGTGTGTGTGTGTGTGTGTGCAGCATGCAGTCCATCCAGAACCTGGGTCTGGCCCTCATGTCGATGGCTGCGGGAAGCATCCTGGATAACAAGGGTTACCTCTTCCTCGAGGTCTTCTTCATCGCCTGCCTGTGCCGTGAGTCTCTGCACACTAGAGCTGCCAAAACGGCTGAAAAGCTCAATTCGAATTTCTTTCTTTAATATTAGCAAAATTCTAATTATATTCATATTCTAAAGGCAATACTTTAAAAAAAGTACTGTATTGTCTCCAATGCCCACAAGAGGGCGCAATATGAGTCCAAAAGCTGGACTCACACCACTAATGTGATATCTCATGTTCTTGTTTTTCTTGCTCTGTTCAGAACAGTAGTATAATTATTTCGATTAGACTGTGTGTTCTGGCCCGTGTTGTGTAGTTTCTGTCATCCTGTGCTTCCTGAAGTGTGTGTGTGATGATGTGCTGTGTGTTTCAGTGGCTCTGCTCGCTGTGGTGGTGCTGTATCTGTATGATTATTACACAGGTAAGCTCAGCGCTCGCTCCTGATGAACTCGGCCTGTGACGGGCCTTCATTCTCACACACTTCCTCTGCTTCTGTCCTCAGAGGGAGAGCTGAACCTGTCCGCCTCGACACGAGCCCAGCGACTCAAATCTGAGTGAGTACACACCTGTCCTTCACCTCAGACAGCGGCGACAGCTCGTATCTGGACTCCTCAGTGTCAGGAAAGAGCTTTCGTTAGCCAGAAACATCCACACACACACTGAAGCGTTGCTGGAACAGAAACTGTGGAAGAAAAGTCAGGGTGAATCTCACAGTCTGTCGAGAACACACGTCATTCATATGTCAGCCTGAACAGTTGGATTGTGTGTTTAACCCCCAACTTCTCATTTTAAGTGTGACTCGAGTGTCCAGATATTGTTTGGCGCTGCTGTGTGTTTCTACAGTGAATCCAAGAACAGTCCAGACTTTTAAATAGGGCTGTAGCTATCGACTATTTTAGTAATCGAGCAATCTACCATTTATTCTATCGAGTAATCTGATCAAATAAATTAGTGTTAAAAAAAACAGATCCAAGTGAACAACAGCCTTTAAAATGACTTAAAATACAAATATATAATAACAAAGCAATAATAGAATAATATACCGTCTGCCTCTCTCTGTGATAAGACACATCAGCACACAGAAGTTATGTTAAGCACTCGGCTGACGTTGTGAAGTGAGTTTGGAGTAAAAACGTTATTAAACATTGTCTTTTTTTGGACAACAGGTTTATGAACTCGACGTGTGTTGCTTTTTCAAACGCATGTTCTAAGCCACTCGCATTTACCACTGATCACAGAGCTGCTCTTCACTAACACACTGGGCATATATCTGTTTCGTTAATAATCGATTATAATAATCCTTCATATTCGCACTGAGCCAAATCGTGATGAATCGTGCAGCCCTAATCATGGGCCTGTTATAAAAATGCTGCTTAATATTTTCTTTTAGCAGCCGCACATATAATCCCACAATCACTCTGTCAATGCCAGCTAACCCGTAAACACAAGATGGCCGCTGCGCTGAGAGAAGTGTTGCTGGACATGTTTCATTCAGGACTGTGTTTTTACGTCTAACTCTGTGTGTGTGAAAACTGTTCGTTTGCTGTGAGCGTTTGGTTTACTCGTGTGTGTGTGTGTGTGTGTGTGTGTGTGTTGTGTTTCAGGTGACGGCTCTTCTGCACTGCGTCCTTCACCTTCACTGAACACTTTCACATCAGCCACAATCCTTTAGATGAGCACCGGACAGATGGACACACAACACCCGCACTACTAGAACGCATTTTACATGATCTTGTGACATTATTCTCAAATTCTTGTTTCTGTAATGCGAAAAAAACTATTTTTAATATACAATTTTAATAGCTACCTTCCCTGTAATTACCCTGTGATTACCCTATGATTTTAACTCATGATTTTAATAACGAAACTGTGCCAGGGTAGGATTATTTTAATCACTGTATTATTGTAGTAATGGGTTAATTGTAATGAAAATAATGTCACAAGGTACTCTTGATGTATTCTTCCCCCTTTTCTTTCTTTCTCTCTTTCTTTCTTTTTCATTTCGGGACGAAACATGAGGCACGTTTCTTCATGAGGTCCAGCCGATGTCTCAGGGAAGCATCTCGAACATTATAAACGTCGAAGAGCTTTCTGTGTCTAGAGGCCGATTCAGGGTCCATGACTCCACACGGGACCACTGACCAGTTCTCACTCGCTCTGGAGTCGAACCGCTTTAGCACTGAAGCAGAGACTGGTTCTGACGACTGCTGAGTGATCCTGTGCTCCACTGGACTCTGGGTTCACTTCATCATGGTCCACTCAGACTGGAAGCTGCTCCTGTCTTTACTTGGCTTATTTGTGTTGTACTTACAGTTTTAATCATTTCTATAATTCTGGTTTGTTTGCACAGTAACATGGGATTCACTTGATTGATTTTATCCCCAAAGAACTGACTATTTACCGCCTGTTTATCAAGATTAACTGTCTTTGGGCCGGGTCACACAGAACGCGTTTGTGCTGTTAAAAATGTGAGACGAAAAAAAAGACACGTTTTTTTAAAGTTGAACTTCTTTTAACTTGAGCGCCGTGTTTCTAGAATGCCGTGTAATGAGCGCAACGGTTAAAGACGTCCGTCTAGTGCGTTTACATTGAAAAACAATGGAAAAGTGTCGCAGTGGAATGGAGAAACGCGTTCTGTGTGAACGGCCCCTTACTCGGAGATATTGTAAATGGCATTTCATATTGACTTAAAAGCATTTTTGTTTTTTGAAGAGTTGTCATAATTTTTTATTTCTTTGTAATTTACTTCAGTCATAAAACTCTAGATGGCGCAGGCTGACGGTCCTTTACATGCAATCTGCAAGCAGTGACATCATTACGGCATGGCACAAGCTGATTGGCTCAGCTGATCCTGCAGCCAATGAGATGCTTGCTCAGCATGTCAATAGTCTGGTTGAGTGTTCGCTGTTCCTCTGAAGCCCTCCTCCTCCCCAGCTCCACCTGCCTAGATCTGACATGGCACTGATGAATGTCTATTAATGCTGCAGATCTTACAGTGTGGATCTATTAGCAGTAGCGAGTCCAAACTTAATAATCTAGTCCCGCAAGACCAAATACATTCACATGGCCAGATATTGTTAAAACTATTTATAGAGTTTACATGATTCAAATATATAATCTATGTACAATTACATTTTGAAAGCGATATATTTTTCTTCAAAATATAGTGGAGTATGAACACATTTTTTTTACCTTATGTTTTCTATCAGAAGTATTTGGGTTGAAATCTGAAATATGATCAAAGATCTCCAGCGCAGCTCGTGATGATGGTGTTTGAGTCTGAGCGCTGCAGTGCAGCCCCGACACTATCGACTGTCTCCACTCTCAATCTGGCACTGACTCTCAGGATGATAATAAAAACATGAGATGTACTCTTTTGTTTTTTTAGTGTGTGTGTGTGTGCGCATGTGTGTGGCAGATGTCAGTGTAGTGAAACTTCAGTTTTGTCTCAGGTGTGTGTGTGTGTGTGTGTGTGTGTGTGTGTGTGTGTGTGTGTGTGTGTGTGTGTGTGTGTGTGTGAGTGAGTAGCAGATGTCAGTGTAGTGACACTGCAGTTTTGTCTCAGGGATGTCCAGCGTGTCCATCAGGAGGCTGTGGAGGATCAAGAGCATCTGAAGCCTCTGTCCCCGTTCGGTCTGCGCAACCGCTATCTGTCCAGATTGGGCGTGCAGGTAACAGAGAAAACACACACTCACACATCTGGGCGTGCAGGTAACAGAAAACACACACTCACACATCTGGGCGTGCAGGTAACAGAAAACACACACTCACACATCTGGGCGTGTGGGCAACAGAGAAAACACACACATCTGGGCCTTTAGGTAACAGAGAAAACACACACACACACACATCTGGGCCTGCAGGTAACAGAGAAAACACACACACACACACACACATCTGGGCGTGCAGGTAACAGAAAACACACACATCTGGGCCTGCAGGTAACAGAGAAAACACACACACACATCTGGGCATGCAGGTAACAGAGAAAACACACATTTGGACCTGCAGGTAACAGAAAACACACACACACACATCTGGGCGTGCAGGTAACAGAGAAAACACACAGAAATATCCGATGCTTCTGTACAAACACTTTTCACAGGGTTCGTACAAGGTGCTTAAAATGCTTGAATTGACACAACAAACATTAATCATAAATAACATTACAGTAAATGGTTATTAGATTGTCTTATAATGTAGAAGTATTCAAAAAGACAATAATATGCTCTTAAAGAAAATATATGGAAACGATATGACTAAGAATGAGCTGTAGCACACATTATATGAATCAAAAATTCTATATAAACCATAATAATAATAATAAAGGTAAATAATTTTTCCTTACAGAGCAAACAATCAAGTTGCCATTACTTAACAACAATTGCAATGCAAAACCAAAATGTAATGTTAAAGGAGGACTCCGGTCAATTTTAACATTGAGCTCATTTTTTCTGTACACATACAGTACCTGTATTTACTTACTGTTTTCGGTTGAAGTCCACAGTAGTCGAGCTCGGGCGCATGATCGTACGTACTAAAGCTATGCGCGTGAACTCGACAATCGACTTCAACCGAAAACAGGATGTAAACACAGGTATGTGCGCTGGCTGAATTAACATCATTTTTATTAATATCTTTCACATCTACTGCAGTCAGATTCACCCACGTTCACTCTGAAGGAATCACTCACATGACCTGTGCACTTGTAATGACACATCAAGGATGTTAAGAGGCTAAAAGCAGGTTTAGTACTTGCCCCATTGAAGTCAACAGGGTGCAAATTTTAAAAAGAGGATAACACGGTGTAGGCAACACCGATTTTTGTCGTTGTTCTCTGTATTGACAGCACTCCAAATTTACAAAAAAATGAGCTCAATGTTAAAATTGACCGGAGTTCTCCTTTAACTGTATGCGTGGCAAACAGACGGTAAACAAAAAGTGCTGAGTCATTCAGGCAAACAGTAAACGGTCGTTTATCCTTACAAACATATACACATAAACACACGTGTGTAAATATGATAGTACTCACAATAATTCTGCACGCACAAATCCACCAAAGCAAGAGTCATGGTAAATGGTTTGTGGCAATGAAGGATCTAGCCGCCCATCAAAGAGATTTGGGGTAATTGGGTCTGGGTCAACCACATCAGAGGAGACATAACCTAGGGGCTTGGAATTCAAGATTCCCTCAATTTCAATAAAGATGTTGTTGATCATTTCCTTAGTCACAATCTGGGCATTGAGGGTGGCATTTAAGGCTGTCTTTATGGAACGCATCTCCCTTTCCCAGGTACCTCCAAAGTGCGGTGCATTAGGGGGGTTGAAGATTAACTTAATCTGGTGCACAGCCAGGTGAGTTTGCAATGAAGGGTGCATGGTTTGAAAGTGGAGTTCTCGCTCACCTAAAATTAGTCCCTTGGTCGGACAGTAATTCAGCAGGCTTGACTCGGCGAGAAAAGTCTAGACTGGTCAAGACTACAAAGTGGACTGCTCTAGTAGTTAAACATTTAAATAGGATCCCCATCTCTTTTTGTTGCGGCAACCTTTTTTAACTAAGATAAATCCAAAGCTGTCTATTTCAGTAGAGAAGAATGCAGTGCACTGCAAACAGAGGCGGGCAGGAGTTAGATCTGCCATCCGAGGAAGGACTGGGTGAGCTCTCCATCTCTGGCACTCCAGACAGGCACGTTGCTCTTTCCAAACAGGTGATGTGCACTTCTTTGTCAAGTTCAGGTGCCAGCATTGCTAAACAGCTTGATGATGATACTGATTTACCAACAGTAAGACTGGAAAACTCTCTCGATGAGCAGCTCATAGGACCTCCAATTCTGCTTTTTAATCAGTTTCAGCCATAGGACTTTGTGAATCAGATACGTTTGCCTTGTGTAGGTACTCTGCAGTGGCCTTCACTATATCTGTGAAACGCTCCAGTAGGGTCTTTCCCCTTGTGATGTCATCAGCTGGGTTGTTCAAGGAGTCAACATAACGCCAGTTTCTGGTATTAGTCAGATCCTAGATCTCAGCAACTCGTGTCCCTACAAATACCTTGAAGCGGCCAGGATCAGACTGGAGCCAGTTAAGAACAGTCGTTGAGTCTGTCCACAGGATAATCTAGGCAACGTACACTGTTAGTTCCCTCTGCAACACTCGGGCAAGTTGAGCACCAGTGAGGGCGGCAGACAGCTCCAGCCTGGGCATTAAAAGTTGTTTTTTGGGAGCTACTTGCGATTGGGCAGTAATGAATGCCACCTCAACTTGGCCGTGTGGATCCTCAGCACGCAGATATACAACACACCTGTAGGCCCGCTCTGAAGCATCACAGAAGATGTGGACTTCATTGTTGCAGCTGGGGTGGTCTAGTTTGAGGCTTACATAATAGCGAGGCAAACTGAGTTTTTCTAGATGTTGGAGTTCGCTTTTCCAAGCTTCAAGAATAACACCAGGGAGCAGTGGGTCATCCCATTCTCTCTTATTATTCCACAACAGTTGAACGAATCTTGGCCCTTGTTGTGAAAGGGGGGATGAACCCAAATGGGACATACTGGCTGTCCAGCACCCTGTAGATATTTCTCATTGTTGTAGGGCTTGCTTCTTGCAAATGGGATTTGTATGTCAGGGGGATCTGACCTACACCTCCAGCGTAGTCCCAGAGCGGGTACCTGTGGGTCCATTTGACTTTGGTTAAGCCAATGGTCACTATCTTGGGACAGTATTTCTGGGGGAAGATGCCTTATGAAATCTAAGATGTTACTTGCCCATTACCTTATTTTAAAGCCTCCACTAGCCAGTAGATCTCTCAGCTTGTTGAGCTGATTTAGGGGAAGAGAAGCTCTGGAGCCAATTGTCCAGCTAAAAGTGTCTTCCAAAAGCATCTTGCACATCATCTCCTTCTTGACTGTAATCAGTGACGTGCCTCTAAAGTGCATATGTTGCACAGCATGGGGAGCAAGTTGTCCCAAATGGCAGGACTTGCCATTCGTATACAATAGGAGGGTTGTCTCTGCATATCACGCAACAGGAACCGTAAGAGTGGTCTGTCCTCGGGAGTAGCCCCGCCTGATGAAACAAACCTTTAATGTCACTGCTGACAGCTGTGGAATGTTCTCTGAATCACAGCAGGACGCCTAGCAGAGAAGAGCTTAAATTGGGACCAGGCAGAATCAATTCATTACAATTGTTTGCTTGATGGGTAAAGGAACAGTTGAACACAATTCGTTTTTTTCGGTCACCATATGATGCGGGATGAACCATGACTCTCTAGATCAGTGGTTCCCAAACCTGTCCTGAAGGCCCCCCAACACTGCATGTTTTCTTTGTCTTCCTAATCAAACACACCTGATTCAACTCATCAGCTCATTAACCCATGTGATAATGAGCTGATGAGTTGAATCTGGTGTGTTTGATTAGGGAGACAAAGAAAACGTGCAGTGTTGGGTGTCCTTCAGGACAGGTTTGGGAACCACTGCTCTAGATGACTCCCACATTTCTTGACTCACTTTTGTGGTGTATCCAGCCTGTTCAAGCATGGTCTGGATCCCGGAGGAGGTGTTTCTCTGTACTCCACAGATTGGCAAGGACTGAAGTTGGTGAGGCAGACAAAGTTGGCATGGACTGCACCCTTATTTAAGGTGTGGCATATCGCTGAACTCCGTTTATGTTCAATCGAACTGTCTTCGCCTGCAAGAGTTCCATTGCAGTCTGATCCTGTCGAGACCTTGTCACCAGCTTTTCACTCTTGTATGCAAGATGTCGAGCTGCCAAAGCTTTTCCACATTGTGATGCAGCTCAGCTGATGGGGAGAGTGTTGTGGTGAACAAACATGTTTGGGTTCCATTCTGCTGTGGTAAGCACTTAGTTGGGCCTTGAAGTGTCCAGCCGAGTCTTGTCTTAACCACCACGTGCCCCCCAGGTGGGCCTAACCGTACTGGCTGGATTGGGGTTATTAAAGGGATAGTTCACCCAAAAATGCAAATTAGCCCATGATTTACTCACCCTCAAGCCATCCTAGGTGTATATGACATACTACTTTCAGACGAATACAATCAGAGTTATATTAAAAATGTATTAATGGCTTGCACTTTTTCAACAACAATATATGTGAAATTAGTGTGTAATTTTATCGATAAAACAATCTTTGCACACAAAATCAACGTTGCAACCCGTCTGATAAAGATATAGAGCCATTTTGCATGGCAATGAGCTTGATATTGCTCATATAAATATCCAAGTATATGCAGAGGTGGGCTGTCAAGGCCTTCTCTGCTGGCCCTGTCAAAATCTAAAATATATTTTTTCATTTTTCCGATTATATTTCCAGAAAGAATATGGTTACTTTTTTTGAGGCTGAGCTGGATTTTCCATATGTCATCTAAACGCATTACAACTCCGTGGACCAGCACTAGTAGTACAGCTAGCCTTCCGATGAAGCTGCCATTTTCCATTTGATCATAACTTTGACTGATGTGTATCATTAGCCAATCAAGTTTTGATGCGCAGTGACAGAACGCCCCAGGGGCTCAGCGACGTGTCGGCGCCAGCCCCCGCTGATGTCATCAACCGTTGTGAGCGGGGTGTGAGCGATGTCAGTGCACTGAGCCGCTGCCTTCACACCTCTTACCGATCCCGTTTTCGATCTCCTTCGTGTGTCTTTTTCAAGGCATTCGTTTGGAGAGAAGAAAGAGATCATTTCAAAAGGAAGATCTACACCTGAGCCGGATGGGCTGACCAAGGCCGGAAAAGGTTTTGTGCGACTCTTCACAGAGGGTAACTACGACCGTTATGACAGGCTAACAGCTAGCACTGAGCGGAAAAGCTATTTTGCTGGCCGTGTTTGCTTTTTAATACCAGTGAGGGAACATGGAACAGCATGGGTTTTAACAGCCTTAATAGCTTCAAGCATCCGAGCGTCATCCGAGGCATCCAAGCGTCACCTCACAGCGGTGGCACATTTGAAGACCTTTGGTGAGTCCAGGGTGGATTTGCAGCTGGATGACCAGCGGAGACGAGAGACAAGCCTGCACAATGAGAGAGTGAAGAAAAACTGAGACATACTGTTTCATATTTTTGGGACAGCAAGAATTGTCTTTCAGGGGACATGACGAGGGGAATGAGTCGATGAATCAAGGTAATTACTTGGAGTTACTGTCTCTGCTATCAGAATACGATGCTGACTTGCGACACCACCTTGCCATGGCCACCGTTTTAATGGGAACATAGGGAAAAATTCAGAGCGATCTCATAAATGCTGAGGTGTTAAATGATTCCATCAAAAAAGAGATTAACAACACAAAGTTTGTCGCAGTTATGGTGGATGAGGCCACCGATTGCAGCAACACTGCACAGCTGTCATTTGTACTCCGGTACTCCGAGTAAAAGAAAGATTTTTAAAGTTTGAGGATGTCACAGAAAAAAAAAATGAGCTCATGATCTAGCAGCTTCAGTACTTGAAGTGTTGGGCAGCTACGATTGCAAAACAGTGGCACAGTGTTACGACGGAGCCGCTGTAATGGCATCCGGACTTAATGGGGTACAGGCGCGCGTAAAAGAAGACATTGAATTGAATTTTGAATCTCGTGATGAATTTTGCGAGAGGCGGCTGCCGCGGGTCTCTCAGGTGAGATGGGACTTTAACTCCAGGTTGGTGGGCACGGTCCATGACAAAAGAGCTGAGCTGGTCAAGCTTTTCAAGGATTTTGACCATGAAACGGTACATTGTGCATCACAATTGAAAAGCTTTGACTTCTGTTTTTGTCTTTCTTTTTGCTTTCATCAACATTTTTGACTTCGCTGATGTACTCTTCGAAATACTGCAAAATAAGAGCTTAGATGCGCAATTCAGTCTGGCCAGAATAGCAGATTTTTGCCAGATTCTTGAAGATGAGCGTGGAAAATTTGATGCCATCTATGAGAGGACAGCCGAGCGCAGGCAGAGGTGCGTAAAACCTGTACGGCTGTACAGACAGCTACACACAGCGCTAATCGACAGCATCATCACACAAATCAGCAGTCGATTTGAGGATCACAAGTGACTACTGTTTGTTGCATTGCTGGATGCACAGCTGTTTGCAAAGTTCAAGCAGACATTTCCCGAAGCAGAGCTCAGGAGCCTGGATGAGAGCTACGGCGCACAGTTTGACCTGGGCAGACTCAGAGCTGAGCTCAAAGTGATGGACAGCATGACAAACTTCAGGGAAAGAGTCCAAGTGACCTACTGACATTTCTGAGGAGCACGGGGCTTGCAGTCAGCATGTCAAAGCTTTACGCCCTCACATGCTTGATCGTGACCATACCAGTGTCCACCAGTGAGCGATCTTTCTCAGCTCTCAAGCGCATCAAAACGAACTCAACGTTTACTGAAGGCCCTGACTGAAACCCCACGGTATATGAAACGGCAGGGACGTCGTTAGGCCTATTTTAGGGGGGCTGAAGCTACCCCAAAATGTTCCTAAGCCCCCCTAAATGGTAATAAGAACAACAATAACAATTCGATTTATCAATAACCATATTCTCGTTCATATTTAGACGCAACAAATTATATATATCCAGCTACAAAAAAATAGCCGAAAAGTCGGAAGTTGGACAGAAGTACAAAGTCGTAACAGCTGCCACCTCTCACGCATTCACCGTGAGACTCACGCAATTGACACTTTTCACACGCTCTCACGCCACACATCCATTTTCTCACGCACAGAAAAATCGCGAAGCAAAGAGGACACGGAGACCGACAGACTAGACAGAGCAGGTTACTGTATGATATAAAAGAATCTCAGATTCTGTCAATTTTATTACAAAATTCAAACAATAAATTCCGTTTTAAATCCCTACCGCACGTGAACCGATCATTTCTACTAGCTAATAGTAAATAAACACGAACACTGTTGAAAGATACAGTAGTAGGCTACAACTTACCGAAATGTATATTCCTCATACATAATTTCAATGAATCAGTGTTTTTCATCAGCGTGAAGAGGTCAATAACATAGCTGGAGAACAATTATGTCACATTTACCTCAGGAAAGCCATTTAATGAACATAATCTAGGCTATAGCACGTAGTTGGCAAGAAAAAAAAGAGCTATAGAAAGTATTTTGCTAAATATGTGTTCTATATTACATATTTATTATATTTTTATATCATTAGGCTATATAAAGTTGTTGTTATATTATAATAAAAAAAAACGCATTATATTTATGTGAGTTATTTTTAACCTTAAATAATACTACCAGCTGATAGGGCTGTCTGTATGTCTACAGCATTAGATGAGTTGTTTTTTTCTTGAGAAAAATTAACGCCTATCTTGAGTACCTAATATTTATCCAGATGAGTCAATATTAAATCAAATTACAATAATTTAATTGAATTGAAATAATAAAAAAGCGTAGCTTACCAGAAATTGTACCATGCACCATAAAATTTACATATTATTTTACACTTATGCTATAAAGCCTGAAATGGGCACTTTTTGTGACAGCAACCCGATCATTTTTGATCAAAGGTGTGGCTTAACTTCAGAATTTGAACTAAAATCAGTATTCTTGTGATTGCGCTGAACATTTCTGACTAAGTTCAACAAACATTAAATTATAAACTAAAAAAAATATATTGGTGTGATGGGGTTGAGACTAGGGTAACAGGGTTGAAGAGACAAATACAGCTAAACATATACATAGTTGTTTTTTACTCAAATTCACTGTAAGATTTTCTATAAACGCAAATTACCCCCCCCCCCCCGTCTTCCAATCCTAGTGACGTCCCTGTGAAACAGCTTTCATTCAGAGTTGCCACAGTCATTTCTTGTGTTGCACTTTATTTGTACCATTGTTTTATTAGTTTATTTTTGTTTATCTATTTACCTTTTTTTAATTTAAATGATAATAATGATATTGTTTGATAAGGGGATCTCTAATTGTAGTCCTTGAAAACCTAAAAGTAGTGCTTGAAAAGTCCTGGAATTTCATTTTACAGTATCTGTACGAACCCTGTTTTCAGGATTGATTTGTCACACAAACCTCCAGCTATAGGACGCACCCTAACAAACACTAGCGACCATGAATATACAGTATTATTTCTAATTGTACATAAATCCTATAATGCTCATCACATTCTTTGAAAGTCATTGGTTGTTCTGTCAACAGATGCCGGACCACTGCTGCCCACATCTGTCTTCACTGGCCTACAGGAGTCTGCTCAAATGAGTGTGTGTGTGTGTGTCTCTGTGTGTGCCACTGCAACATGTGGCGCATCACTGCTGCTAGAAATAAAATACTTGTATTATTAAACCTTTATTGTTGCGTGCATTTTGGATGTTTGATTAAAATCCAGCAAAAGCCCTTCATTACATGAGTTTGTTTTGTCTCACTCATATCCTTGTACAAAATTCACCAATTTAAATGACTAGAACGTCTCTTCATTTCATTAGTACTTTCGGTTTTTGTTTTTACTGTTTAGGGGTTTCCAAAACCTCCTTAAATTCTGCACATTTTATTAAGATAATGTACTGTACCATTTATTTATCTTGTTTTGCTTGTAAGAATTAGATTTTGAAGTGTTTTTTTACACACACACACACACACACACACGCACACACACACACACACACACACACACACACTTAAACATGTCTAAACTAAGTTTAGACATGTTTAAATAACATGTAGGCTACAGCTCTCCATATTAAAATAAACTAATACGAAATAGTATTACTAATACTATATTAGTAGTATGACAGGCTATTTAATGACTTTTCAGCACAATTTAATTAGTAAAACAGGCTTACACATTTAGGTTTGGTTAGTGGATGTTGCAGTCACTCACATAGTGACGGTAGGTTAATCGGAAATGTATGAATGTAAGGTTTTACTTGTTCTCACAGTCTTACAGTAGCTGAGACTCGACGCCTGTGACAACTAGCCCCGCGTGCCCTGTAGCATCAGTAGGAGGAGCGCGCGACTGATGCTGATGCTGCGCGTCTGATTGGCTGAGAGGAAGAGCCCAGGACAGTCCTGACGCGACGCTCGCTCGCTCCTCACGCGGGTCAGACGCTCGCGGGGGTGATGTCATGTGTTTGACTGTCTGAAGACGCCGGACGGTCGGGCTCTCAGCATCTCTCAGGTAAACGCGCTCTTTCACTCACATTCTCCGTGTTTATGATGATGATGGTGATGATGAGAGAGTAAAGCACGTGCGGTTCTGATCGATCACAGGCGCGATGAGTTCGTGGTTATTCACCGTGGCATCGGCACCTGACGCGGGCTTTACTTCAGCTCGTCTCACGCGTCGATTTAATGTCTAAACTCGTGTATAGTGTGAAGGCATTCGTCTTAACGGCAGGCATGCGAATAACGAGGTGAAGCAGAACTTTCTCGTGGGTGTTTCAGCAGCTCGAGCTACAGTAGTTGCTCTGAATGACCGAGCCGTCATCATCGATCCGGTTCCGAACCCGAATCAAGACCGAACCGGATCCTGTGAGCGCGCGCCCGTCATCATCACTCGAACTCTTCAATAATCAAGCCTTTAGTATTTCAGTGAAAAGAGATGAAATGAAATGTTGAAATGTTTGCAACCCTGTTACCAAATTCGGGACATGATTTGTGTGATTTATGTTACTTTCTTGCTATAAACGTCATAGACTACAGCAAAATTAAATGGACCAAATTTGTAATACTTACACTCTATAATATTTTAAAATCTACACCAGAATGGAAACAGGGTTGCATAATAAAGGCAACATTAAATAAAAATTGACAAACAAGATTTATTTACTTAAATATGACAGTATTTGGTCATTTTTTGAGTAACAGTGTTGAATGCTGGAGTTTTCCGAATGCAGTGAACTCAATATTTAAATGAGATTATGTACCTTTCTGCTAGACCAAGTGTGAGGCAAAACCCCACTCGGCTGACTTATATTCGCACACACTGCATGAGTGGCGCACAGACCTCCTCAGGGGCAGAAGGAGAACAAGAGAGGAGTTCCTTGTTTTTTGATTTTGTTTTTATCCTTTCTTTCCTTGGCATTCTATGAAAAGACGTTGATATAGAATGCACATCAAACGAAAATAAGGAAATTATGATAATATTACTAAATATTATTTACTTTACCAAACAAAACAGTGAGAATCAATAAGGTAATTATGAGGAATTCATGTTTAGTTTTGTTGATGTTGAACATTGCGATGTATTACTGTATATGCATGAAAGTGCTATCATGAAATCAGTAAGGTTTCATTAAATGTCTTAACATGAACTAATAATGAACTGCACTTCTACGGCATGTATTAATCTTAGTTAATATTAATTTCAGCATTTTCTAAAACATTATTAAAATCAAAAGTTGTATTTGTTAACATTAGTTAATGCACTGACTGTGACATAACATGAACAAACAATTAACAGTTGTATTATTATTAACTAAGATTAACAAATACAGTAACAAATGTGTTGCTCATGGTTAGTTCATGTTAGTTAATACATGAATAATAAACAAATTATCCTTATTGTAAAGTGTTACTATGAAATCTTTACAATTTAGAGTTGGACATGGACTTAAGATTTCATTTCACTAGATGTATTTCCCCAAGCTGATGACACTTGCTATGGCCTTGGATAAAAACCAATGACATTGTCAGACTCAGAATGCGGCTGAATTCGAGTTATATTATTATAGTTATTATAACTTGCATGCTGACGCAAATTTTACAGTAGCATAGTAGGATAAATGTAACTTTTCCGTATTAGGTTAACATTATATATAGCATATATATACTTTTTTTTTTATTTTTTATTATAGTGGCAATGGTGTATAAGTATATTGTTATTTATTATACTATTTATAATAATAATGATTATTATTTACAATTATCAGAGAGGGGCACAATACATTTTGAGACAAAAGGGGCAGGGGCTTGAGCCCCCCTTTTGTACATATTAAATATTAAAATATTAGTTGTTTGCTGTGTTGATAACTAATTGACATTCAGCTCATCTATTCCTTCATTATTGCTCTGTTGTTGCATCAGATACAGTTGTTGGTGGATCGTCACATTAAAGGGGTTATGACGTTGATTTAACAGTCGTATGCAAGTCTAGTTCTGGCGGAAGAGTGACCTCTGACCTGATGTATGACATATTGATGAACGTAGAAGCGCAGAGGATAGAGCAAAACAAAACACCAGTCACGAATTAGAAGTCTAAAAGGAGAAAATTTAAAGAGAAATGTGGGAGGAGCTTGAGTTTGTTGCCCATCCCTGATTGTTTGAACCGCGAGAGGAGTCAAAGCTTACGCTACTCCTACATCCTAAGTCATGCGTCGGGTCAGAGGTCACTCGTCATGCGTCGGGTCAGAGGTCACTCGTCATGCGTCGGGTCAGAGGTCACTCGTCATGCGTCGGGTCAGAGGTCACTCTTCATGCTTCGGGTCAGAGGTCACTCGTCATGCGTCGGGTCAGAGGTCACTCGTCATGCGTCGGGTCAGAGGTCACTCGTCATGCGTCGGGTCAGAGGTCACTCGTCATGCATCGGGTCAGAGGTCACTCGTCATGGTCTGGTCACTCGTCATGCGTCGGGTCAGAGGTCACTCGTCATGCGTCGGGTCAGAGGTCACTCGTCATGCGTCGGGTCAGAGGTCACTCGTCATGCGTCGGGTCAGAGGTCACTCGTCATGCGTCGGGTCAGAGGTCACTCGTCATGCGTCGGGTCAGAGGTCACTCTTCATGCGTCGGGTCAGAGGTCACTCTTCATGCGTCGGGTCAGAGGTCACTCGTCATGCGTCGGGTCAGAGGTCACTCGCATGCGTCGGGTCAGAGGTCACTCGTCATGCGTCGGGTCAGAGGTCACTCGTCATGCGTCGGGTCAGAGGTCACTCGTCATGCGTCGGGTCAGAGGTCACTCGTCATGCGTCGGGTCAGAGGTCACTCTTCATGCTTCGGGTCAGAGGTCACTCGTCATGCGTCGGGTCAGAGGTCACTCGTCATGCGTCGGGTCAGAGGTCACTCGTCATGCGTCGGGTCAGAGGTCACTCGTCATGCATCGGGTCAGAGGTCACTCGTCATGGTCTGGTCACTCGTCATGCGTCGGGTCAGAGGTCACTCGTCATGCGTCGGGTCAGAGGTCACTCGTCATGCGTCGGGTCAGAGGTCACTCGTCATGCGTCGGGTCAGAGGTCACTCGTCATGCGTCGGGTCAGAGGTCACTCTTCATGCGTCGGGTCAGAGGTCACTCTTCATGCGTCGGGTCAGAGGTCACTCGTCATGCGTCGGGTCAGAGGTCACTCGTCATGCGTCGGGTCAGAGGTCACTCGTCATGCGTCGGGTCAGAGGTCACTCGTCATGCATCGGGTCAGAGGTCACTCTTCCGCCGGAACTAGACTCGTATACGGCCGTTACCGGAAGCCAGTGATAATAGTTTGTAAAGTTTTAAATATGGATATTTTTCTTACACAAACATGGCTTCGCTTCAGAAGGCCTTTATTAACCCCCCAGAGCAGTGTGGAGCACTTTATGATGGATGCACTTTTATGATGGATAGATGCACTTTTATGATGGACAGATGCACTATTATGATGGATGGATGCACTTTTATGATGGACAGATGCACTTTTATGATGGATAGATGCACTATTATGATGGATGGATGCACTTTTATGATGGACAGATGCACTTTTATGATGGATAGATGCACTTTTATGATGGACAGATGCACTATTATGATGGATAGATGCACTTTTATGATGGATAGATGCACTTTTATGATGATGGATTCACTTTTATGATGGATGGATTCACTTTTATGATGGATGGATGCACTTTTATGATGGATAGATGCACTTTTTATGATGGACAGATGCACTTATGATGATAGATGCACTTTTATGATGGACAGATGCACTTTTATGATGGACAGATGCACTTTTATGATGGATAGATGCACTTTTATGATGGACAGATGCACTTTTATGATGATAGATGCAATTTTATGATGGATAGATGCACTTTTATGATGGATAGATGCACTTATGATGATAGATGCACTTTTATGATGGACAGATGCACTTTTATGATGGACAGATGCACTTTTATGATGGATAGATGCACTTTTATGATGGATAGATGCACTTTTATGATGATGGATTCACTTTTATGATGGATGGATTCACTTTTATGATGGATGGATGCACTTTTATGATGGACAGATGCACTTTTATGATGGATAGATGCACTTTTATGATGGACAGATGCACTATTATGATGGATAGATGCACTTTTATGATGGATAGATGCACTTTTATGATGATGGATTCACTTTTATGATGGATGGATTCACTTTTATGATGGATGGATGCACTTTTATGATGGATAGATGCACTTTTATGATGGACAGATGCACTTTTATGATGATAGATGCAATTTTATGATGGATAGATGCACTTTTATGATGGATAGATGCACTTTTATGATGATAGATGCACTTTTATGATGGATAGATGCACTTTTATGACGGACAGATGCACTTTTATGATGGACAGATGCACTTTTATGATGGATAGATGCACTTTTATGATGGATGGATTCACTTTTATGATGGATGGATTCACTTTTATGATGGATGGATGCACTTTTATGATGGATAGATGCACTTTTATGATGGACAGATGCACTTTTATGATGGACAGATGCACTATTATGATGGATAGATGCACTTTTATGATGGATAGATGCACTTTTATGATGATGGATTCACTTTTATGATGGATGGATTCACTTTTATGATGGATGGATGCACTTTTATGATGGATAGATGCACTTTTATGATGGACAGATGCACTTTTATGATGATAGATGCAATTTTATGATGGATAGATGCACTTTTATGATGGATAGATGCACTTTTATGATGATAGATGCACTTTTATGATGGACAGATGTACTCTTATGATGATAGATGCAATTTTATGATGGATAGATGCACTTTTATGATGGATGGATGCACTTTTATGATGGATAGATGCACTTTTATGATGGATAGATGCACTTTTATGACGATAGATGCACTTTTATGATGGATAGATGCACTTTTATGATGGACAGATGCACTTTAATGATGGATAGACGCACTTTTATGATGGACACATGCACTTTTATGATGGACAGATGCACTTTTATGATGGATGGATGCACTTTTATGATGGATAAATGCACTTTTATGATGGACAGATGCACTTTTATGATGATAGATGCAATTTTATGATGGATAGATGCACTTTTATGATGGATAGATGCACTTTTATGATGATAGATGCACTTTTATGATGGATAGATGCACTTTTATGACGGACAGATGCACTTTTATGATGGACAGATGCACTTTTATGATGGATAGATGCACTTTTATGATGGATGGATTCACTTTTATGATGGATGGATTCACTTTTATAATGGATGGATGCACTTTTATGATGGATAGATGCACTTTTATGATGGACAGATGCACTTTTATGATGGACAGATGCACTATTATGATGGATAGATGCACTTTTATGATGGATAGATGCACTTTTATGATGATGGATTCACTTTTATGATGGATGGATTCACTTTTATGATGGATGGATGCACTTTTATGATGGATAGATGCACTTTTATGATGGACAGATGCACTTTTATGATGATAGATGCAATTTTATGATGGATAGATGCACTTTTATGATGGATAGATGCACTTTTATGATGATAGATGCACTTTTATGATGGACAGATGTACTCTTATGATGATAGATGCAATTTTATGATGGATAGATGCACTTTTATGATGGATAGATGCACTTTTATGATGGACAGATGTACTTTTATGATGGACAGATGTACTCTTATGATGATAGATGCACTTTTATCATGGATGGATTCACTTTTATGATGGATGGATGGATGCACTTTTATAATGGATAGGTGCACTTTTATGATGGATAGATGCACTTTTATCATGGATGGATTCACTTTTATGATGGATGGATGCACTTTTATGATGGATGGATGCACTTTTATGATGGATAGATGCACTTTTATGATGGACAGATGTACTCTTATGATGGATTGATGCACTTTTATCATGGATGGATTCACTTTTATCATGGATGGATTCACTTTTATGATGGATGGATGCACTTTTATGATGGATAGATGCACTTTTATAATGGATAGATGCACTTTATGATGGATAGATGCACTTTTATAATGGATTGATGCACTTTTTTGTAGCTTCAAATTCTGTGGTAGAATTCACTGCCATTATAAAGCTTGGAAGAGCCGGGCTATTTTTTAATCTAACTCCGATTGTATTCGTTTGAAAGAAGAATGTCATATTCACCTAGGATGAAATGGGGGTGAGTAAATCATAGGCTAATTTTTGGGTGAACTATCCCTTTAATGGTACAAAGACCTCTTATATGTCAAAAGAAAATGTATTTCCAGTGTCTTGAACTCTTAAAGAGTGTAAATGTTGTAATATAGTGTCTACCTTCAGGTCTCTCACCCCCGGTTTCACAGACGAGGCTTCAGCTAGTTGTTTGTTCGTTTATTTATTTATATAGCGCCTTACAGGCGATCGCCGTAGTTCCAAAGTGCTGTACATTACAATAAAAAGCAACAGAACAATAAGACAAAACATAAAAACTTCCATTTACTAATGTACTAAAATGCCAAAGAGTACAGATTAGATTTTAAGCGGTTCTTAAAAACATTAAGGAAGATATAACATCCAATGGCAGATTATTCCACAGTCTAGGACCAGCGACAGAGAAAGCAGGATCACCCTTGAATTTGAGACGCGCACGAGGAATAGTTATAGAAGAAACTGGTTTGATGATCTTAGTCTTACGCCAGAACTGTAGGGCTTAATAAGCTCAGCTAAGTATGCTGGCGCCATTCTGTGAAGTGCTTTAAAAACATATCAGAATCGTATACTGTATCCTAAAATGTATTGGTAGCCAACCTAAAAAAGATTACAAGGGAGTAACATGATCCGTTTCCCAGCATTCATTAACAACCTTGCAGCAGCATTTTGTACTAGCTGTACGTGGGCAATGTGTGTTTGACAGGTCCCAACATAAAGTGCGGTACAATAATCTAGACGGGAAAAAATATAAGCGTGGACAACTTTTTCCAGGTCTCTGGCTGAGAGAATTGATTTCAATTTGGCTATTGCTCTTAAATAAAAGAAGCAATTACGAACCACCGTCTTTATCGGTTGATCAAATATGATAGATGAGTCAAAAAAAACTCCCAAGTTCTTTACTTGATCCTGCAGGTACCCCTTCCATGGGCCTAAGTTATCGATTACCATTTGGCTACCAGCTGTGCAACAGAAAATAATAATTTCAGTTTTGTTTTCATTCTATTGAATGAGATTTTCAGCCATCCACAGCTTTACTTCCTCCAGACACCTAAGGAGAACGGCATAGGAATCCTTGTTATCGGATCTCAACGGCAAGTAGACTTGAGTGTTATCTGTATACAGATGGTAAGAAATATCATACTTCTTAAAAATCATTCCCAACGGGAGCATATACACATGATACAAACAGGATGGGACCCAAAATGGACCCTTGTGGGACCCCACAGGAAATAGGTAATGGAGCAGAGTAGTTATTCCCAATCTTCACTAAGAAGGATCTACATTCCAAATAAGAGGCAAACCATTTTAGGACCGTCCCCTGAATACCAACATACTTCTTTCAGCGAGTCAGAAGGATCCGGTGATCAATGGTGTCAAAGGCTGCTGACAAATCCAATAAAATGAATGCTGCATGATTACCTGCATCCCTAATTAAAAAAAGATCACTCACAACCCTTAAAAGGGCTGATTCTGTACTGTGTCCACCCCTAAAACCAGACTGAAATTTATCCAAAATATTATCTTTGTTAAGAAAGTGGATACTTGTCCAGACAAGTAGCTTGCTTAAGGCAAAGTGGTACGATGCCATTCTGTAGACTACTATTAATAATAGATAAGATACTTGGCCTGACAATATCAGCACCTTCCTTAAGAATGGACAGCGCAACTGCATCAGAGGGACAAAATGACATCTCTAATGTCAGAGAGTGACACCAGTTCAAACTGACTAAACGAATACATCTCAGTTAAATCTGTTAGCACTGGATTTGCAACCATGGATGAAAAACTTGCTCTGATTCTATTTATTTTCTCAACAAAAAAACTTCAAAAATACATTGCACGCTGCAGATGATAAAGTAAAGCTAGGTTTTGTACTTGGACAGATCAGTCTATTTATAACAGCAAAAAGCTCACGTGGTGGGTTTTTAGCAGTCATATCAGACAAGTAACTTGCTCTATATTTGACAGCTTATTGGTATTTTGTCAGACTTTCCCTTAACATTTGCAAGGAAACTTGCAACCTATCTTTCCTCCACCTCCTTTCTGCTCTTCTACATTCCCGTCTAAGAGCCCGAGTCTGTTCATTTAGCCAAGGTTGTGTTTTGGCTCTTCTTTCCTTCATTTTAAATGGAGCAATAGAGTCCATGATGTTCATACAGACAGAATTAAATGTTGTAATCAACTCATCTGGATCGACAGAGGGAGATGCAGACTCGATACAAGGGATTTGTGGAGAGCCAATAAAAGCGTTTAGAAATTCTGATGCTGTAAGTGGGGTGAATATACAGGAATATACCATCGACATAGGAGCAGAAGGACATACACTTGGGAGATTCACATTAAATCCCACCGGACAATGATCAGAAAAACTATGTGGTATGATATTAAGATCACAGATCAAAATTCCTAAAGACAGAACGAGATCGAGAGAATGGCCAAGTTCATGGGTGCTACTCCTAACAGACTGAATCAAGTTAAAAGAGTCCAACATTTCTAGGTATTCAGCTACTATAGGTTTTCCTGGGCAGCAAACATGTACATTAAAATCACCAACAATTAACATTGAATCAGACATTAGTACAATGTGTGACAAAAAATCAAAGAATTCTTCAAAGAAGTCTTTGTGATATTTAGGTGCACGATAAACACAAAGCACTGGTTTGCACAAAGCACTGGTTTCTAATAATCCAACATCATCACTTGGGCTTCAAAACTCTGAAAGTTCATAAGTAGCAATAAGCGACATTTAAAAAGTTTGTTAAAAATAATGGCCAAGGCCACCACACCGACCAGAGTTTCTGGGAGAGCTAAGAAAGTCACAATCAGCCGGAGTTGCATCCATTATAGGGGTGAGATCAACAGCGTTCATCCATGTTTCGACAATAAATGAAAAATCCAAGTCGTTGTGTATATAAAAATCGTTTAAAATGAATTATTTGTTTGCAAGGGATCTGGCATTGACTAATGCCGTCCTTACCAGGGTGTTCCCAGTCGGCACACTTGCACCCCCCGCAAGTGGCTCAGATTACTGTGGTTTATGCCTTTTCTTATGTAATGGGGCCTTGATACAGAAGGTCTGGGCACGGACACGGGAATCGCAAATAAAAAATTTCCTCGAGGAAAAAATATTCAATGCTCTCTTTGCTTTCTCTGGCGCACCCGCTCCGCACCCCCGTCTCCTCCGGCGTTCCCTGTCGGTCGCATTATCTCAGCGGGTAGAGGTCTCACAAGCCAAGGATGAAAGTAGTATTGTCCAGTGCCAGAGAGGTCGGGTACAGATGAACGGATATTAAATAATGCTTGACGATCCAAAGTCTATAAAGTTTGGCCATATTGAGGAAGTAAACACAACACAAAAAGTAAAAACACTAACAAACTGAGCAAGACGAGCAGCCAACACACCACCGGGCGCCATCTTTTTTCAGATGTAGATGAGGCTTCAGCTAGTCCCAGACTAATATGCATGTTTGAGCTGTTTTAACTGAAAGCATATCTTAATATTTTGTCAGTGCCATTGTTTTGTCTCAAGATGCACACCAGTAATGATTATTTTCTAGAGCAAAAGCTTCTTAATGCCCTAGTTTAACCAAGCCCTAACCCTGGCTTAATCTAAACCCTGTCTGTGGAACCGGGCCTGAGTATTTCACCTGTGAGGTGTCTGAATAATTCATGTGAATGAACTTAAACACAAATACTGGACTGCTCATCTGATGTCAGATCTTTAGTCCTCAGGCTAGTCCTGGTCCAGCTTGATATACTTGAATTTCACTCAAACATGTAGGATAAACCTTCCTGCAGTGAGAATAAACGATCAACACTCAGAGTTGCGTTCAGATGAAGCACAGTGTTATTGGGCACTGGACACAGCTGTATTGGTAGAAACATGTTCTACACATTTTCTTCATGCAACTTTAGGATGAGTAAATCCACCTGAACTCTCTCTCCGCAGCCTCAGCAGAGCTTCTGCGCTTGATGAGCTGATTATTACACTTATTAAAGCATAATCTGCATCTCTGAGGTGAACTGAGCTCAAGCTCATTTTCTGCCCGTCATCGTTCTCTTGTGTGTCTGAACATGAGACACAGGGGATGTTTAGCTTTCCTCTCAGAGATGTTTGCGTGTCAATGCATTTACCCTTCAGAACATGGATGCATGTTAGCAGCAGTTGATCAGTGCTTGCGTTTATCAACTATTGCACTTCAATCTTCAGTGTATCTGGTCCTGCAGCGTTTGAGCTCCAGACATGAAGGATTCCTCTAATCTTGTGTGTTGTGGAGGAGTGTGTGCTGCTACTTTACTGAGTGATCAGATGCATGTTTACACTCTTTTTTTTTTTTTACACATTTTTCAGGGAAATCAACTTATATTAGAATAGGACAGGACAAAGCACTTCAACTTCTAAAGTTCAGCTTTAACCCTCTGGTGCTCTTCGTAAAAACGTTTTTTTAATTATTTTTTCTTCATAGGAATGGTATGAAACTTGGTAAAGGTTTTGGCGCTTTCTGTGTGAACACACACCAAAAAATCAGGGACATGATTCAAACAGGTTAAATGGTCCTGAAACAATAGTCACACTTGTGCTCCTCGTGGTCAAAAATTAGCGCATTGGAGATGAATGAGACGAATTTATTTAAAGTTAAACGTATTTTTGAAAATATAGATAATATAAAATATAATATGAACATTTTAAATAGTATTTTTGAGAATTTTTCATAACAATAAACATAAAATTCTGTAATTTTTTTAAGTTCACTTTTTAAAACTAGTTTTCACTTCAGCAATAATCTGCCAAGTTTTGTCTTTAAAAAGAGATCAATCTTCAGTCTGACGCTCTAAAGCATTTAGGATTTACGAACGTCTAAGTTGGAAATTGAATTTTCAGGTCTATGCTTAAAAAGTGAATAAATGGATTATAAATACAGCATAAATATAACTTGGTACCATAAAATCCCCTAAAAATACAAAATATTAAATAAAAAACATTATCAAACTAAAATAT
Source organism: Scardinius erythrophthalmus (assembly GCF_964197995.2). Lineage (NCBI taxonomy): Eukaryota > Metazoa > Chordata > Actinopteri > Cypriniformes > Leuciscidae > Scardinius > Scardinius erythrophthalmus. The sequence goes on from NC_138227.1 coordinate 45,163,381, forward strand.
AGTACATTCCTTTCATTGAAATAATAAATTGACCGGCATGCGAAGAGCGCCAGTCAGTTTCTCTCTCCTGTAGATGTTTGTGAATGTAGACTTGAAGAATTGTTAGTGTAAATTGATTTCCATTTTCCAATGCATAAGCGTGCCTGCAGATCAAGCTCTTTCCCTTGTTCACCGCTTCTCCTGTACTGGGTTCACTGATAACTTTCACAGATAAAAGCAGCTGGTCTCTGATTAGACTGTGTTCGGCTGGTGGCGGTCAGGAAAACTGCTGTCTGATATAGAGAGGTCACTGGATGCACTGTGGGAAACCTGTCAGACTACCTGATCTCTGCCCTAAATATGACTTTCTTTGCTGCAATCTAATGTGGTCTGCTTGATTCAATAATATTTTTCAGATTTGAAAAAACAAGTTCATCCTGATGTTACCACATTTTTAAGCAATCTAACTAAACATTTTGTTACAGTGGATTGCACAGATGCACTTCAAAGATGTGTTTCAACATTTCAAATTTGGCACCATATTTGCTTTGTATATTATATTTAATTGTTCTATGATACATATTTAAAATATTAAATATAAAAAAATCCAGCTTTTAATGTTGTTTATGTGTCTATGTGGTGTTTTTAATCTGCTTTAAGACAAAGCGTGTAAATTCATAAGTCGACAGCATTGCTGAGTATTTCCGCCTTAAAACTGCAGTGAACCAAAGACAGTCTCAAAAACACGCTTTGAAATCGCTGGTGTTTCTGACGTCACAAACTACCTTGTAACCAATCAGATCAACGTGTGATCGTCAACCAGTGGATCTCTGAGCTGAGTGAGTGAGTGGAGGCCGGTATGGAAGTAAAATAATCTCAAATGTTTTTGAAACAAAAAGCCTGTTGAATTGCACTACTTGAAAAATAATAGGCATTGCATTAACCATGCTTGCATTTTAATGCATTGTATTTTTAGGGCTTGCATTTTTATGGGCTGAAATTCAACATGGTTGAATATTTAAGCTGTGAATATTTCAATTAAAAACATTTCAAACACATTTTCATTATTAAAAATTCAATAATCCATATTCACCTTTCATATTTCACTTCCAAAATATTCAAACTGTTTAAAAATACAACCTATAATATTCAACAGGCAATTTTCGGTCCATTTTATTTCGCTTCCACAAATTCGCTTCCACAAATTCAGTGGTTCAAATTCGACAGTAAATTCAACGGAACTGCAGGAAAAGCAGTAGATTATCGAGCATGCTATCCATCTGCTGTTAGTCAACCTCACCAGCAGGTGGTGCAAAAGCGCGTGTTGTTGACGAAGACCAGCAACTGTTAGAGCAAGCCATTCATTCATTAAACTCATTTAACAGCAATGTAAGTGTATTTGTGATTATTATGACGGCGGTTGTATGTTAAATTCAGTGTCTTCACGGTTACTTTCCCTGTGTAGCCTACAATCATCTTTCTCTACCGTGAACAAGATTATAATGTTATTCCCCGATGCGGATACGCAGATCCAATGTTACATTTTTGAGGTTGACGTATATTTCTCTTGGTTGTTTAGTTGCCTTAACTTTATATTGTGGCGATGTGCTGCATGCAAGCTATTAGGGTTTCCCTCAAAACGTCAGGATTCCCCTGCTGGACATATAAAACGCTTAACGTATAGCTTAATGGACTAATTACAGTGATATAAAAGACCAAACTCGCAGGCAAGCAGATGGACTCAGAATAACGCACAAAGTTTAATGCTGAGCGTTTCCCAGTGATAGACTGGCATTGACGTTTGACATTCGCACATTTAGGGACCGTCTCTAAAGTGTATACGTCTTTGGTATACACGTTTCAAACTTCAATAGCATTTGAATAGAACGACTTACAGTCATAAAACCAACTGTAAAGTGTTCATGTGGTGCCAGCCATAATGCGCACCCTTTGGATTTTTGATATTTATTCAAATAAATTAAAGTTTGCTATTTAAGTTAGAAACGTGTATGCCAATGTTGTATGCAACTTTTGAGACGGTCCCTAAATGTGCGAATGTCCAAATGTCAAGCCAATTTTACATTTATTAGGCTACATTTAGTCATTTATTTAGCAGACACTTTTATCCAAAGCGATTTACAGTTAAACTAACAATAGGAGGACAACAATATGCAAGTGCTATGACTCTTCCCAGTTTAAGCTAATGCAACGTACTGCTCTCTCTCTCTCTCTCTCTCTCTCTCTCTCTCTCTCTCTCCACACACACACACACACACACACACACACACACACACACACACACATGTGTGTGTGTGTGTGTGTGTGTGTGTGTGTGTGTGTGTGTGTGTGTGGAGAGAGAGAGAGAAGAGAAAAGAAAGTGTTATTGATTAAGTGTTGATTTTGTGCCAGTATATCACGAAACGCTCTGCATGAAACTTTGCGCGTTACGTTCATATTCTTAGTCCATAGTAGCCTACAGCCTACATCCCCATAAAGGTGCGAGTTTGGTCTTTCATATCACTGTATTAGTCCATAGCATTTTGCCCCGACAGAAGGGGAATCCTTGAGTGTGAGGTATTTAGGGAAACCGATTATAATCCTGTTCATGTAGGTAGAGAAAGCTGATAACATGTAGGCTACAAAATGTAACAATGAAGTTATTGAATGAAACATAAACACAGCTTTTGTGTCTTTATCATCTTTTCCGCATATACTAATCATTTTCATTTTATGAATTAATGGCTTGCTCTAACTGTTGCTGGTCTTCGTCAACAACACGCGCTTTTGCACCTCCTGCTGGTGAGATTGACTAACAGCAGATGGATAGCATGCTCGATAATCTACTGCTTTTCCTGCAGTTCCGTTGAATTTACTGTCGAATTTGAGCCACTGAATTTGTGGAAGCGAATTTGTGGAAGCGAAATAAAATGGACCGAAAATTGCCTGTTGAATATTATAGGTTGTATTTTTAAACAGTTTGAATATTTTGGAAGTGAAATATGAAAGGTGAATATGGATTATGGAATTTTTAATAATGAAAATGTGTTTGAAATGTTTTTAATTGAAATATTCACAGCTTAAATATTCAACCATGTTGAATTTCAGCCCATAAAAATGCAAGCCCTAAAAATACAATGCATTAAAATGCAAGCATGGTTAATGCAATGCCTATTATTTTTCAAGTAGTGCAATTCAACAGGCTTTTTGTTTCAAAAACATTTGAGATTATTTTACTTCCATAGGCCGGGCTCATTTGCATATTCATAGAACCGCGCATACTAAAGGAGGCAAGGGTGTCGAGTTACATTCAAGATATTTTAAGACATGAAAAAAAAAATTAATTGTCAAGGTCAAAACGTTTAAATATGTCATTTTGGTGATCAAAGGTGAGTTTTAAAGGATAAAATGATTGACTACAGGGAGGACTTGAAGTAATAAGGCCATCTAGGGCAGGCCATTAAAAGTGCAATATTGCTTTTAAACCCGATACTACATAAAATCTTGAGGACAACATTTTTTAATTGTGAATCAAACTGTTTGGTGCCTTGCGAGTTAAGGTTGAAGTCAGCAAAGTGAAGTTGCAGTACAACTCTTATATCCGAGTCGTATATCCGAGTGAAACGCATCAGGAACAAGAACAAATGTGGGCGGGGCTTGATTGTGTCTGTGGGGAATTGATTGGATGGTTGTGGTTTGCTATTGGTAGATCTCATGTGAGTGACAGGTTGCCCCGCCCTCGTCATCAGAGACGAGAAGAGCTGTTATTCTGATTCAACATTACCAGGAACATGAGTTTAACACAATAATGATGTGCACCGAATGAGTGTGAACTGTTCGTTATAGTCGTCTGAAGACTGTGTTTCTCATGTCCAGTGTGAAAGCTCCTCAGAGACAGATGAAGCATCAGCTCATTGTGCTCCTGGTTATTTCCTGATCACAAACACCATGAAATGCTGACGCAAAGATAGTGTGCATCATTCAGATGTCCTTCTTCCTCTTAGCTTTTTTTGTGTCTTTTTGCAAGATACTTATACTCTCCTCTGTCTGATGCCTTGAGCCTTTTCATTCAGTCCATGTTCACAGGAACATTGAGAAAGGAAATTACTGGATAAAAAGAAATGACACTATAAATCTTTGGCAGTGAATGCACAGACTACCTGCTGACTGTTCATTTTACATCATATTTAATTGCAAGGAACCAGGTAAGGAGTTTTACCTTGACAATAAAGAACGAGATTGTTAGATGACAACTAAAGATGATATAAATTGACGGGAGTTTGTCATCTGACCAATCTGAAGAATGCGTGACTCTGATATCTGTAACTTGTAGAGACTCTTACTGTATTACCAGCACAAGGATGACACAGGTGTTATAAAATAACATTCATTACTAAAAAGACAAACAAGAGTAATCAACACAATAAATAAATACCATGAATGATAAAGGAATAAAGTGCATAAAGATGCAAGGGTCCTAAAATGTGAAACAGGCCCTGAAGTAAGAGCAAAACACAGGCTTAACCTCATTACAGATGTGCTGTTCTCAAAATCACAGAAGCAGATGTTTAGTAGGATGTTCATGCTTCTCTTTTCCATAGATTGCAATCAGAAATAAGATGAATATGCTAAGTAAAAAGCCAAATAGGCTAGATAGAAAGCACCATGAAAGTGCATTTAAAATACTATTATATCGCTGTATTACAACCTTCCAATGAAAAACTCATTTCCCAAATTAATTTTGACTTTTTACCATAGACAGAATGTGCCGAATGACCTCTTCTGAATTGTGCATATTTAACTGAGCTGTACGACTGTCACTTAAAGGATCAGTTCACTTCAGAATCAAAATTTACTGATAATTTACTCTCCCCCACGTCATCCAAGATGTTCATGTCTTTCTTTCTTCAGTCGAAAAGAATTTAAGGTTTTTGAGGAAAACATTGCAAGTCTCGACACGATCCCAGCCGAGGAATAAGAGTCTTATCTAGACAAAACATTGCCCATTTTATAACAAAATAAACATTTATGTACTTTTTTACCACAAATACTCGTCTTGCACAAGCTGTGATGCGACACACATTATGTAATCACGTTGAAACTGCAATTTGGACCTTCAACCCGTTGGACCCCGTTGAAGTCACTATATGGAGAAAAATCCTGGTATCTTTTCCTCCAAAACCTTCATTTCTTTTTCGACTGAAGAAAGAAAGACATGTATAAAAAGACTAATATCTTAGATGACGTGGAGGTGAGTACATTTTCAGTAAATTTTAATTCTGAAGTAAACTAATCCTTTAAAGAGACTTTATTTGATACATGTCACCTGTAAACACATCTCCGGAGTGAACTGAACTGAACTAACTCATTTACATCTAAAAAAAGTATGTGAAATCTTCTTAAAGAATGTTTTTCTCAAGACACCGATAATATGCTCTTCCATAAATTCAGATATGGTTTCATTGTATGGAAATGATTGTTGGGAACATTCTGCAAAACATCTGCTTTTGTGTTACACAAAAGAAAGACAGTCATTAAGAAAGAAAGAAAGTCATGGAAAATTGAAACAACATAAATGATTTGTCAATGGCATCTAAGAGTCTTAAATTAAAGAAAATATAGATGTCAGAGGGAATCATCTCATGCAGTATAATGCAAATGATTTCAGGCTTGTCATAAACAACCATTTTATTAATCACAAGGGCAGAACTTATATACTTTAAAGCATATAACTGCAAAATATGAAGGATAAGGTGACCCTAGAAGATATTTTATTCCCTGCAGATTGAACATGATCTCATCAAACTGAAGTCATGTCACATCTTGTTCCTAAACTCATTTGAAAGTCGACACACTGCAGTTTTCCCTCTGGGTCTGAGACTTTTCCTAAAGGATCACCTACACAGTGTTCGGCACTCGAGTCTCACGCTGTCTTCTGTCTGTTGTCATAGAAACGCCATCGGCAGAGAGGCCGAAACGCTTGCTGCAGAACAAGCTGTGTGAGTAAGAGAAGTCTGCCTTGTTTAAACATCCTTGTTTTGTAATGTTTAGAGACGAGTAACGGTGAGAAATGCACATTTGAATAGATGAAATCGTTATTAATATCATGAATGTAGTTCTTCTGACTGTTATTTTACACCGCTCTCTATTTGCTGAAGCGTGTTTTTGCCTGAATTTATCCTGGTTTAAAAGGGTTATCGGATGCAAAATTCACTTTTATATGGTTTTTGCATATAAATGTGTCTTTGCAGTGTGTGGACACAACCACCATACAATGAAAAAATCCATTCACTTCTTTTTTTTTAATCCTCAAAAAGTATAAACACTCTCAATAATCAAGCCGTTTGGATTTTAGAATCATACCAACTTCTGGAAAATGGGCATCCGATGACCCCTTTAACTATTATGCTTGTTTTGATTGGCTTTCAGTGGTTGAGTGAAAGTTGACTGACAGGTAACTCATCGCGCCTTGAGGGAATCTGAATGTGAACAGCTGGATTGTATTGAATATAAGGACAAAACACATATTTCTCAAAGTCAAAATCAGTCCTCTCAATTACAAGCCAACATCTCTCTATATAGCCTTGTGTTCATGTCAGATTACTCCTTAGCTACATCTGGAAAGTTTTACAGGTTCAACCCTATTGTATTTATATGGATTTGTATTATTGTTCCACAATAAAACTGGTTGGCAGACCAAACCGTAAGGCCTAGAGACTTGAAACTTGGTCAGATGGTAGTAGTCTCGCTCGCTACCAAAGTCCCTTTCTAGTGGAAGTCTGTTCACGAGGCGGCCATATTTGCAACGCCTCCGGGCAGTATTTCGGGCATCAAGACCAAGTGCTATCTATTTGAATGGGGGAATCCTGAAATCTCAAAACTGCTTGCCGAACTCACAATCAGTGTTGCCAATTTTGGTTTTGTTACTGTTGATTTCCACTCCCAAAAGTATGATTATGGTGCTCCAACACCCCCCATGTACAAATTCAGTGGAGAATTTACCATTTGCTGTAGATTCAATTGCCTTAAACAATTGGAATCCTATAGATGAACAATATTACTACTTATACTACAATCTACTTTTGCGAACTAGTCCTAGGTTTTTCACCCAATCTGAACCAATCTAGTGCAGAAATATTCTCTGGAGTCTGAATATCAGTCATTTCGATTCACATTCATGACAAGATGCCAAAAAGTTCGAAGTAGCCTGGGCCACCTTTACTAAAGTGGCTATAACTTTTGAATGGAATAAGATATTTTCACCTAACTCTGTACAGATGTGTTCAATCTGAGTTCACAATAAAAAAACATGAAGTTTGGCCACTTGGTGGCACCAAAACAGGAAAAAAAACATGAAAACGTTTATAACTAAGCAACTGTAAACTTGATTAACTTGGAAATTGGCATGCAGTGTGTAAGGGTAAACAGGTCAATTTAGCTCAAAGGGAATTATTACTGAATTAATTAATTAATAGGGAATTCGAAAGAATGATTTATTTTACGGCCGAGCAAATGACTCGTCCAGCGTTCATTTGAACAGGCTGTAACTATCAGCTCTTCAGTGGATATTAAAGAAAGTTGGGATTTCAGTATCTCACTCTTAAAACTCATTCTTTCCTCACTTTCTTTCTTTCTGCAACTCATATGAATAACGTGGTGTGTTGGCGGATGGATGGAAAGTCTTTGAAGTTGGAAGCGGGCTTTGCAGTCGAATCCTTGACTGAAACTTTACAGCAAAACATAACTTAGAACCGAGACTCACAACGGAAAAGAATAGAAACTAAGAGAAAGAGAAGCGAGACAAGAGTAGTTAGATGGCTTGAAAGAAACTGTTTAACCCATGTGTAACGTAGTTAGATGTTATGGGAAGAAGGAGGCGGGAACCGGCGAACATTGCTGTCACATATAATAAAACAAAACATCAAATAAAATAGTCCAGGCCTGGTCCTCTCTCGATCTTCACTGTCGTCGCTCCTCCTTTTATGCTTTATGCCTTTTATGAGAGATACGAGACCGGTGCGTCACGCAGGTGTTGCTCATCACCGCTCTCCCTCGGCCTCGTCCTGCTCGCCACAGCATATTCTTCTGATCTTGATCTGCAGTCTTTCGTCTGCTCGTCTGTCTGGTTACTCCATCTTCTAATAACCGTCTGTATATCTAATGCTTTGTTCGTGTCCTAAGATTTTAAACTCAAAAGTTTGTCCAGCCTCCTGGATGAGTTCTGACCAATTAGGCACTGTCTTTATTTGAGAGGTGGCATTTTCTTCTCTTCTCCTCATAAATTATGAGTTATCTGTGGTCTCTTACCTTCCCGCTCTAAGCAGAGAGTACAGTTTAGACATGATTCCTATTATACGAGTACAATACATTTGACACAGATTTCAATCAAGCGATCTTCTGAATAATGAGCATACGATCATACTGATAGAAAACAAGAAACACTTTCAGTCAACCATTCAATAGTTATAACAATTGCATGACTTATATGTGATCTAAGCATAATAGTCACATATATAGGTTGTAGACATGATATAGAATTATTTAGTTGAACTATGTTTGATTACAAGTCCGACTTGGTTTGGGATGATTTTATGTATTTTGATATGTGGAGTCTCAGTCTCTGTGGTTTTAAGAGATTTCAACCCTGGAGTCGTTCAGAGGTCCTCAAGAAGAAGAAGGTCTGTCTTGAGATCAACCTCTGCCGTTATCTTGGTCAGGCTCAACCTTTCCCATCTCTAAACCAATCCGACTTTTCCAAACTACCTAACGTTGACAACGTTCTTCCTTTAACTAGGCTCATCTCGTTGAAGCTTGCTTGGCCATAAAGTTCTTAGCTGTGGGGTTTCGTTGGTTAGCTCAGAGTAGCTGGAGCCCACTCTATTTACGGCCCTAGATTGGACTGTTTATTTGGAGTCTGGAGTGTTGAGTTTTGTGTGGAATTATGTTTGAACGAATCATCTGGAAGATTAATTTGTGTTTGGTTCAAATCCTACAAGTGTCCAAGTTGCCATGATTGTCTATGAGGACATTGGCGTAACTCTAATAACATGGCCGCCATCGGCCAATGACCTATTAGACTATATCTGACTTCTGACCTGTAATGCTGCCTGAATCATAAGCATACACTGTTCGTTCGTTGGCCAGAGGAGAACTGCCCCCCCCCCCGACTGAGCCTGGGTTCTCCCAAGGTTTTTTCTCCATTCTGTCTCCTGATGGAGTTTTGGTTCCTCCGCTTGCTTAGTTGGGGACATTTCATTTAATATTCAATAATATTATTGATCTGCCTGCATTGACACCATTATATGAGAACTGAACTGAGCTGGACAATGACATCACGGTTTTCTCCAGAGCGGCTATTTATATAAATGAACTAAATTAATAACTTTTTTACAACAAAAATGAAACATTACTGAATTTACTTAAGCTGAACTGTGACGCTATTTTCCTCTGGAAACAAACTTTGTTGCATTATTTTCCTGTTATCTCTGTAAAGCTGCTTTGAATCAATCTATATTGTAAAAAGCGCTATATAAATAAAGGTGACTTGACTTGATTAGACAAGGTTAAAGGAATTTAACTCATGAATTTTGGCTGATTGCATTTGACATGGTTGTACATGATTGTACACCACCCAGTTTTTTGCACATGATATTAATATCATATGATAGATCTCCTCATTCTGAACAACTTTACCTCTAGAACCACTGCTGACAATCAAATTGTTCGATAAGTATGTGAGATTATTTAAAAAGTTACTTTTGCGAAGTAGCCTAGTCCTAAGTTTTTTTCGCTTAACCTAAATAAAGCCACTACAGTACAATTCTCTGGACTCTCAAGGTCAAGAATTATCAAAAACATGTTGAACTTTTCCTTTTGGATAGCTATAACAGGGTAATTTATAAAAAAGGCGTGGCCAACTTGGCCAAGTGTATACAAAAGCCTATAACTCCTTAATGAAAACTCAGAACTTCACGAAATGAGGTGAGCACATGCAACATATGAGTCTAAACAAGCATGCAGACTGTTATGGAGATCGGACAATAGGTGGTGCTATAACTGTTAAATAGCTTTAAAAACCTTATATTTTCTTAGTAAAGTACCCGTAGTCTATTGCCTGTAAATGGTCTTTTCTGTATATGATCAAAATGGTTACAGGTTTGCTAAATAAAACACAGGACATTTTAACACAAGTGCTTAAATGTGCAACCCATTTGAATTCTATTGAGAATTTACCACTTGCTATAGAGAAAGTCAAACGTGATCTAAAACAGCCCCATAAACTAAAAAGAGGGAAAAACATCGTCTTGCACCAACAGAGATTGTAAAGCTTTTTTAAACTACTCATAACCACCTTTACATCTTTATCACGTTCTATTGTATTTATTGTGGTTAATTTTGACTTTGTTGTAGAATTTATCAAATATAATCTGTTAAGGGAATAGATTTTTCACTAAAGATTTGTATTACAGCTGTGGCATGTTGTAGCTATGGTTTCTAAATGTGTAGGTTGCTATTATTCATAACAAATGCTATAGATAAAAAAAGAAAGTTAACATTGCCCTAAGCATGGTAATGAGGTCTTTTCTGCATTATATTCTTTTTGTAACAAATGCTACATTTAAACAATTACAATAACTATTATGCTTTTTCATAAGGTCAAATACAAGTTAGAATCAAGAGCTTTAAAGTATTGACTAAACAATTTGTACTCACGCTGTAGCTACGTTGTAGGCTGTGTGTAGCACACGTACCCTTCGGCGTACTTTGACGTGCACCTCTCCAAAAATGTAACAACGCGTCAAATCTACGCGGAAGCAAGCGATGTGATGCGTCTGCTAGAATTGCTCCCTCAGGTTTCACATGCATGTGTAATTGCGCGTCAATGTGATCAATGACGCAGAAGTATAAATGAAAACCAATGCGTAGCCTACAGCGTAGAGGCTCTGGCTTAGTTCCAACGCAGAAGTATAAATCAGCCTTAACTCGACACCCTTGCCTCCTTTAGTATACGCGGTTCTATGAATATGCAAATGAGCCCCGCCTCCACTCACTCACTCAGCTCAGAGATCCACTCGTTGATGATCACACGTTGATCTGATTGGTTACAAGGTAGTTTGTGACGTCAGAAACACCAGCGATTTCAAAGCGATTTCTTTGGTTCACTGCAGTTTTAAGGAGAAAATACTCAGCAATGCAATGGCGTTGTCTTATGAATTTACACATGGTTTGTCTTAAAGCACATTAAAAACACCACATAGACATATAAACAATATTAAAAGCTGGATTTTCACCACATTAAATCATAAGCTGGATGAAGCTTCATTTGTGAGAAGTTTGAAGTCTCATTCAGATGTACCTTGTTTGTTACACCAAAATATCTAGACCTTTGAAAACCTCTCCTTCTGCCCTTAATATCCCAGAATCCCCAGAGCCTGGCGTTTTGCCCTGGAGCGCGAGGACAGCTGATGGACCTGAGGCCGGACCTCGCTGAGGTAGGAGCGCTGCTGTTACACTGTTAGTTCACGGCCAGGTCCCTCATTAGTGCTTAATCAGGTGATTAATTGTGTTGATTGATTAATGAAGTTGTGATTGTCTTTTTGTGTTTGCCCTGGAGCACGCTGTAAAGTCTTCACTGAGGGCGGCATCCAACTGCACATCTGTGCCTGTGGTTTTCATGCTTCATGAAAATTAAGCTCATTAAGCTCTTTCAGCAGTATTATAACATTAATTTAGAACCGTTCAACTGTATCAAGCTCCTCGTCCTAATATTGTGCTATTAATTTGAATGGGAGATTTCTGTTTAATGGTACAGTACCACCTCATCTTCTAGCACAAGATTTTCAGATGTCTTCACCTTTCGACACATGGCCATTTTCCTTTTAGTCACATTTTGTATGAATGATGATTGTCGTAGCTTTAGCAGATTCCATCGGCTCTATTCTGGTTGTGATCTTTGAGTTCTAGCTCGAGCTGTTAGTTACTTGCATATTGACTTCTGTTATTACAGTCCTCCATGTGATTGAGTCTTACTAGTTCACTTCAGAATGTTTGCATTTGGTTTATGCAGTTGGTCTGTGATGTCTATAATTTTGGTCAAGCATAGATATGTTCTCATTATGTAAATTACATTATATCTGTCACGGAGTCACCGCTCACTTGTCCTCTCTGGAATTCTAATTCACCGCACCTGCACTTCATCACCAACTCACGCTATAAAGATACACTTCCCCTTCACTTCCTTGTCTGGTCTCATCCTATTGTGATCTCACAGGGTGTTTCTCAATATGCGTTCTTCAGCGATCTTGCGTCCTTGTGTTCTCGTTTTACGTCATTATTAACCGTCGAAGTTCAGACCCAATTCTCAAGAACGCAAGTACAGAGGACGCATGAAAGAACCCGGATGTGTTCTTGATACCGAGGATGCATCGAATGCAGACTTGAGCTAGTACTCGCCTGGTGTCCCAGAAGTCATTGCGGCCGGTTCCGAGTTCGTTCTTCCAAGGAAGCTTGGCAAGACCGGTCTCCACGAGAACACAAGTCCGTTCTCTGCGTTCTTGGAATTGAGAAACAGCCACAGACTCTACCCAACCACTTACCTGTTGCTACCTACCTTGAAGATTCCTCTTCAGTAGGGTTGGGTATTGGTTGGGTTTTATCCGATACCAGTACCTACTCGGTATTTTTCAAACGGTTCCGGTGCTTAAACGGTTCTTGAAACGGTACTTAAGAAAACTAAACTGCACACACTTTATCAAAAAAAAGAATACCTCTGTGTGTGTGTGTTTGTGTGTGTGATTTTCTGAAAAAGATTTTCTGATTAAATGAAAAATTGTGCCCTTTAAAAGGCTACTGATGTAGCACAAAACACTTGAGTTAAGATCAAAATTTTGTCTTCTCATATTATGACTTTTACAGAACAGAGAAATATCTGACACTGAGCAGAAATATTTAACACACACAGTATAGCCTCATATAAATATACTTGATATTGATATACTTCATACTTGATATGCAAGATTTGCAGTTGGCATTAAAATGCTAGACTTACCCGAAGAGGAACACTGGCAGCTGAACTTGAACTTTAGTCAAGCGTGTCAGAGGTTTTGGGTTCTAATCCGCATTTGTAGTTTTTTATTTATTTATTTATTTTTTAAACCGATTATGCTCATCAGTGGTTGTATATCAAGCAGGGACACTTTGTGTCCATTATATTTTGAGATTTCACCAGAACGAATAGATATGAGGCGCCATCTAGGGCTTAAATCAAACTTCATTCACGCACATATGAAACCCTTGCATACACGTATACTAGGTAGTCACACATACATGTATACTGCTGAATGCTCAAACTAATACATATGAAATGCACAACTTCTAAAGTCGCTCACGCACACACACGCAAACTCTACACAGACGCGCGGAACTCTCCGCGCACATACTCATCTGAGACGCGAGCACACACACACACACACACTCACACAAACTCTCCGCGCACATACTCATCTGAGACACGAGCACACACACACACACACTGACACACACACACACACACTCACACAAACTCTCCGCGCACATACTCATCTGAGACGCGAGCACACTCACACAAACTCTCCGCGCACATACTCATCTGAGACGCGAGCACACACACACACACACACACACTCACACAAACTCTCCGCGCACATACTCATCTGAGACGCGAGCACACACACACAAACTCTCCGCGCACATAATCATATGGACGGCGCCTCATAAATAGATCGATCTCTGCAACGTATTGAAGCGCGCGTCCGAGTGAAGAAAAGTGCGGTGTGCGCGAGCCACGAGAAAACACTGTATCCGCGCCACTGATCGCAGCGGCAACGAGCACTTTGATCACTTGATTTAAAAAAAAACACATTTCAGCGCTAGATCGTCTCTTATTTAACAAACGAACTAAATGAATGCTTTGCTGGTTAACTGGAGATGTTTTATTATTGGATCATTCGTGCCGCGAGATGTTTTATAGGGGGCGGTAAAAAAACGTCAGGCACCGAAAGTTTCGTTCTTATTCGGTCTGGTTACTACCGTTTACGTCGGAACCGGTTCCCTATTGGAACCGGGTTTCGGTACCCAACCCTACTCTTCAGTGCTTCATCTCCGATCACCCGCTTCCTGTCTTCCATCATCCGTCTTCATTCACCGGTGTGGCGGAGGATTGCAGCGGATTCCTGTCACAGTGTTCCCTATATTTTGAGATTCAGTCTCATCAGTTCGCCAACGATCGTGCCAGAGTGGCCTTTGTCATCTCATTGTTATCCGGACTTGCGCTACAGTGGGCTTAGTCACTGTGGCAATCCAACGCCCCAATCATCACTTCACTGTCAGCTTTCTTCAGTCACTTTAAAGAAGTTTTTGGTCCAACCGTGTCAGATTTGTCAGGTCAGGAGCAGTTGTTCAACCTTTGCCAAGCCAATAATTCTGTCAGCGCTTATGCTCTCCAGTTTCGCACTCTTGCGGCCGCTAGTGGCTGGAATGAAACTGCACTTCTCACTGCCTTCCGTCAAGGACTCAGCGCAGATATCCGTCGGCTAATGGTCGTGTATGACGACGCCATGGGAATAGAAAACTTAATCCAAAAGACCATCTGAGTTTCTCACCGTCTCACCGCCTGCTCTCTTCTGAATCCCGCTGCATATCCTCCGCCTTCAACACCATCAGTCACCCTTCCAGCACCTGAACCCACGCAAGTGGACTCCTATCATCTAACACATTCAGAGCGTCAGTTCTGTCAGTTTGACCACCACATCCGGCGGTGAGTACTATTCAACTTCCACCTCAAATAAATTCTCTGTCCCGTACTACTGAGCATGTCCTAACCCTCCGTGTTTGTGTCTCAGCGCAAGCCCTCATTGAGTCCCGCGGCGAACTTCATCTCCACCAACTTCTCCAAATACTGAACGTCGACAAAAAACGCTGCTCTCAGGTTTTGAGAATCCTCAACATCCAAGGAAAACTGCTGGGTTGTGGTCGAATCAGGCACTTCTCTCCCACTCTGACGCTCCACATCGGATGCCTGCATACAGAAGAAATCATGTTCATGGTGCTGGAAGGATCCACCGCTGATCTCATCCTGGGACGCCCGTGGATGTCACAACACCAACCTCGCATCAACTGGGACACCATAGAAATACTGCAATGGAGAGTTGCCTGCTTTCAATCCTGTCTCTCTTCAGTCCAGAAACCTTCAAAGTCTTGTTCTCTCTCATCCACAACTACTGAACAACCAACACTCTCCATCAACTCCACCTCCGTTGAGAGTCCGGAGGTAGATCACAAGGTGGCGATCCCTCCAGAATATCAGGCGTTCCAGGATGTCTTCAGTAAGTGGTTGGCATCCCAACTTCCACCACATCGGCCATGGGACTGTGCAATCGACCTACTCTCTGTCAACCACTGTCCATCCCGGCACAGAAGGCCATGGAGGAGTATATCCAGGAGGCACTCCAACAACAATTAATTCGTCCATCTACATCCCCTGCCACTTCAAGCTTCTTCTTTGTTTCCAAAAAGGACGGAGGCTTGAGGCCATGCATTGACTACCGTCACCTCAACTCCCAAACAGTCAAATACAACTAGCCACTTCCTCTGGTCCCAGCAGCCCTGGAACAGCTATGGGGAGCTCGCATTTTCTCCAAGCTGGACCTGCAGAGCGCATACAACCTCATTCGTATACGCAGAGGTGATGAGTGGAAGACTGCCTTCGTTACCCCTTCAGGTCATTACGAATACCGGGTCATGCCGTACGGCCTGTCCAACTCACCTGCGGGTATCCAAGGCTATATGAATGAGGTGTTTCAGGAATTCCTTCACTGATTCGTCATGGTCTATATAGACCAATAGACTCAACCCACTACCATCAATGAACTCCAACGCTTTTCCTGGTTTGCCAACTTCTACAGACGATTCATCCAAACCTACAACCTCCACAGTTCTCCTCTGACCTCTGCTCTTAAAGGCCGGCCCAAGTCTCTGTCCTTAACCCCAGCAGTATCTGAAGCCTTCCAACAGCTCAAACAGGCCTTCCAAACCGCTCCAATCCTGGTCCACCCTAATCCAGATCTTCAGTTCATCGTAGAGGTGGATGCCTCACCTACCGGGGTCGGAGCGGTTCTCTCCCAGTGGCAGGGTGATCCTCCTAGACTCCATCCATGTGTCTACTATTCTAAGAAGCTTTTCCCGGCGGAGCATAACTACGACATTGGTAATCCAGAGTTGCTCACCATCAAGCTAGCTCTAGAAGATTGGAGACACTGGCTAGAGGGAGCACATCACAAATTAGAGGTTATCACTGACCATTGGAATCTTGAATACGTGCGAGAAGCTAAAAGATTGAATCCACGTCAAGCCCGGTGGGCTTTATTCTTCACCAGGTTCAACTTCACCGTCTCATATCGACCTGGGGATGAGAACTGTAAGGCAGATACCTTGTCAAGTCTTCATCAATCTGTCCCTGATGATTCTTCTCCTGAGCCCATTCTCTCTCCAGCCATGATCGTCAGTCCCATAAGATGGGCCATCGATGAACAAATTTCCCAAGCCAATTGTTCCAACCCTGAAGGGCTCCTCTACGTTCCACCCACCTTTCGTCTGACCCTTCTGGACTCAGCTCATACATCTCTGGGCTCTGAACACCCAGGTAGCCGACGTACCCTCTCGCTCCTACGTCAACGCTACTGGTGGCCCACCATGCCTCAGGATATCTCCCGGTACATCAAGGGTTGCTCAGTCTGTGCCGTTACAAACACTCCTCGACGATTCCCGGAAGGAAAACTGGTTCCTCTTCCCATTCCTCATTGACCATGGTCGCATCTGGGTATTGACTTCATGACAGACCTACCAGCTTCAAACAACCACACTTCAATTTTTGTCACCGTGGATCACTTCTCAGAGGCCTGCAAGCTGATTCCCCTAAAAGGATTGCCAACTGCCTTCGAAGCGGCCGAAGCATTGTTCCAGAAAGTTTTCCGTCACTTCGGCATTCCCAAAGACATTGTATCGGACCGAGGTCCCCAATTCAACTCAAGAGTCTGGCAAGCATTCTTTAAACCCCTCTGTGTATCCGTAAGCCTCTCTTCCGGTTACCATCCTCAAACTAATGGCCAGACTGAGTGGAAGATCCAGGAGATCGGGAGATACCTGAGGTCCAACTGCCACCAGAACCAGGACAGCTGGAGCCAATTCCTTCCCGCACTACGTCAGTCCACCACAGGGCTCACCCCATTCCAATGTATCCTGAGATACCAGCCTCCTCTATTCCCATGGTCGGGTGAGCCCTCGGAGGTTCCAGCTGTCAACCCCTGGTTCGAGCAGAGCGAGAGGGTATGGGACTCAGCTCATGTGCATCTCCAACAGGTAGTGCGGAGACACAAGAGACAAGCGGATAACCGTAGAACACCTACCCCTCGCTACCAACCGGGCCAGAAGGAATGGCTCTCGAAGCAGGAAATCCGTCTCTGCCTGCCCTGCCGTAAGCTGAGCTCAACGAAGTCACCTACAGACTAAACCTTCCACTACACTACAGAATTTCACCATCCTTCCACGTATCACTCCTCAAACCTCACTCTGAACTTTTGTTCTCTCACATCAGACATCGCCAAGGAGGAGCCTATCTACCGGGTTCGAGCTATCCTAGACTTGCGACGACGGGGTCCCAGTGTGGAATACCGCATCGACTGGGAGGATTACTGTCCCGAGGAGCGCACCTGGGTAAAACGTCATGATATCCTCGATCCTACACTCCTCACACAATACCACTCAGAACACCCAGATCGACCAGCTCCCAGGGGTCAAGGTAGACCTCGTTGTCGTCGTCGTCCCATCCATCCATCAGGAGCCGCCCGTGGAGGAGGGGGTACTGTCACAGAGTCACCAGATCAGCACGCTCCGCCCACTCGTTCACTTTTCCCTGGAATTCTAATGCACCGCACCTGCACGTCATTACCAACTCACACAATAAATATACACTTCCCCTTCACATACCGTGACAATATCACAGTATTGTTAAATTCTTGATTCTGATTGTTTGATGATGAAATGCTGTTGATTAATATTCTATAATTGCAGAGCTATTAAGTAATTCCAAGTGTTTTCAGCACATTCAATTCAGATTAGGAACAGTGGCTTGGGTAGAAAGTAGAGCTCTATGAGGGAAAAAACTTGAAATTTTTCTTTAGATTAACACATTTATATTTGTTAAGTGTGAAATGAGTGGAATAATTGTGTCTGGACGGCTGAATTGATGAACTGAAAATAAATGCTGATGTTTCTGCTTCATGCCGAGCCACATTACCACCATTTATTTTCCATAAATCAGCAGGTCAGTTTCTCAGCCATCTTTCTCATTTCAGGGGAATTATACAGGATACTACTGCAAAACTAAATGATAACAGATACGTATTGATTATTTTTATTTTGCCTGTCAAGGCTTTGACATTTTTTACAGTGCAGTGATTTTAAATATAGATATCTCACTTTTGTACACTGAATGTGAAAAAGGAAAAACACAAAATATAAAATCAGATAAACATGAAAATTTTAACTACATAAACAAATTTCTATTTATTTGAATTACACCGTTTTAACAAATTATAAACTTGTTATTCTTCTAGTTATTTGACTAGTGCAGATAATGAATCAGATGTCTCACACATTCACTGGAAATAGGTGAATATGAGACATGATCTGATGCTCTGCCATTTCTCCGAGACTCACCAGCTGTAACGAACTGCTCCGAGACACAAAGGCTGAGGATCCAAATGCAATGTTATTAAAAGGGTAATCCACAATCGTAGTTGAAAACAGGCAAAGGTCATGAACAACGGTTAACAAATAACAGGGGCACAGGTAAAAACAGAGGAAACCAGGCAGAAGATAAAAAAAAAACAAGATAAGGGAAACCAGGA
The DNA here is from genome assembly GCF_964197995.2 of Scardinius erythrophthalmus. NCBI lineage: Eukaryota > Metazoa > Chordata > Actinopteri > Cypriniformes > Leuciscidae > Scardinius > Scardinius erythrophthalmus. The sequence goes on from NC_138227.1 coordinate 45,182,301, forward strand.
GAATGCTAAGAATTGCAGCATTACTCTAGACAAGACTTCGCAATGAATGACTGAGATAACCAGGCTTATATAGGGTGAGGTAATGAGCTAACAAGACACAGCTGTGGACACAACAATCATGCATAGTTAGACCGGGCAATGAACTATTGGAAATGGAGTCCGTGCAAGAATAACACGGTCATGTGATGAGTGTGAGCATCGATGTGTTCTATTGGTTGTTCTGGGAAGAAAGGAGCTGGAATCCATTTAAAGGCATCGGTTTGTTGTCCACAGAAACCTGATCCCACTGAACTGAAACTTTTCCACACATTGTGTGGTAAGAGGTTGCCATCCTGTTTGCCTGCTATTTACTACCATAGTGTTAATGATGTCAAATGAATCAATTATGAAACAAATTAAATTTCAGCTGTACAGGCAGCCCTACAGAAGACAATAATGTCGTCATTCAGCTCAGTGTTTTTCAATTCAAGTGTGTTGATGTTTCATAAATAATGAAGTTCAATTCAGCTATAAGCAGGTCTACACAGAGAAACTCAAAGGTCTTCTCTATAATATAGTAGTCATTTTAAAAATGTTAACAGAAATATATTACTATGTATAATAAAACATTAGTTAAGCAGTTGTACAACACTTTAATTGGCAAATGAAATAAATAAAAATGCACGGTGTTGTAAAGAAGTACATATTTTTTTACATGTTTGAAGTTTTATTGAAATACTTAGAGTTATTGAAATACTTGGTATATTCCAAGACACATACTAAAATTGCAATATGCATCAAATCCTTAGCCAAGCATTGTGATAAGATCACATTACAGTTATCTGGCGAATCCCACTCATGCCTCACAAACACACACAAATAAGTCGGAGGAGGATGTAATGTACAATTCGATAAGCAATAAAGAAAATCCTAGCTCGCTTCCAGTACAGGATTGCTAATGGAAGAAAGTGTTTGAAGGCCTTAAACAAACACACCCTCCATTAGTCTATTGATGAGCTGTAATGATAATGGCTCATGTCTCAGCGAGTCCTCGTTCAGATCACAGTTTACAGCGCATACACTTCTGCTGGAGGAGAACTGATAATGGACCATGCCATTTTATATCGGGAATCTACTACTATTTATAGGAGAAAAAACATCTGTCAAGCCTATCTGGACAAAGATATCACAGAAATCAACTCAAAATACAAAACACTAACAGAACAAAGACACTTTCCGCAATGGTGCAAACTATTATCTAAGCTAAAATGATCTTAGCATGAAAAGTAGCTGGTTTTAAACACATTCAATACTAACTATTAATTAGCAGTAATTAGGAGTTTATTGAGACAAAAGTCGCACTTAATGGTTAAATATTAGTGAGATTTGGACACTAAACTAAAGTATGACCATAATTTGTTGAAGTGATATTTAGATGAGTGTCGTCCAGAGTCAACCAAGATGTCGTGTGTGTGTGTTCAGGGCTGTGTGTGCGTGTGTGTTCAGGGCTGAGCGTGTGTGTGCGTGTGTGTTCAGGGCTGAGCGTGTAACTAATGTGTAGCAAATTAGCTCTAAATAAATATTAATAATCAATCATAACTTGTTATAATTGATTATGAATATTTGGATCAGTTAATAGAATTAACTTAATGCAGTAAAATTAATATTACAATCAATTAACCTGTTTGCGTCGTGAACACTCTTGTTTATTAATTCTAAGAAATGTACATTTCCGGGGTATGGAAAATGTCTTTCTTACTGTACAGTACTACTAAGAGCAAGTAGTCAAGATCAATGATTAGGGACTCCAGTATGAGCTTGAAACACAGACAACTTTACGTGTGACATGAACAAGACTTTATTAACTAGACTAAACACTTAATGTCAGAGTTCTGTCACTTCTGTTTGGGTTACATCTTGGGTTGGTGACAGAGCTCTGGCATTCCAAGTTTGTCCTGTGTTTGTATAGTTTGGTTTATTGGGAGCACATGGCTTGTCTTGTATTCCTTGTGCCATGTGCTCTCCTGTCAATTGTCTAGCCCCTCCCATCTCGTTACCTGATAATTGATTAATCTTCCCCACTTGCTTTGCTCGTTACCTTCTTTTGTTTGCTTCCTATTTAGTCTCCCTGTGTTTGCAGTCCTGTGCTGGTTCGTTGTCCATGTTTCCCTCGTGTTTCCTGTTCCCACCTGAGATCTCTCTTGTTTTCCCCCATGGGGTAGTTTTTGTTTGTAGTTTTGTTTTATTTCTTTTGTTAATAAATACCTATTTGTTTCTGCACTTGAGTCCTCGCTACTTTCACCAACCCAGTCCGTGACAGAACGAACCAGCCAACTGAGGACTCAGCAAAACAATGGGTATCTTCCTTTTTCCATCTCCCTGCCCCTCTGCTCATCAGATGAAAGAAATACGTAGCAAGCTCCTTTCTCTTCGGCAAGGGGAGAACAGTGTGAAGGAGCTTGCTTATCAATTCCTGTATTTAGCGGAGGGGCTCAACATCAGCGACGCAGTGCTTAAGGACACATTCAACACCAGCCTTAATGAGCCTGTGCCTGCCTGGGAGATGGGAATGCTGGGTATATTATCATTCTGGCAGTTTGTGGGGTATGTTTACCATCGCGGATGGGAGGGTGGTCTTCTGCCTCTTGGGGCCCACCTCCCATTTACCTCACAAACTGCCAAGTCCCCGGTCCTCCGATGACCCCTTCGGGGAGAGGGAGAAGGAAGAAAAGTTCCGACCCATCTGCCTCCTATCCTGCGGTGGATGAAGGAGCTGCAGAGACCTCAGAGGCGGTTGTTCCCACACCGCCTCACACTCGCCAGCACAGGAGGAGGAGGGCTCCTGTTGCTTCCTTTAGCCCGGTGGTCCAGGAGGACCCGACTTCGGTGGTCCCAGGCCCGGTGATCCAGGAGGACCCAGTTGTCCCAGAGCTTTCCACCATCAGTCCTGCCGTGGCCAAGAGGGTTATCTTCACGTTTTATGCATTGGCCATTCTGCATGCATGGAGAAAGCACATCGATGATCCAGAGACTGTTCACGTCACGTCTGCCGAGCCAGTGTTTCCGGACAAGATGGCGGCTGCCGAACCAGTGTCTCCGGACAAGATGGCTGCCGCCGAGCTGGTGTCTGTTCCTGTTCCTGAGCCGGTGTCTGTTCCTGTCCCTGAGCCGGTGTCTGTTCCTGTCCCTGAGCCGGTGTCTGTTCCTGTTCCTGAGCCGGTGTCTGTTCCTGTCCCTGAGCCGGTGTCTGTTCCTGTTCCTGAGCCGGTGTCTGTTCCTGTCCCTGAGCCGGTGTCTGTTCCTGTCCCTGAGCCGGTGTCTGTTCCTGTTCCTGAGCCGGTGTCTGTTCCTGTCCCTGAGCCGGTGTCTGTTCCTGTCCCTTAGCCGGTGTCTGTTCCTGTTCCTGAGCCGGTGTCTGTTCCTGTTCCTGAGCCGGTGTCTGTTCCTGTTCCTGAGCCGGTGTCTGTTCCTGTTCCTGAGCCGGTGTCTGTTCCTGTTCCTGAGCCGGTGTCTGTTCTTGTGCCATGGCCGCCCAAAGAGTCGTCTCCACCATGGCCGTCCGAAGAGCCTGCCCCGTCTCGGTCGCCTGCACAGCCTGCGCCGCCCTGGTCGTCTCCACCATGGCCGCCTGAAGGATCGTCTCCACCCTGGTCGTCTCCGCCATGGCCGCCCGAAGGGCCCGCCCCGTCCCGGTCATCTGCACAGCCTGCTCCACCCTGGTCGTCTCCGTCCTGGTCACTTGCACAGCCTGTCCCCACCCTGGCCCCCCGAGTGGTCATCTCCACCATGGCCGCCTGAAGCGCCTGCACAGCTCGCTCCGCCCTGGCCACCTGCACAGGCCGCTCTGCCCTTGAGGCCTGCTCAGCCTGCTCCGCCCTGGCCGCCGCCTGCTCCACCCTGGCCCGCAGCCAGGAATCCTGACCCGCCTGAATCTCCCTGGCTACCCTCCCTCCCTCCCATAGAGAAGAGAGAGTTTAAAAGAGAGAATGAATGCATAGGCCAAACCACATAAAAGGAAAACCATGAGATGGGAAAATTAGATACGTTTATACATTTCTCAATTGGTTATATATATAATATATAGGATTAAAAGGGTTCATTTCTCCTTCTCAGCAAGAGTTAAGTGAGAGACACAACTCCCTCCAAATTCCTTTTGGGGTCGTAAAACTCTTATCAGTCTCAATGTGTCCTGTAACAGGACACAGGGTTCTGCCAGTGTGTTAGCTTCATTTGTGATGTTAGTTTTGGGGGAAGTTTTATAGACCTTTGTTGGGAGAGTGAATTTGCTGGATTATTCATTAAATATATGAATAATTTGTATGTGTCTGATGGGTCCAGATGCTACAAATGGATCTGTGTGTAAGATCGGTGCACTGGATCACTCAACAGTAAACCGGTCACAGCTCAACCTTCACGTCACTCAATCGGAAGGTTTTCTCTTCGGTCGCTGATGAGGGCAAAGGCTCTGTGTTTCCTACACACAACTTTAGACTCTGTTTCTCCAGCGAAGACTGAAGTGTGTTGAGCAGATGGTGACAGTCTCTGTGAAAAACAGCTTTATTTCTGTGCTGTGATTCTCTGTTTGTGCTGATGACAGGCGTCAGTTGTTCAGCATCATGTGCAGCATTTATATAAAGCACTGTTTTATTCAGTTGTGCTTGGTTAGAAGAACTGTAAAGTTGTGGAACTGTTCTGGCGAACAACTTGTTAACTCTTTCCCTGCCATTGATGGAATTTTTTTGTCATTTGTGACACAACACTTCCCAGACATTGAGGGAATTGTCCACCAAATCTCCGGATCAAAAGGCAGTAGAGGTAGATATAAGCAGTTAAACCTATTTTCAATTGCTAAGTTCGCAGATATTTAGCAACCTTTATAATCACCATTTGTGTCTTTAAAACACTTTGGATGAACGCAAACAGAATGAACATCCATCCCTATTACTCGTGCAGTCTCGTCATGCTCTTTGCTTTCTCTGTAACAATTCACTTGTTTCCCTGGTGCATTGATTACAAATCCTGCCAGTATGTATCGATCTTGAAACATGGATTTCTGAAAAATAAATTAAAATGCTAAAAACCGAACTAATCGCGGCTCTCTTGCTTACAGCTGACTCACAATAGAGTTATATTCACACTCAAACCATTGATAAGCTGCCAGCTCATAACGTGGCCACTACTGCTGAAATAAAACGCTTTCATTGCACAGAACTCCTTTCATTGTTTTATGTTTCTGTAATAAAATAGTGCCATTTTCCTGCTATCATTGTTTATTAGGGAGAGCAGAAGGCATTTAAGGGGTCTTACAATATAGCCATTTTTTATTTTCTTTATTTGCAAATGAGACTATGAGGAAATGGAATGCATTAGATAATAATGTAATATTTGGATTAATTTACTGACTCAGGGTTCCCATGATCATTTTAAACCAAGAGAGTGGTTTAGGCCAAGGCCAGACAGGGCCAAGCTTGACGACACTCCCCAAAACTAGCACTGTTAAATTCTCTTATTGGAGCTTCGATTTAAAAGATGTAAATATTTAAATATTATATTATACTTCATTTACATTTAATACATGTACATGGTACATGTGTTTGTCCTGAACCGTACAGATGAGCGTTGACTATTATATCTATAAATAAATAGCAATTAAAAATAATAATTTGGGCTCTGTTGTTAATTGTAACCTTTAATATAGTAAGGTGTAATTAAGGGCTCCCTATATAGTTAACAGCATTAGCAGAGATATTTTTTTTTTATCTTTAAGAAAAATTGAATAATAGAATTTATATAAACATTTGTTTAAAAAACACAGTTTAATTTAAAAAAAAGAAGAGGGAGCAATTTTGTGTATAGTTTTCTCCCCACTGCTTTACCAAACCCATACCGAACTGTGACTTCAATAACAAGGTACGTACCGAACCGTCATGTTTGTACCGTTACACCCCTAATATACAGAAATAAGTAACTTACAGTGACCAGAAACAGTTACTCATCAAACCTAGAAGATGTGAGCTGAAAACTTGCCACTGCATTGAAAAGCCTTGATCTTCTAGGCTGTAGATGTGGCTCGGTTTCCTGTGGGATTTACTTCGCCTGTTTGATAAAAAACATGAATGAACGTCAAAATGAACGACATTAAAATTGTTGACAGAAGTCTGATCTGAGCTCACTAGTTGCATTTCCATTGCCCTTCAAATTGCGCAAATTGAAATTGCGAATTGAAAATACACCCAATGGAAACGTCAATTTTGCAAAAACTCCCATATATCGCAAAAAAGATTTTACGCTCGCATGATGAGGTTTTTCAAGCAGTTCGAAAAAGGAATATTTGACAAAACTGCACAAAAAACTGTTTTTGTGCATTTACAGGTCACCTGACATAGACGACGCGGTGTGTTTGGACAGAAGACAAGACAGAGCTCTTCATTAAACTTATAAAAGACAAAAGTATCACGGGAATACAGGAGTCTAAACAACAAAGTAATGCCACAATTTTTCAAGAGCTTAAAGCAGAAATGAGGGAGAAACACCCAGAAACCTCATATGTGCCGCTCACAGTATAAGGGGCTTTCCTTGCCATTAATGCTTGGATAAAACATGCCTACGTCTCCTTCCATTAACAATAATGGCTAGTGCCTTGGCTGAGATATATACATAAACCTACCAACATCTGTTGCCATAATTGTTGGAATGACTCATCACGAGAGGAAAAAAATATGTTTCAGTCGCATAACATTGGTTAGTGGAAACGCTGTCAAATCGCAAAAGTTTTTTATCGACATTTTGAGAATATCGCCAAAGTTTTGGCCAAATCTGTAATGGAAAGGCGGCTACTGTGAGCCGCTGAGGTTTGTGCTGATGTGTAGTTCAGATCCGGAGCGGAAGACGTGGATGACCTGAGGAATCTCAGAGTAAGCACTCCGCATTATTATTTCATAATTTCTCACACCGACTCGGGTGTTGAAAACAGCTTCATCTCTCCCCCCCCCCCCCCGTCGCTTGTTTCCCCATCCGTCATCGGGTCGCTTCTAATCAGTCGCCAATGGACGGCAGGATTTACGGTAGTGTGTGTGAGGGAGCATTAGGAACGGGTAGTGTGTGAGGGAGCATTGGGAACGCACTGTAAATCACACTCCTGACTCCTGCATTGATCGACACCAGCTCATTTAACAGTGCTGGCATTAACCTATTAGCTTAGTGTTTACCAGTATCCTAATGGTCACGAGCGGGTGTATTTTTTCACACATTTGATGTCATTGAATCCCGAAGCAGTGTCCATTAGCACTGCGTGTCTGTGCATGTGAACCTGCACAAAACCTCATAAAACCCAAGCTTTGAAATTAGCCATTGATTTCTGGTTGATGATGGCAGAGATTTACAGCGGATGTCTGAGGCTGAGAGAGTTACTCATGTTTGTGAGCCACAGTGAGTGTCTTAATGTAATAAATGAGCCTTTGGCCCGCAGCGAGAGGCTCTGCTTCACTCCACACACTCCAGGCTTCTCAAGGTCTGAAAAGTGGACTGAAACAAATCATAGAAATGAACCATATTTGATCAAATGCATAGGACATTATTGGACAGACTATTTTGAAAACCACTGAGCTGCTGAACATGATTAATCTGCTACTTTCATCAGCTTCTCTCATCAGATCCTCTGCAAGTATTCTAGTGATTATTGTCGCAGTATAAGATTCGCCCGCTGTTGCTGTACGGTAGAAGAGAATTGGATGCTGTATTCAGTTTTAATGGTTGTGTGAAGTGTATTGGTTAGTTTTATTGTTGTTCTGGAGGCTGTGAGATTGAAGCTCTGGTCGCACCTGGACTCTGTGTTCCCCATTACACACTCTCTCATAAATCTGATGGACCTGCACCACAAACCGCCATAGTAATTTAACATAGCTCATTTCTGGCTGGAGCAGATTACACACACACACACACACACACACACACACACACACACGCACACACACACACGCACACACACTCTCTCTCAAACTGGCTTATACTGGTTTACAGGGACGTGATGGTTTTTATACTGTACAGACTGTATATTCTCTCCCCTAAAGGTCCTTGCACACTGAGTCCGAAGTTTTGTATACATTTTTTCATATCCGTCATCCTAAAAATTCATACGCACAGAAACCTTAGCACACTGAGTCCGATGGGTATTAATTCATTGCAAAACAATACACAATAGAGTCTTCAAGCACCGAGGATGATTTTGTTGTCCTCTCTCTACTTAAAAAGAGAAATAAAGAGGAAATATTGGGTCCATCCAATCCTGAGATTACGTAGAGAGGAAGGAGATTTCGCTGTGGGATTATCCTGAGCGATTCAAAGTTTACTTCAGGATGTCGGTGGCTCAGTTTGATGCTTTGCTAGCGATACTGGAACCACGTATAAAAAGAAGACCACACATTTCCATGAACCAATTGATCCTGAACAGTTCTGGATTTTGGCGTTTGCTTATACGGTGGCTCTGAATGGTCAAAACACCTCTCAAAATGCTTCCTACGGATGCGAAAAACGCAGAAAATCGAAACCGATCAGAATCGTTTTTATGACAGACTACAGTTTTGTAAACGTGATTGACACAACGTGAGGTCGTATTTATTTTTTAACGTACGAAAATTCTATTCTAAACTTCCACAATGTAATAACAAGATCATATTAAAAAATATAAAATAATATTTTTACTAATATCAGGAAACTGGTGCTTTTGGGGAAAAGCAGGAATGTTTGGAGCTGCTGCTGGGCATTTCATAATGCTGTACTTCGTGTGCCCTTGATAAATTACGACAAGATTTGCTTAATTAATAACATGAAGCTCCTGAATGGGCTGATTCAGAAAACTAACCAAAACTTTCCCCTTTTGCCATGGGCGGACTTTAGGACAGGAACATATAAGATCCAGTGGACATGGGACATGCTCGACCATTGGCTCTACTATTTATAAGTAAAAAAAATTTACCTTAAAATAATGTTTCCAAAATCGTATCAGTGGTTCATCAAGTCGTAACAGGGTGAAAGGCACTTCTGGATTCGCTTTACAGCCCTTTATCTGCTATAACCACACTATGCAAGATTGCCAGATCGGGTCGCGTTTCTGTAGTTCTAATGAAACATAAGAAAACTACAAATTTGACTTGCTTTACGTCAAGCGTTACAATAGCAATTATTTAGTTTTTCTTCGTTTCTGATATCACAATACATCATACTTTCATGAAATCATGCAACATACTCTACCTTGTCTGTGGACATCGTTCATTCAAAGCCGGTGCTGGATAAACAGTGCGACAACAGCGTGCGGGCGGCGAAATGATTTACGACAGCGGTAATGGACAATTCCGCTTCCAACCTGTAGGGGGACCGAAGAGGAAAAGTTCCTTAGTGTTGCTTTAAACTGCGTCTGACAGAAGACTCAACAGCTTTCACACACATCTTTCAAAATAAAAGTCTTGCATCGGAAAAACCTTTAGAATGATGTGTTTTGGTGTTGTTTCTCTGACGCCCACCAGTTGAGAAGCACTGATCTACAAAACAAAGCTGGAATACGTCTTATTTTGTGTGTTGCGACATCCGAGCTGAATTTAATGCTAAGGGTAAGAGATTTAAAATGAACCCTAGCCAGAATATATCAACAGTGCTGCAAACACTGCAAATATTTTTATTTCTTCATTTATTAGTACGAGAATGGAAGGTGTGTGGTGTTATTCCTCACGTGTTTAGACCAGCTCTACAAATCAGGCTCTGTTTTATGTATGTTTTGAGCCCATGGTTCAGGCATTACACGTGTTATAAACACACACACACACAGAGACAAACGCAGGCTGGTGTGGAGATTTACAGGTGAACACTGTGTTCTGTGAGGAGACAGTGCTGTAATTCACACGCTTTATATTTGTCCTCAGGAGCTGATGTTCCCTGTCCAATTTAAGCACAAGCCTGACAGTCCAATGCTAGAGCTCTCCTCACAATATCATTCTTGTGCATGTGCTCCATTGTGTTTCTCTTTCTGGAGGATGAGTTAAATCTGCCACCTCCATCAACACTACAGCAGCCTTCATGAAAGCAAAACAGGTCAGGTTTGTTGAAGAAGAGAGACAAGGAGACATAATAACCACAGTGTACATTCACACACATAATGATATTATTCAACAGTGTCAACCATTACTTCTCCATGACAGCTTAGGCTGTGTTCACACTTGGCATGTTTGGTTGGATTAAGACGAACTCTGGTGCGATTGCTCTGTTACTGTGGTTCATTTGAACATGTGTGAACGCTGCCATCTAAACCCTGGTGCCACCAAACAAGCGGACCGAGACGCTGAAAGGATGGGTCTCGCTCCGCTTCAGAACAAACACTAGTGCGGTTCGAATGAAACATGAACGCTAAACGGACTAAAAACAGAAAGAGAGAGACCTTAAAAAGGACTGTCAGGTAACAAATGACAGAGGATTCAGAAGCGAGTGTGCAAACAATAACGTGTATTCAGGAACAAAGTAATAGTAGACATCGAGGGTCAGAAGAAATAGAGGTGCCAGGAAACAGTCTCTCTCGGCAGCGCAGGGACGCGAATGGGCAACCCGATCCACTGTGGAAGAAGGAAGAGCGATCAGGAAGACACAATCCGTAATCCAGACAAGTAAGTCAGGGAACACAAAGACAGCCTGGAACAAGACACGAACCCTGGGAACTCCAAACGATCTGACAAACACAAGCGAATGACAATGACTATAAATAGACAAGACTGATCAGATGCAGCTGGCGCTGATGATCAGATCAGTGATAATCAGCGGCCACACACACACACACACACACAGAGAGAGAGAGAGAGAGAGAGAGAGAGAGAGAGAGAGAGAGAGAGAGAGAGAGAGAGGGAGGGGCCCTGTCCCAAATGGCACACTCCAGACTTGTGGACTTCCTCAGAGTCCACACTTTGGTGACGTCATGTAGTGCAGACCTATAGGGCCCTTGGCGCGAGTCCACGAGGGCGCATTGAGAGGTATTTTTGGGACAGACTCGATCGTCACGCCGGTAATAACGGTCTGGTTGTTGTTGGACAGGAGAAATCACATTTTTGCGCTCCGACGTCTTATCTGCATGTCAACTACACAGCCTAATTTTACAGTTCTATACTTTGATATTGTGCATGCCAGCTGGGCATTAGACAATAGATACATCATGCTTATTTAAATGATGTATACAGTTGTACATAATAATACATAATGTTCCATTTGAACTAAGATTACAATTTAAACACATAATGAAAATGTGCATGAGTTTCAGATGAATTTACAGGTTTCAATATTCATACTGTGTTTATATGTGACTCAGTAAAGCCCTGACATTCGGTTCTATTTATTTAATGAATCATAATGCGATCGTATTATCCAATGCACTATTATTATGTTTGAGACATCAACCACTGGTTGATGACCATAATGTTTTTATAAACTGTAGGTAACAACTGGTAAAATGTGCATCTAGGTCATAAAAAACATAATATTTTCTTCTCAGCCATGTCAACAATTGTCTGTGAGCGAAATCTCCTCCCATCCGTTGTCTGATTGGCCTTTCCAAGGATTCCTGGGTAGTTAAAGTGTGCGAAGCCCGCATAAATGGGTACAAAGGGGGCGCTGCTGAGCACACTTCAGAGCAGTAAAATGCTGAATGGGACGGCCTACGGACTCGTAGACTCGGCGAGCACGCGCAATTTAAGTCCACGAGACCGAAAGTCCACATGAAGTGCGCCATTTGGGACAGGGCCAGAGAGAGAGAGAGAGAGTCAGTGAATTCATGGAAAGAATGCTCAAGCATACCTGTTTTTTTCTCATCATAGTCGTGATGTTGCCCAGTTCAGTACAGGCGTCAGAACCGCGTCTCCTCACAGCAGATCTGTGTGTGTGTGTGTGTGTGTGTGTGTGTGTGTGTGTGTGTGTGTGTGTGTGTGTGTGTGTGTGTGTGTGTGTGTGTGTGTGTGAGAGACAGAGAGATTCCTGCCGCTGTTTTGACTCCTTTACACACTTTATAAGCTCTTCACAGGTTCTCATCTGGTCAAAAAGTAGCTACGCACATACATTTATTCCAGAACAGAGCATTGTTTTGGATTAAGTTCAGTCTCAAAATATACGTCATAAAAGCCGACCAATCAGGTTGTGAACATGAACCCTATGCCTTTAGGTTCAGCATCTTTAGGTTCTGTGATAAATATGCCAATCTGAATGGTCATCAGACCAGGACTAAATGATAAATAAAAAATAATAATAATTGGCTATGTGTGAATTTCTAGAGGGCTTCCACTTTTGGATTCAGAATGTTTTAGCAAAATGTTTATCTTCGCCAGAATCATTGCACTGCCATTCCTTTGCACTCCGTATGTTTGACACGTCGCCACTCCTTCAGTGAGGTCTGTGAAGATGAAGTTATGCTCTGAGGAAAACAGGCCTCAAGTGCATTGACAGGAGAGCAAGCTGCTTTACATGCTCTTATGAGTTAGATTAAAATGCTGAATGTAAAGCATGTTTTATGTTTAAGACAGCTTGGATGTTTTACACTTTATATGCAGCAGCTCACTGTGTGTCCTTTGTTATTGTCCAGATGTATATAGATACTGTGTGTTGTATAGATGCTATCAGAAGTATATCAAAATGAATAGTAAATTCAGAGTTCCAGATTATGTTTAGCACACACATAAGTTCCACACAAGCAGAGGTTAAAACAATGGTGCATTTGCCAATATAAAAGTCCCAAAAGTCCCGAACCCAAAATGTTCAAATAGGTGTACCCTTAAACTAGTAATCTGTTTGTTTGAAAATACAACTGAGGAAAAGGAAATAACGTGTCACACATTTATATTTTTTATTGCTGATAAAGAGTATGTCACATGTCCTGATTTTGCACACATTTCTGGGTCAACAAGAGAGTTGCTTGAGGTAAATTTTTTAACGTATCAGAGTAATAACAGGACATCATCCAGTCTGCACATCAGGTTTCTTTTTTTTTTCTTTTTTTGTATTTCCACCTTCAAGTTATCTTTCATTAAACTTGAAATAAGGGCATTTCTGTAAAGTGCTACATTTGAAATGTGTTCCTCCTGATTGTGATTTCTTGATAAAACACTAACATTAGCTGAATGGCTCACTCGTTGGGAGAGAGTGAGGTGATGGTGGTGACAGCAAGATGTTAAGTTATTAATAGATGTAGCTTGTCATGTGCCTGTATCAAGTTTTCATAATGCATTGTAGCTTTCATCACAGTATTATATTGCATCTCAAAACCGGTTGAATGATAAAGAAACGTTAATGTTGGTCTTAATCCCTTGCCACCATCCAACATCAGTCAGACACGCTGCCAGCCTATACCATCCTGCAATGGCAAACAATGAAACAGCAGTTCTCAACAGCACATCCCCAAGCCGGCCTGCAAAGAGATGTTCTGTCTGTCGGATTCACTTTGGATTTCTGCTAAAGCCGAGATTGGCTCATTGGTAAATGTTTCCAGCTATGAACACTAGTGGCAATAAAACAAAAAAACTTGGATCAAATAACTAGCTCCATGTGTAATATTTTCCTAATTAATTTCTCACCATTAAATAAGATTTCAGATTTAACTTCTTTTTAACTCTTTCCCCACCAGTGTTTTTTTTTTTTTTTTTTTTTTTTTTTGTCAGCCACCGCCAATTTTCACATAAATTTCATGGACCCCAGAATATTTTTTGTATGAATATCTGAACATGCAATATATCAAAAGAAAGAACAGAGCCTCTGCTTAAAAAAAATCAAGCTTCATGCATTTAATTTTTTTTTTACTGAATTTCATTCAGTAACATTAGGGCAGTTTTGATTTATATGCTGTTGAATGTTTGATTAATGTGTTTTCTATTGCTGGTTTCTGCTTCTTATTCACCTGTCTTTTGATCAGGAGATTCTGTACTCTTTCAGAAGATGTGTAATAGCGCCCCCTACTGTATAAGAGTGAAAACACGGATCCCCAGAAAATTCAGTCAGTGGCGGTGAGTTAATTGTAAAAAAACATGCATTCTGTTTTAAGATTATTTAAGCGCCACTTGTTCTCTGGTTCTCTCGTACTGCGTAGAATACGCTAGGGGAAAATCCTTTTCCATGAGAATACTGAAGCCAAAAAATTATCCTTTAATTTTGTATTAATGTAAAACGCGCTGCTGCAGCATACAGGCATAGGCGAGACAGCTCGCGCGCCTATTGGCTGGTCTGCTGGCAACTGCTTGAGCCTATCGAGCGAAACCTAGAGTGACGTCATACCCAATGAGGGTGCTTCGTGCCCTCCGCGTCATGTCCCGCCGAAAACGGGCGTGGCTTAGGTCTATAAATATCGCTCGCGGGCTCATATCTCTGATTTTTAATCCTTCAGCGAAGCAACTCACATCGCTGGATCCGAGAAGAAGCCGCGCTGTTTAGCACGCCTAGGAAAGCAACGGTGTCCAAGTCCCGCTGCGGCCGGACTTCCACCAAAGCTTGCCGCTCGTCCAGTTCCAAGAAATGTGACTGGTCCAGCGTTTTTAGCAGCCAACAAGCCAGTTCCATTGCCCGCTTGCCTGCACACAAAAGCCGTTTTTATGGCTACCCAGATAAATCCCTTAAAGAGTGTATTTTCTGGTGTCCCGGCCACGGCCAATGGTGTTTCATGTGTAGAAAAAATGCCCACTACTCAGTGCCCATTCCTACACACAAGCACAGCCCCTCACACAAGGCTCGCGCACATAAAATCGACTCAGATCGATTGCGCATTAAACGTAGCAAACGTGCCCACGACCCAGTGCCCATAAACGCTACTTCCTACATGTCTCACGGTTTCTGTAAAAACGAAACCAGTATGCAGGCGCTCTGCTCAGGCGAGTGATGCTATAAAGGTGGTAAATGTGCCCGCTACCCTGCGCCCACGTCCACACACAGACATGACAGTTCCAATGGAACTCGCCCAGCCCTCCCCCTCTCGGTTAACCACCACAGAGGAGTCGAGCGCGGGCATTCTGCCCGCTGTTATCAGCGCGCCCCCTGCCTCAGATGTCATGAGCGCGACGCTTATGTCACAGCTCACCGAAGCCGCTGTATCGCGAGCCGATCAGAGCGCGCTTCGCACCCAGCCCCTAGCTACCCGTGCAGACGCGTGGGCGAAGCTTCCTGGGGTTTCGAAATGGGTGCTAAACATCATAAAAGAAAGCTATTCATTACAGTTTCGCCGACGCCCTCGCCGCCACACAGCGCGCGTCGAGACCACGGTAGAATCGAAAGTAGCACATCTACTTCGAGCCGAAATTCTGAAACTACTGAGCAAAGGGGCTATAGAACCCTTATCTCAAGCTCAAAGTGAAGGGGGGCTTTACAGCAGATACTTCCTGGTACCCAAGAAAGACGGGGGTCTCAGACCCATACTAGATCTGCGGCAACTGAACAGAGCGCTTATGAAACGTCAGTTCAGGATGCTCACGACCAGAAAAATCCTCGCGCATGTTCGCCGAGGGGACTGGTTTGTGTCAATAGATCTAAAGGACACGTATTTTCAAATACAGATAGTGTCACGTCACAGGCGATTTTTGAGATTCGCCTTCGAGGGCCAGGCATATCAGTACACAGTCCTGCCTTTCGGCTTGTCCCTGGCACCCCGTACATTTACGAAGTGCATGGACGCAGCGCTCGTACCCCTCAGACTCCGGGACATACGAGTGCTGAACTATTTGAACGACTGGCTGATTCTAGCCCAATCTCAATCAGAGATCGTTGAGCACAGAACCATTTTACTCGATCACCTCGAGAATCTCGGTCTCACAGTAAACTGGGAAAAGAGTTCGCTATTCCCCAGACAGATTTTATCTTTTCTGGGAATAGAACTGAACTCGCTGTCAATGACAGCACGCCTGTCATCTCAGTGCACACTGGACATTCAGCGCGCAGTCGGCTCCTTTCGCCAAGGCGCTGTAGTCCCTACAGATTTCCCCCCCAAATTTCAAAGGATGCTAGGTCTGATGGCCTCAGCATCATCAGTTCTCCAGTTGGGCCTGCTGCGCATGCGCCCACTGCAGTTCTGGCTCAGTGAGAGAGTGCCTCACAGAGCGTGGGCCTCCGGTCGGCTTCGCCTCAAGGTCAATCAAGCGTGCATTTCAGCTTTGAACCCTTGGGGGGCAAAAGACTGGTACCACTCAGGTTTAAGCCTGGGGACTTCCTCGAGACTGATGGTGGTGTCCACGGACGCATCCGCCTCAGGATGGGGAGTGCTGCTCGAGGGCAGAGCGCTCTTTGGCCAATGGTCAGAACGGGAGAAGCTCCTTCATATAAATTGCCTCGAGATGTTAGCAGTGAGCAAAGCGCTCACGCGCTTTCGTCCCCTGATAAAGGTGTACCACGTCCTAGTACGTTCAGACAACGTGTCGGTGGTATCCTACATAAATCGCCAGGGCGGCCTCAGGTCCCTGACCCTGTACAGACTAACCAGACGCCTCCTGATATGGGCTCGCAGCAACCTGCTCTCGCTGAAAGCAGCGCACGTGCCAGGGCTCCTGAATATAGGACCAGACAGACTGTCCAGGAACCACGTTCCGACAGGAGAATGGTCTTTGCACCCACAGACAGTACAGCTGCTGTGGAAGAAATTCGGCAGAGTGGAAGTAGACCTGTTCGCGTCTCAGGAAAACGCTCACTGTCCAGAATTTTTCTTGAAAAGCAAGGACGCGCTGACCCAAATGTGGCCTTGCCGTCCTCTCTACGCTTTTCCCCCTGTCTCCCTCCTGACCCAGGTGGTAGAACGGATCAGGGAAGAAGGATGTTCAGTGCTGCTTGTAGCGCCGCTCTGGACGAGCCAACCTTGGTTCCCAGTTGTGATGCAGTTAGCAAGCACCGCCCCGTGGCCAGTGCCTCTGAGGAAGGATCTCCTTTCTCAAGCCAACGGCTCAATCTGGCATCCTCACCCAGAGCTGTGGTCCCTTCACGTGTGGACCATCAATGGGTACCCGCTGACCTCCCACAGGGAGTGTTAAACACGATCACACAGGCCAGAGCTCCGTCTACGCGACATCTCTACACCTCCAAATGGTCTGTGTTTTCTGGCTGGTGCACAGCTCGTGGCGTGTCACCCCTGAATTGCGGAGTGACGGAGGTTCTCTCCTTCCTACAGGAGCTGCTGGATAAGGGCAGGTCCCCTTCCACGCTCAAAGTCTATTTGGCGGCTATGTGGCGGCCACGTGTTCTCTACGAAAACGCTTGGCCAGTCTATAGGAAGGAATGATTTAGTCATTCGCTTCCTTAGAGGAGCTAAGAGACTGAGTCCTTCCAGACCTCCCACAATCCCTATATGGGACCTTTCTACGGTACTGGAAGCCATGAAAGGTCATCCTTTTGAGCCCTTGCAGAAGATTGATCTTAAACACCTGTCGTTCAAGACGGCGTTCCTTCTGGCTCTCGCTTCAGTGAAGCGCATAGGGGACTTACACGCGCTCTCAGTGAGCGCGACGTGCATGGAATTTGGGCCTAATGACTCTAGGGTTATACTCAAACCTAAGCACGGTTATGTTCCTAAATCCCTCAATACCCCGTTTAGGTCACAGGTCATTTCCCTGTCTGCCCTACCGGTCACTGAAGGAAATGAGGACGAAAGCTTCCTCTGCCCAGTCAGGGCATTTAGAGCTTATGTGTCTCGCTCGTCTGCCTTCAGACAGACAGAGCAGCTCTTTGTTTCATTCAGAGGGCGTTCTAAGGGACTAGCCGCTTCGAAACAGAACCTATCCAGATGGATAGTGGACGCAATAGCGCTAGCTTACACAACCAAGGGCATGCAATGCCCATTGGGTGTCAGGGCGCACTCCACGAGAAGCATGGCTTCATCGTGGGCCTGGTCAAGTGGGATTGCCTTGCAAGATATCTGTATGGCGGCAGGCTGGGCCTCTCCGTCTACATTTATAAGGTTTTACAACCTAGAGGTTCCCGCACTACAAGCCGGGCTACTGTCGGTCTAGTACACCAAATCTCTTAAACTTACACTGTCAGTCTTGAGTTATATGGCTATTGTGAATAGCAGTGCTGCTCTAAGCTGCCATATACGGAAGATAGTGGCTAAACCCCTCTTCTTCCAGGATTCCCTGTGAGTCCCCTAGGTGATTGTGCACTATATGAACTCCGGGCTGTTGCCATTTGAGTCTATGGTGTCAGATCCCAGCACACACGGCGTTTTACATTAGGTTCCCCTAGCGTATTCTACACAGTACGAGAGAATCTCTCGTAAGAGAACGTACTCGGTTACTAACGTAACCTCGGTTCTCTCTAGAGAGAGGAACGAGTACTGCGTATCCTGCTGTGCATGCACGCGCTCTGGTTGCTTCACTGTGAAAAATCTGAGATATGAGCCCGCAAGCGATATTTATAGACCTAAGCCATGCCCGTTTCGGCGGGACGTAACGCGGAGGGCGCAAAGCGCCCTCATTGGGTGTGATGTCACTCTAGGTCTCGCTCGATAGGCTCAAGCAGTTGCCAGCAGACCAGCCAATAGGCGCGCGAGCTGTCTCGCCTATGCCTGTATTCTGCAGCAACGCGTTTTACATTAATACAAAATGAAAGGATAATTTTTTGGCTTAAGTATTCTTTAACTGTAAGCCCAGCCTCTGAATGTGTTTGCGATGAGGCGTGATAGAAAAATTATCCCCCACAAGAAAATAATGGCAAAGCCGCAATAGCACTTCTTGTGCAAGTTGTTTTATTGAAGGAAAAAAAAAATATATACAAAATAATAATAAAAAAAAAAAAATAGGCGAGATGGGGAAACTGGCTGTTACATCCTTCTACAGAAAGGTAAGTACACACAACTACCATCTCCAGAACAGTCAAACAAGGCTGGCTTTTAAAGCAGAAGCTCCACCCACATGGACTCATCCACATTCTTACAGAGGTAAGTATTATAGCTTTACATACATTTTTATATACATAACATAAGTGTCAGAACATCAATATACACATTCACATTGTATAACATCCATCACCTAAAAAAAAAATATATATATATATATATATATATATATATATATATATATAATTCTATATATATGCACATAAACATCATTCCTTATCATACATGAATTAACTCAACCCTAAACAAACAACATTTACGACAGTCCAGTTATCAGAGCGATCGTGCATGCGCAACGCGGGAATTTACTGATATCTACCCTTCTGGATCGTCACCGGGGTTCGCCATTTGCTTCCGGTAACATGGACAAAGACGCAACACAAACAAACAACTAATGATGAGATAACGTGCAGATAAGTACTATAAATATGTATTGCTGAACTAATCTGGTGTTTGTGTGTGTTTATTGAGGGATATATATCTGGTGTTTGTGTGTGTTTATTAAGGGATATAGGATAGAATGTAGTAATGGAGTGGTCATGAGTGCGTTATGTATGAAACTGGAACGTTAACTTGACCCTAGTGTGCACCCAAGGGTAGGATAAACATGCAAATGGTTGAACAGTGAATCATATGCATGTGTAAATACAGTGCTGTCGCGATCGTGACAGAGCCCTCTGTCACAGTGTTCCAGAAGCATGATTGTGTGATTTCTCACTTCTCGCTCTGACTGAGCTGTCACCAACCAATCATCTATGTAAGTAGCGAGACGAATGCCTTTTTCCCTGAGCGGGGTCAGGGCCGCTTCTGTACATTTTATGAATACTCTCGGGCTGAGAGACATGCCAAATGGTAGAACCAGGTATTCATAAGTCACTCCCAGGAAAGCAAACATCAGGATTTTCCTGTGGGGTGGGTATATGCTTATGTGAAAATATGTGTCTTTCAGGTCGATCAATGTAAACCAATCGCCCGGGCGCACCAGATTTAGGAGTGTAGCATGAGTGAGCATTCTGAACTTGTACTTCCTTAAGTATTTGTTCAGTGCACGTAGATCTAGAATGGGACGAAGAGCATTAGTTCCTTTCTTTGGGATGAGAAAGTATCTTGAGTAAAACCCACTGTGGCTTTGCTCGGGTGGGACCACTCTTATCGCCCTTTTCTTCAACAGGGAGTAAATTTCATCCTGAAGAACATGCTTTAATTCTCCCCGCACCTGAGAATGAATTATCCCTTTGAAATGCAGGGGGGATGGCAAACTGCAGCCTGTACCCGAACTGTATTGTCTTTAATACCCAGCGGGACTGTGTGCACTCTCGCCAATTGTCTATTTGCAGCGTTCTGGTGCCATCGTGTGGGTGAGTCATGAACAAGTTTGTGGTCTGTACTGCGCATGCGTGGGCACTTTGCGCTTGGACAGAGTCTGAGTGGCTGATCACCTCTAAGGGATCGATAGCTCCCTGAGGTGGTGTTATAATGTGTTCTGTGAACATGTTTTGCAACATTTTTTGGGGCATTGTGTTTTGCAACATTCTCTGGGGGTACAGTGAAAACTTTATTGAATTTTGAACATGAAAAGTGCTTGTGACTAGTGGGTGGGCACCACTGCACTGTGTCTTTTCCTTTTCACCGCTATGTTTCCCCCGGCCCAACGGGGTGCTGTTTTCCCCACAGAACATCTGTGAACAGAGGAACTCGTGACTTGTCGAACGCTGAACGACTGAGGGTCGGGAGCTAGTAAACTGGGGGGCTGTTGACTCTCTCCCCTGGGGAAGACCCTGTCAAACTGCCTTCTTCTTCCTCCTCTCTCCCTGAAGATGGGGCTGGGGATGAGGCTGAGGGGCTGGCTGGACCACTGAGCTGCTACAGGCGGATAGTTCTTCCTAGGCCAGCCAGATCTCTGTTCTTGCACTCCACTCTGACCCGCTGCACTCACGATAGGTCACTGCCGTTTCAGAATGCGAAAGCTGGGTGGTGGGCGGGCATTCGTAACCTGAGCGAAGGTCTGTCAGGGTGCCGGAGGGGGTGCAGTCTGTGTCTTTCTCAGCATACAGAGTTACAAGGCCTCGTCATCCCTCTTTTTCTCTTTGCATCTCTTTTGCATCAGTGTCAGAGCTGAGCCGAAAATGCCCTCTGCAACAACCAGTGCATCCAGGATGGCTTCTTTTTCCCTGTCAGAAAGATTAGCCAGATTAAGCCATCATCCTCTCTCTTGGATAACCATTGTGGCCATGGCTTTCCCAGCAGCTTGAACCGCGCATCTCTGAAGATGCAGAGAGAGATCCGTGACAACACAAATCTCTTCCCAGTGTGTCTGACCTGGTGTGGTAGACACTTCTTCCTGCAGCTCCGCTTGGTAAGTGGTCAGCAAAGAGATCGCGTTCATAGCCCTGACAGAGAGCGCGACTGCTTTATAAGTGTGTTCCGTCATGTTCGACTAGAAACGTTCAGCTTTAGATGGCAAGGTCGGATTTGCAGCCACCGTGCGCTTCGGTTGCAAGTGCGCGGCAACTAATGGCTCCATGGGGGGCATTCGGAGAAGGCCTTCCTTTTCCATCCCCTCCACATCGAGAATGGAGCCAGCCTGCACTGGCATCTTACTAGTAAACGGCTTGTCCTTCCACGTAACCGCGACCTCCTCCAGGAGCTCTGGGAAAACAGGAAGGAGTTGTCGTGCTGCCCGTTTTGCACTCGGCAGCCTCTTCCCCTCATAGCGAGAATTTGCAGTCTCTGCTACCACGGTCGGCCACGGAATATTTAGTTTCCCTGCAGCGCGTTTGCACACCTTCTTGCAGATCAACACTGACAAGCGGGGAGGATGGTGGCCTGCCCGCTTCTTCCGTGGATCCCGCCGCAACGAGGAGCTGTGCCGGTTGTGCAGGGGGGAGGAATTGAGAGTCCTCGAAGCCATCGTAGTGTCGAACAATCCTTGCAATCAGCTGGGATGCTAATCGAAGGAGCCAGGCGAAAAACGGCGTGGTGGCCAGTAATTCGTCCAGAAGTTCGCTTCTGTAGGCTTCTGGTGTGAAGCGAGAAGAGGTTTTTGAATGTCGTAATTACGTAGTGCTGCTCCTCTTATACTGAGGGGTGGGGTAGCCACTCCCAGACACTACGTCATGTCTGCCAGCCAATTGGGGCTGGCGTAATGTAATAGGACTTCTGAGGAATCCGCGGAAGGGGCGTATGCCATAGTGAGACACCGAAACGTATGCTTGAAAGAGAACCTGCCATGTCTCCTATCTTGTCTGAAGTAAATATACCCAGGCATAGCTAAAGCAGAACTAGGAGATGAATTGGTCAACCATTTTTTCAGATAAGCACAGAATATCTATATTTGAATCTATAAGCAGGTCTTCAAGTTGTTCATGTTTTTGGGAGCACAGTTTGAATATTTAAATGTCCTCCCAATACATCCTTTGATTTGGCACGTCGGTCCCAGATTAGTTTAGAATGATTGATAGTGCAGTTTGCAGTGTTTCTCCACAGCTGGCACAGATCAACGGCACTCCTGGAAACCCTCCAGATGCCCACAGGTAAATGACCTACTGTAGGTTACAGTCGATCCCAGCCCGGTCACCGCCGTCCACGAAACAGCTCCTGAATACTGAACATTCACATCACATTAGGTTGCAGGCCCAGAGTTGGGTTCAATATCACCAAGAAGGAGGAGTGTTGTCATTAGGTAGAGCAGGATCTTTCACTGGGGCTGTGAAGATTGTTCACATGCTGAAATCCTTTGTATAATTGCTGTAAATGCTTTTCCGTTTTTTCTAAGGATAAATCGTCTCAATGCGTTGAGCTAGCCTGGTGATTGAAGGTCATTGTCACACACATTTTAATGAGTATCTCAGCAATGCTGCAGACACACAAAGCAGGGTGAACATATAGCCGAAGAGTAGCGTTTTCAATTTCAATTCTGCATACACCAAATGATATCCTGAATTATGGGTTTCTGTGAAGTTAGTAGAGGCTTCAGTATGTTTTGAAAAGGCAATAACCCTAGGTTTCACTGACAAGGTTTCAGCTAGTCCCAGACTAATATGCATGTTTCAACTGTTTTAACTGAAAGCATTTCTGAAAATATGAACACATTAATTTACACTATTAATTAATAAAATATGTTATTAATGAATTAAAACATTGACACATTTAATTAATTACTATTCATATATTACTTCATCTATTAATCATATAGACTCTTTATTAGCTGCTGATGCAGTAATAATTAATTCATGGTTTAGTTGTTCATGAGTCATACATTAACTCATGATTATCTGTGCATTAGTTAGTGCACCCGTATTGTAAAGTATTACCAAAATTTCCTTAGAGTGCACTGTCGTTTTGACTTAGTTCGTTCTAAGTACTAACGCTATGAATTACCTTGTTGGACACTGGTTCTCTCCACTATCCCTACTCTTTCTGTGATTGCTGCCAGAGTGTTGATAACTTCTTCGTATTCCTCAGCGTTGAGAGTTTTTCTTAAGAAACACCTCAGACTAGGAGAGAGTGCTGTGGCTATCTTGTGGTAAAGGTGGATTTTGAATTTCAGTTCCACTGCCTGGCCTAATATCCCTTTCAGCTAGGAGGAGGAAAAATAAAATTACATGATAGACCACATTGTTACTGGATAATGGGCATCTGCTTTTAGTTACCTAAATGACTAAGAAAACAATTACAAATGAGGACTGTATTATATTACCTCTTTCACAATAACACTGTCTTCATCCTGAAGCAACAGACCCCTCAGCAGGGTTGCCTTGGTTGGGAGGACTAGGTGAAGACTAGGGCTGAGTCCCAATTCGCCTACTTATACTACGACCTAAAAGTATGTACTTTTTTTGTGATGAAAAAGTACATACTTTTGAGTGTGTAGCAAAAGAGTATGCACGTTCTGGGACATACTTCGATGACGTCATGCAACGTACACGAGAACATGGTTGCCTAGTTACGCACACCACGACTGTTAACAAAACATTTTACATTTCATTCATTCTTATATATCCAATATAATTTTATTTAATATTCCCATCTTTTTTTCCACAATACATTTACAGTGTGTTTATAGTGTATAAACACACTGTATGTTGAAGTTTATAGTGTAACTATTGTTTTACGTTAAAACAATATATTTTATACTTAATCTTATACTTATGTATAATACTTAAAAATACCCCGATGAAAATGAACCATGCTTTTACTAATGTAAAAGTGTAGTAATCATGTTTCTTTGGTTGGACTGATAAAGTTAACATTTGTACAGCCACAGTATTACTACAAATAAGTCAGACACAAACATCAAAAGAAATACATAAAAAATACACTTGCATGACACTGTACTATAGCATTTTTATTTGTTGTTTTGTAGCCTGCAATGAGGCGCTCAGTATCTTCATCGGACCCTACAAGATAAACACGGTACTTTTTTAGCACAACATAAACCCATTAATATTACGCGACAATAAAATATAACTTTAATTAGGGTTAAACATTTGAATTCTTACACTTAAAAACTGAGGGCGCATCTCTGCTGCTGCATCCGACTGCCATGTTTACATCACCACCATCACCGCAAAGCTCCTCCCTCCCGCACGCGATGAGTTGTGGGCAATATTTGCCGTTATAGTGTGCATTGATCTTCACTTCGAATTCTAACCGGAAATAGTAGACCATCCGGGTATCTTTGGAATACTCATTTCGACATACTACGATTTGGGACGTACTAATTCTAGTTTCGCATACTATTTAGGATGGATAGTATGTGAATTGGGACTCAGCATAGGTGTCTGATCAGTGGACAGGTGCCTGGTAGCCTCATCAAAAGGTTCCAGAAGGCGGATAATGTCTTCAAGAAGGTCTGGGTCTATGTTGTTGACATAACGGAGTTCATTTCGGTGAAGCAGGACCTCATGCAGCTTACCAAACCGCAGAGCATCCCTTACAGATTGCAACATTGCAAGTCTGGTATTCCACCTTGTTTCCACTGCTTGCTTAAGTGATCTGTCCAGTGCTTTTTGCAATCTGAAATTCAAGAAAGAGACAGTGTACACTACACTAAGTAAGGTGATAAAATCTCAGTCACTTTGTTGACAGATTTTTTAAGTATTAATGTTTATTAGAAACAGATTAACAGCAGAATTGTTGAGTTAAAATAGCTTGCTGAACAAGAAAACAATGTATTAATTACAGCAGTTGTTTTTATGTTGATTTTTTGTAATAATATTTTAAAATAAACTGTATAAACTCGTAAAAATACCTGCAAACTACACCAAACAGGCATGACAAGACTGTAAAATATCTTACCCTGCTCTTTTGAAGTGTGTAACCAGAGTCTTCACATGACGAAACAGGTTGATGACTGGGCTGTGCAGTGGATTCTCCACATAAAAATGATCAAATGTGTATTTAAGAATCAGGTTAATATTATGGCCTGCACAGGACAGTCTGGTGTAATCCTTGAAACCATTTGAACCATTGTCGGTCACAACAACAACATCCTTGCTCAAGATGCCAAACTCCTATATGTTAGGTTAGATAAAAAAAAAAACAGCACAAACATAAAATATTACTAAATTTATTTACACAAATATTTACACAAATAAATTTAACATAATGATTACTTTGTAAGTAAATTATTGTTAAAGCTTGGGCTAGTCAGAACAGTTAACAAGAAATATAAGAGACACTGAATAGAATTAGTACCATATTACGTAGACAAGCCAATAAATACAGTATAACACTGTTAAGTATGTACTACACATATTATGTTACACAGGAGGAGATTGGGGGTAAAAGACAGATACCTGAAGGATGGACTCCACAGTCCTTCTGATATTGTCATGGGTTTTTACACCCATGATCTCCCTTGTAGCCAGGACCCGGTTCAACAATTTCCATCCAAGAATATAATGGACTGTAACTGTTATGTAGTGCGTATTTGTCCGTTCTTCTGCCCAAAGGTCCGTTGTCACAGCCCAGTCTGGGCACTAAAGGAATAGAGTATGATGAAATGTTATTTCAGGCTTCACAGGATCTTACATGAACAGATAATCATTTGACCATATGCTTTTAATTTACAATCCCATAAAAGTAGGCTCCAAAAATGGCAAAAAATAAATAAATAGAGACCAACATTAAACATCACTAAAGGGAAGCAATATAGCCAGGCCTACCTGTTGTAGCTCGTCTATAACATGTTTCTTTACTTTCTCGTACTCGTCTTCAACATGACGAGAAACAGTCCGTGCACTTGGTAGCACATCTTCGACCTCAACGCTGTTTCCATATTTAGCTCCGATATTCATGAGTTCTTTCGCGACTTCAATGAACCTTTGTCCCTCAACAATAGAGAACGGTCTTAGATCCTGGCTGCACATACGAGCCATCGCGTCTGTAAATCTTGACTTTACATTCATTGGCACCTTATGCTTTATGAATGGTGAAATTGGCGGTTGCCTTGAGCTGGATGCTTTACACATGTGACGCTGAAGGCCACTCTTGCCTGAGTCGGAATGGTATTTAATCATTTGTCTGCATGTCTTGCAACTAGCGTATGGCGTTTTCATGCTGTCTTTCTCAACACGTCTAAATTTTTTTGTGATTTCAGACCGCCCTGAAATGTCGTTGAGCACAACAGATGGATTGTTTTCCGACAGTAGTCATAGCAGTGTGTCTTTCATGTCTGACTCCATTTTGATTGTGATTTTCGTGGCAACTCAGTGTATGGGGGAAGCCTTCTTCTTTTATATTATTGGTGGTTGGCATTGTGCATATATTATTGCCACCAACTGGTACGGGTGTGTGGAGGAGCACGTCATTCACTTTACCAGCCACACCAAAGCAAACAGGAGAGCATAAAGAGACAGGGCAAATAGAATTTAGTCCAAAATTGAAATATATAGTTTATTTATAGAAACTGTATATTTGTGTATAAAGTTGGGTATCATAGTTTTATTATGATTCCCGGTCCTGCCCACTCCCGCTGACATTTTTTACTGTCCCGTCCCAATCCCGTGATTAATAGTGATTTTTTCCCGGATTCCCGAAAAAATGTCAGCCTCTAGTCTAAAGAACTCCATTTCTGTATGTTCAACAGCACTGTCCAGTTACAAAATTGTGAAACATTATGAAATGCGTAAATACTTGAACTATTTATTTATACATGTTTATGTTTGTATACTTAGTCTGCACACTCACTGTACATTTCACTTTGAAAGTGCCATGAAACATGCTACAAGCAACGCAAATCCTTTGTCAAAGATTTAGTCAAATCAAGTCATGTTTATTTGTACTGTGCTTTATACAATACAGATTGTTTCAAAGCAGAATAATAGAAGCAATCATACCAACAAGAGGGCAACAGTATTCAAGTGCTGTAACAAGTCTCAGTTAGTCTAGCACAGTACACATAGCAAGGTTTTTTCAAAACTTATTAACTTAAAACAATACTGATTTTTTTAAATAATAATAAAAAAAAATAGAATAGAAAAGTATTAATTGGTCAGGTGCTGATAAAAAATATGTGTCTTTAGACATTTTCTGAAAATGGCAAAAGACTCAGCTGCTCGAACTGAGATAGGCAGGTCATTCCACCAGCAGGGAACAGTCCAGGTAAAGGTCCGTGAGAGTGATTTCTTGCTTCCTTTGGATGGCACCATGAGGCATCTTTCGATTAGATTAGAGAGTATCACCCTGGAGAAAAGGTATTAGTTCTAGTCCCATCCAACGAATGCAAATTCCTGGCCAGGTGGCTGGGACCCTTTGAGATTGTAGAGCGGATGGGTCCAGTCAACTACCGAGTACGCCAACCCGGCCGAAGGAAAGGCCAGCAAATCCTCCATATAAACCTCTTGAAATCGTGGCATGAACCTATCACCCCTCCAAGTGATGTTCTCACAGCCAGTGTCACTTCTCCTGTAACCCCGCAGGTAAAGATGGGTAACCAGCTCTCCCCTATGCAAAAGAAGGAGTTACCAGAGCTTTTGTGGCGAAACCGTGATGTCATCTCTGATCTGCCTGGATAGACCTCCCTTATAACCCATGATATAGTAACAGAACCGGGGAAGGTTTTTAGACTTCGACCTTACAGGATCCCAGAAGCAAAAAGGGAAGCCATCCGGACAGAGGTAAAGAAAATGCTTGAGCTAGGAGTTGAGAAGTCACGTTTCAAAGACTCATGGATAGAGTCCTCTGTCCCGACCAGCAATATGCTGCTGCATATCTGGAAGACATTGTCATCCACGACAGGAGTTGGGAGGAACATCTTCACCATCTAGAAGCTGTCTTACAAGCATTATGGTCAAGCGGCTCTCACAGCAAACCAAAGCAAGTGTTCACTCGCCCAAGAAGAGGCCAACTATCTAGGGTACACTGTTGGGAGAGAAAATGTGAAACCCGGCCTCAAACCAAGAAACAGGTAAGGACCTTCCTGGGGCTACTTGGGTACTAAAATGTGCTAACATTCATACCTGGCTTCGCCACAAAAGCAGCCCCCCCCTAACCAAATTGACCTGCAAGTACCTCCCAAACCAGGTGAGCTGGACCGAAGAAGCAGAGCTGGCCTTCATCGAGCTTAAGCAATCCCTATGTTGTGAACCAGTCCTACAAGCCCCAAACTTCAACAAACCGTTTGTTCTACAAACATATGTCTCTGAAGTAGGGATTGGAGCTGTGCTATCTCAGTTGCAGGATGGTATGGAACACCCAGTCATGTTTAGTAGCCGTAAGCTGCTGCCCCACGAGAAGAATTATGCCACAGTTGAAAAGGAATGTCTTGCTGTAAAATGGGCTATTGACAAATTTAGATATTACCTGTTGTGTCGAAAATTTGTCTTAGTAACTGATCATGCCCCACTTAAATAGATGTCTCAAAACAAAGGGAAAAATGCACAAATTACTCGCTGGTTTCTTCAGTTGCAGGACTTCCAGTTTAAAGTAAAACACCGGGCTGGGAATTCTCATGCAAATGCTGATGCCATGTCCAGGAGGCATGACTGCTTTGGAGCGAGCGCTTACACAGGGCAAAGGGGGTCTGTGGTGGCGAGAAGGAAACACAGTCCCTCACAACGCAGCATAGTCACCTGCAGCACCATGGAGAGCACCATCAGAGGAGGACACAAGGTCTGGGCTACACAGTGGTGTTTAGGACCAAGGACAGCTCTAACACAGGTGTGCACCGTTTCCCCTCTGACAGGGAGCCTCATCTGCAGGCTGTTGGACCCAATTAGTAGCCACATACAAGAGAACAAAGAAGCCACGGTAGAGAAAGAGAAGCAGAAGTGAGCAGACACAGAGTGTTGGATGTTTCTCAGCGCAGGCATTGGACCAGTTGTAACCCAAACAATCTCTTGAGGATAGAAGCCTAGTTGAGGACGTGAGTAAAATGAACCACCTTGACTAATCTCACACCTCTTCTGCCTCCCTTCCAGAAGTTAGGGATGGGGAAATGAAGCCTCATGAAGCACTGAGGCTTTCCCCTGACTGTTCCGGGAAAAGATTCAAAGCTTCGAGAGTGTCGAGAACAGCGCCATCTGGTGCTTATTTAAAATAATGCAGCCAGAAACCTGTTTAAGAAGCTCTGTCAGATGAAGCAACCACAACACACTCCATAGTTTCAGTGTTATGTGTACAAAGCCTTACATGTTTGTGTTTGATTTGTCCATTAAATAAATTAATTTACCCATTAAAGTGTGACAGTAAAATATAATATTAGCTTATATGATTCAATAAGATTTAATGTAGGCCTACTCTCTCTCTCTCTCTCTCTCTCTCTCTCTCTCTCTCTCTCTCTCTCTCTCTCTCTCTCTCTCTCTCTCTCTCTCTCTCTCTCCACACACACACACACACACATATATAGTGAATAAGGACATAGTGAGTAAGGATCATCTGTTACTAAATGTCCTTATGACACTTGGCAGTGTTACTGCTTATGTAACTGTAGGAATGACAGAAAGGTGATTTTTATTAAGAAATAAAAGCTGTTTCACAGTGTTTTGGCAGAGTCTATTTCTCCTCTTAGATAGTACTTCCCCAGCCTTAGAGAACACTCTTTCACATGGTACAGAGGAGGCCGGGGTACAAAGAAACTGTAATGCCAATGTATATAGATGGGGGTAGACATGTTTCTGCATTCTCCAGTATTCAAGTGGATCTTCAGCTCTTTGTATGTTTGTCTCTGTTAGGTATTTATCCACTTCTACAATCGCATCAGAAGTGGCATTTGAGCTTTGTGTGTGCTGGTCTACAGCACTGTCCAACAGAAGCCATAGGTCTCCACCTCAGAAGTGTGAGGAGAACATTCGTGTAACATTTGTTTTTTGTTAACCCCAAACACCAACACCCTATCCCCTCTCCTAATCCCACCCTAACCCCAAACACCAACACCCTATCCCCTCTCCTAATCCCACCCTAACCCCAAACACCAACACCCTATCCCCTCTCTCCTAATCCCACTTTAACCCCAAACACCAACACCCTATCCCCTCTCTCCTAATCCCACTTTAACCCCAAACACCAACACCCTATCCCCTCTCTCCTAATCCCACCCTAACCCCAAACACCAACACCCTATCCCCTCTCCCCTAATCCCACTTTAACCCCAAGCACCAACACCCTATCCCCTCTCCTAATCCCACCCTAACCCCAAACACCAACACCCTATCCCCTCTCCCCTAATCCCACTTTAACCCCAAACACCAACACCCTATCCCCTCTCTCCTAATCCCACTTTAACCCCAAACACCAACACCCTATCCCCTCTCCTAATCCCACCCTAACCCCAAACACCAACACCCTATCCCCTCTCTCCAAATCCCACCATAACCCCAAGCACCAACACCCTATCCCCTCTCCCCTAATCCCACCCTAACCCCAAACACCAACACCCTATCCCCTCTCCTAATCCCACCCTAACCCCAAACACCAACACCCTATCCCCTCTCTCCAAATCCCACCATAACCCCAAACACCAACACCCTATCCCCTCTCCCCTAATCCCACCCTAACACCAACACCCTATCCCCTCGCCCCTAATCCCACCCTAACCCCAAACACCAACAACCTATCCCCTCATCCCACCCTAATCCCAAACACCAACACCCTATCCCCTCTCTCCTAATCCCACCCTAACCCCAAACCCCAACACCCTATCCCCTCTCCCCTAATCCCACTTTAACCCCAAGCACCAACACCCTATCCCCTCTCCTAATCCCACCCTAACCCCAAACACCAACACCCTATCCCCTTTCCCCTAATCCCACTTTAACCCCAAACACCAACACCCTATCCCCTCTCTCCAAATCCCACCATAACCCCAAGCACCAACACCCTATCCCCTCTCCCCTAATCCCACCCTAACCCCAAACACCAACACCCTATCCCCTCTCCTAATCCCACCCTAACCCCAAACACCAACACCCTATCCCCTCTCTCCTAATCCCACTTTAACCCCAAACACCAACACCCTATCCCCTCTCTCCTAATCCCACTTTAACCCCAAACACCAACACCCTATCCCCTCTCTCCTAATCCCACCCTAACCCCAAACACCAACACCCTATCCCCTCTCCCCTAATCCCACTTTAACCCCAAGCACCAACACCCTATCCCCTCTCCTAATCCCACCCTAACCCCAAACACCAACACCCTATCCCCTCTCCCCTAATCCCACTTTAACCCCAAACACCAACACCCTATCCCCTCTCTCCTAATCCCACTTTAACCCCAAACACCAACACCCTATCCCCTCTCCTAATCCCACCCAAACACCAACACCCTATCCCCTCTCCTAATCCCACCCTAACCCCAAACACCAACACCCTATCCCCTCTCTCCAAATCCCACCATAACCCCAAGCACCAACACCCTATCCCCTCTCCCCTAATCCCACCCTAACCCCAAACACCAACACCCTATCCCCTCTCCTAATCCCACCCTAACCCCAAACACCAACACCCTATCCCCTCTCTCCAAATCCCACCATAACCCCAAACACCAACACCCTATCCCCTCTCCCCTAATCCCACCCTAACACCAACACCCTATCCCCTCGCCCCTAATCCCACCCTAACCCCAAACACCCTATCCCCTCTCCCCTAATCCCACCCTAACCCCAAACACCAACACCCTATCCCCTCTCCCCTAATCCCACCCTAACACCAACACCCTATCCCCTCGCCCCTAATCCCACCCTAACCCCAAACACCCTATCCCCTCTCCCCTAATCCCACCCTAACCCCAAACACCAACAACCTATCCCCTCATCCCACCCTAATCCCAAACACCAACACCCTATCCCCTCTCCCCTAATCCCACCCTAACCCCAAACACCAACACCCTATCCCCTCTCCCCTAATCCCACCCTAACCCCAAACACCAACACCCTATCCCCTCTCCTAATCCCACTTTAACCCCAAACACCAACACCCTATCCCCTCTCCTAATCCCACCCTAACCCCAAAAACCAACACCCTATCCCCTCTCCTAATCCCACCCTAACCCCAAACACCAACAACCTATCCCCTCATCCCACCCTAATCCCAAACACCAACACCCTATCCCCTCTCTCCTAATCCCACCCTAACCCCAAACACCAACACCCTATCCCCTCTCCTAATCCCACTTTAACCCCAAACACCAACACCCTATCCCCTCTCCTAATCCCACCCTAACCCCAAACACCAACACCCTATCCCCTCTCTCCTAGTCCCACTTTAACCCCAAACACCAACACCCTATCCCCTCTCTCCTAATCCCACTTTAACCCCAAACACCAACACCCTATCCCCTCTCCTAATCCCACCCTAACCCCAAACACCAACACCCTATCCCCTATCTGACTGTCTGACTGTCAGAATCACATGACTGCAAACAAGCTATTCAACAAAGATATTTAAATATTGTAAACAACAACATCATGATTTTCTGCAGATTTTCTGTTTTGAGGCAATGTGTATTAAAAAAAGTGCTGTACAAATAAATCTGACTGGACTAAACACCTGCTAATTCTGTAGAATATGGACTAATTTGAGAGTAAATGCTCCTTTACTGGAGATGCAAACATAAACATGGCGGCTTCACAAACAAACTGACAGTTAATTATGACTTCCTCTGGGGGGAAATTACAGCAGTCATACGCCAGCAAACAATGTTAATAATCACATTTAACAGTGTAAGTACATGTCTGATAAAAAAAAAAAAAAAACGTATTTAAAAAATTGAACTTAGCCCAAGGTGCTTTTGTGTTGTTGATGTGTGTTGTAAGCAAACCACAATACTGGTAGAGCAGCGTGTGTGTTGACTGATGGGCTTGTACAGCCATAGGGGACTGGTGTCTTACACACAGAATGATCTCCTGAGAGCAGGAGGAGAGCTTTTAGAGGCAGACAGCGCGAATAATGAGCCTGAGGTGGAGGCCGTTTGATTCCTGAAAGTGCGGCCCGCTGAGCTCAGGTCGAGAGATTTACTGCCACATGAAAGACTGTGTGCTGCTAGAGAAGAATATCAACCAGATGAGATCAAGCATCACTGTTGTTAGTGCACACACTATATGTTGATAGTGATATAAATAAAGCTCTAACCTATAGGAAACCTCATGTGACGTGCAGCGTTTGAGCTCCAGACATGAATGATTCCTCTAATCTTGTGTGTTGTTTGAGGAGAGTGTGCTGCTACTTTACTGAGTGATCAGATGCACCACTTTCACCTGCTGGAGAAGAAAACAGCTGAAAAAATCCCACAGACACACTTTGAAGGAAGAACCCGAGCAACATCTACAGACCAGGAGATCACAGAGACTCCTGGCCTGATCAAAAAACACTCAAACACCAAAGCAACGGCATAACAAAGACCTGGTAGACATTTACAACACGCTAGCATTATGACTTGCACAGGCAAACGGCACCGTTTAATTCAGATTTTTTTGTTATTTATGCATTCTTGGAGCTTAAACTATAGAACCTGATGTTAGCAAAGCCTCGGTCATGGGTTAGATTCCCAGGGAAAGCAAGAACTAATGAAATGTGTACCTTGAATGTAAAAGTTTCTATGTAGGTCCAGTGTGGTCATTATACTTAAAGGGATAGTTAAGCCAAAAATGAAATCATGTTGTTCCAAACCCATAAGACTTTCATTTATCTTCACAAGTGAAGATATGTTTAATATTCTCTCATCATTTTTGTCCATCCATTGAAAGTCTAAGAAACTAAAACTTTCACGCATTAAAAAGTACAAAAAGAGATTGTAAAAGTAATCCATATAAATCAAGCAGTTTAATCCAGGTTTTATGAAGAGACGTGATTGCTTTATACCATGAACAGATTCAATGTTGACTTTTATTCACATCTAAACATTGATCAACACACACACACATGTCAAACAGAATCTCAACCGTACTTGAGATGAGACTATCCCTTCAAAATCCACCATAATGCACCAAATATTAGGCACATTAATTACAAAAGGCAGTGTTCATGTTCACTCTGCTTCATGTTTCAAGTCAAATCACCTTTATTTATATAGCGCTTTATACAATACAGATTGTTTCAAAGTAGCTTTACAGTGATAAAAATTATGCGTTTCGGCTGTTCAGCTGAAGTCTGTTCAGTGATGACCATGTTGCTTTATATCATGATATGTGAAGTATAGATGTCATGAATGTTGGAATATTAATCAAACAGATGTTCTGACATGATAATTTATAAATTGCTATATGAATTCATAGGCACAGTTTAATAGTATCATTAGATTTTATATTTTAACCTTGCTTCAGTAAAACTAACTTTTTTTTTTAACAACACAGAGTTCTCTGTAATGTCACAGGCAAACATTCAAACCCTCATATGAAATATTTTGTCCAGGAAACCATAACACAAAGTGACATGGAGTGGCTTAGGCCTACAGTTATTTCACATGTAAGCTTCTTCTGTAGAACGATGTAAGAAATGCTCTTCACAACCAACTTGATGGACCTGAGCATTTTACCAAACGAAGGTGCCTAATGTCAGTGTTTAAAGGGAACTGTGTGTTGATCCGCGATCGCGTCAAGGACAAAACGCGGAAGCGATCGTGCATAGAGCCTATTACCAAGCTTATCTTAAGCAATTAAAAGTCTCTTTTTTGCAAACATATTCAAAATAAGAAATAAAAAAACAATCTCACAATCGTAAACAATCCCTCATCAACATAAATACACATTACATTTATATACTGTATACACAACTTCAGGTTTAATCATACTCAAAGCAGACTTGCTCAAAAACAATTCAGATCAAAATCCATAGATTAAAAAAATGTTGGTGCCATATTTTAATGTGTATCCAAAAAGCTTCTCATTTCAATAAATAAAAGCTGATCTAGATCCTCACCTCATTATTATTATTATTCTCTTTATTGTCACACATCGTATACACAAGTGTTCCGACGGTGAAATTCTTAGGTGCAAGTCTAAGTATAACAACACAATATATGCATACTTAACAATATACATAAATAAGAATATAAACATTTTAATAAAGTGCAGTGCAAGGGTAAGTGAGGTGTGTTGTGATGTATTATTGGCTGTAGTTCATCAGTCTGATAAAGCTGTCTTGCAGTCTACTGGTGCGGGTCCTGATACTGCGGGACCGTCTGCCTGATGTTAGCAGCGAGAGTAGGTCATGCCTCGGGTGGCTGGAGTCTCTAGTGATCTTCCGTGTTTTCCTCACATATCGCTGGGTGTAGATATCCTGGAGGGAGGGAAGTTCACCTCCAACGATGTGCTGAGCCGTCCCAACCACTCTCTGCAGGGCTTTGCTGTTAAGAGCGGTGCAGTTCCCGTACCAGGCGATGATACAGCCAGTCAAAATGCTCTCCACGATGCCGCTGTAGAATTGTTTAATAATTTTTGGGCACATACCGAATTTCTTCAGTCGCCTGAGGAAGAAGAGACGCTGATGGGCTTTCTTCACAACAGATTGCGTATGAACAGACCAGGTGAGGTCCTTGGTGATGTGAAAGCTGTTGACCTGCTGCACTGAGATCTCATCAATGATGATGGAGGAGTGTTCCTTGTTCTGTTTCCTGAAGTCCACCACCAGCTCCTTGGTCTTACTGATGTTCAGAGAAAGGTTGTTATCATGGCACTGGTTTGTCAAAGTTTGCACCTCTTCTCTGTAGGCTGACTCGTCGTTGTCTGTGATCAGGCCTACCACCGTTGTGTCATCAGCAAATTTAACAGTGACATTGGATGTGTATGTGGCCACAGAATCATGTGTGTACAAGGAGTACAGGAGAGGACTGAGAACACAGCCCTGAGGAGCTCCGGTGTTGAGGGTCAGTGGGGAGGAGATGTTGCTAACAACTGTCAGGAAGTCCAGGATCCAGCTGACCTTTGGGTGTCTTTTGTGTTGGTACAATGGTAGATGATTTTACACTTTTGGGGACAACAGACAAGGAGATTGAGAGGTTGAAATTGTCTGTTAAAATTCCTGCTAGTTGGTTTACGCATGTTTTAAGGACGCGGCCAGGAATGCCGTCTGGACCCACGGCTTTACGGATGTTCATGTGCCTGAGGGATCAGGTGACATCCGCTACAGACACCGAGAGTGAACTAACCTCAGCAGTCTCAGCCGCGGGCGCGGGGTAACTGACTTCGAAACAAGCAAAGAAAGCATTGAGCTTGTCTGGCAGTGAGGAAGCAGTATTTATAGTAGAATATTTGCAATCAATGCAGTCTGTGATGTTATATAATCCTTGCCACATTTCTCTTACGTTGGAAGTGGTGAACTGAGCTTCTATTTTGTTCCTGTACTAGCCTTTTGCTGTCTTGATGGTTTTACGGAGGGCGTAACTAGCATGTTTATATTCCTCCACATTAGGGCTGGACGATAAAACGATAACAATATGTATCGCGATAGACACGTAATCAATATCAATAAAAAATGCGTTTGATAAAACGTTCAGGTTGAGTCGGAGCTCACAACATGGCAGCCATACTTGGTGCCATTCGGATATGTACTGATTTCAGGATTTCAGATTTCACCCTTGTTTAAACACTGCAGGATCCTGAAATCTCAAGCCATTTGGTTCTTATATAGGCCTTTTTCTTCAATAATTGTTATTATAGTTTATCATAAACATCCCCCCACAAAAAGCTCCTACTGACACTTCTTGAAAGTGCTGGAAAAGTGCTTGAATCGAATGTTCTTCAAATCTTGATCTTCTGAAACAAGGCAGGAATCACATTCTCTCAGACCAGCAGTGGATCTAATACGTGACTGAGGTGACTTCATGATCTGTGTGTGTGAGAGAGGGATGAAGGACAGTGAACTGATGCTCTAAACACACTCTGTTCTTCTTCCTCCTCCTTCAGAAGGTGTTCAGGGCCGAGTGGAGCTGATCTGAATTCAGCTCTTTATATCAGCGGGCTTTCATCTGTCTGTCTGTCAGAGATACACTCTCTGCCTGCAGATCACCGTCTGCCTCATTCCAAGCCCTTTCAGCTGAACATTATTTGAAGCATATGAGGACGTTTATAATATTTTTATGATAACTTGTAGTTGCAGCAGTGATCTAGTGGTTTGCATTATGCTCCAGACATGTTGAGCTGTGACACCTTCACTGTGCTTTTTAAATGACATTACTGCGTTTTTCAGTATTCCAGGTCAATAAGAATTGAACAAATAGTTTAAATTTGCATTAAATGCAATTAGCAGACCTTTAGAGTGTTTTTTATTACACACTTATGTAGGCTTTAAAGGGATAATTCGCTCAAAACTTAAATTCTGTAATAATTTATTCATCCTCAAGTTGTTTCAAACCTGTATGAGTTTCTTTGTTCTGTTGAACACAAAAGAAGATATTTTGAAGGATATTACTTTGTTTCCAGTCTTCTGGAGCCATATGATGCTTTATGTAAACAGGAGCAGAACTGTCACGCTTCAGTTACCTGTCGTGAGAACCAAAAGACTTTTGGTATCATTGATGTTGAATCTTCAGCGGTAAGCTCAAAAGACACTGTTTGATTTGAATGCATGTGTGGATAATATTTGAGAGCAATGGCAGAGGAGCATTCTTCAGATGAATTATAGAAAAATACTCCATATAATAAAAATGAATAGGTTCAAATGTTCATACTTGAAAACCACACACAGCAAAGATGGTGGTAATCCATACGACCCTAGTGGGGGGAATGTCTTCTGAAGCCAAACGATGGGTGTGTGTGTAAGAAAAATACCAACATTTGAAACTTTTTAAACTATAAACCATTGTCAAATGCCATAACCCTGTTTAAAATAGGGTCAGGTTTATGCTTGATGTGTTGTGAAGAGTGGCGTAAGCGCATTGCTTTTATGAGCTTATATACATGAGCAAATGATGAGAGGATTTTCAAATTTTGTGTGTTGTATCCCTTTAAATTTCACTTCAAAATCGTTGCTGAAGCAAGCTACTGTAGGTCAAATGTAGATATTGCTCGTCCTTCAGGTGACCCAGGCTGACTAACAACAGCTGAGGTGCTAAAGGTGAGTCTCACAGAGATGCTCGCCCAGATGGACCAATGCCTGCACTCACGGCCCGCAGATGTCTTCACAAACATATTCAACTTCTACACGCACCATGACCCCAGAAGTAAACACTGAGATGTGTGTGTCAGCTGGACACAGAGAAGAGTTCCTCTCGCTGTCTTTACCCCATCAGCCTGTCCTCACCGCGATGGACCAAATTACAGCGATAGCATCATGTTGGTCATGGTAATAAGGGATGTCATTTACATGCATATTGGAAAACTATCTCTCTAATAGATACATTAAGAGCGTCTAATGAGGTAAACAAATAAATTGCAGATTAATTTTGTTTGGCAGGATGGTCTGAATTCATTTAAATGTGGTTGCTTATCTGTGATAAACACAAGGTGAAGTCGAGGAGATGCACATTATGAGGAAGCATGTCTGTTAATAATGCTGGTTTACCACAAGCTCTTCAGTGGTTCAGTGGGGCTCAATGTAGAATCCTATATGGTTTTTTACTCAATTTTATGCCAAAATGGTTCTATATAAGGAGAAATGTCTTAAATTTAACAGGTTATTAAATTGTTGTCTGTTTACAAGCTTAAATTGTGTACAATTCATAAAATTGTATGAAAATTAAAAATACTAAAAATCTATAAAATTATTCAATGATGGGAACTCCTAAAAGGTTACGATAGAAACCTTTAAAGTCCCCCTGTAGCCAATGATTGTATCCCTTAAAACTTTTTCCTTGAAAAAAAAAATCTCCATGCCTTAAACAGCTTGAATGTAACTCGACACCCTTGCCTCATTTAGTATACGCGGTTCTATGAATATGCAAATGAGCCCCTCCTCCACTCACTCCCTCAGCTCAGAGATCCACTGGTTGACGATCACACGTTGATCTGATTGGTTACAAGGTAGTTTGTGACGTCAGAAACACCAGCGATTTCAAAGCGTGGTGCGCGTATTATATTTAAATTATGTATTTGTTTGATAAATCAGCATTTTAGATTGGTGTTAATAATGAGCTCACAATCGTGAGGTTATTATTCAGAAAATATACCAGTTATTGAATAATTCACATGTAGAAAGTGTTGCAAAGCAGTGGCATTTGTGTTATTTTTCATTTTAGAGCCTTGACACAGGGGGGTGAATACTTATGCAAACAGTTTTCCAGGTAGTTGCTAGCGGCTTCGTCCTGTTATTTTGGTCTCTAGATGTGGCTCGGATATTTTTCA
Organism: Scardinius erythrophthalmus; assembly: GCF_964197995.2. NCBI lineage: Eukaryota > Metazoa > Chordata > Actinopteri > Cypriniformes > Leuciscidae > Scardinius > Scardinius erythrophthalmus. Next base: position 45,221,873 of record NC_138227.1, read on the forward strand.
ACTGTTGGAAACGGTGTGTCTGATTCACTAAAGTAGCAGCACACTCTCCTCAAACACACACATGATCCGAGGAATCATGTCTGGAGCTCAAACGCTTCACTTACACACACAACTCTAATAGTGTAATAGTGTTTGAGGTTTCAATACATCACTATCCCTAAATGTGAGTGTAATAGTGATGTGTGATATAATCACCAGAAAGGACAGCAGGAGAATTGGTTTAGACTGCTAGGCACCACACACACACACACACACACACACACACACACACACACACACACACTGAAGCGGCTCAGGAAGGTAATAAGGCTCATGCATATTGTATGGATCAGGAAAGTTGTTGACTGCAGGACTGAACCTCTAACAGTCTTATACACTACACAACAGAGGGAATGACTTGTGTTTAACACTAAACAGCCTGTTTTACAGCATAAAATTGTAAAAAATACAAATACAATTAATCATAAATAATATTTTTTTTAGGGTCGCTCATGATCATTGGAAGAGGGATCAGCCGGTACAGATCACTGTTACGGATTAATGAAATAAATAATTGTATAGGTAAATGTATGTATTTATCATGTAATATTATTTATGTACTTATTTAGCTACTCTTAACAACAATGTATATTAAAGGGGCATTCCACCCATAGGAACATTGTTTTTTATTGAAAGTGGGTCATATATGTAGTCGAAATGTAAAATAAATTTTAAATTTGGTGCCTTTGTGACCGAGGAAAGACAAAAAATAACTTCAGGACGCATTTTTTCCACCTTAGAAACATTGCTAAGTTACGTAATATGCTATCTGTTTCTGATGCAGAAAAGTTAGTTCATGCATTCATGACCTCGAGACTAGATTACTGTAATGCTTTATTAGCCGGTTGTCCTGCATCCTCAATAAACAAGCTACAGTTAGTCCAAAATGCCGCCGCTAGAGTTCTAACTAGATCAAGAAAATATGATCATATAACACCAATTTTATCATCACTACATTGGTTACCTATAAAGTTCCGTATTAATTACAAGGTATTGCTACTGACTTATAAAGCCCTAAACGGCTTAGCTCCAGTCTATTTAACGGATCTTCTATCGCCCTATAATCCATCGCGCTCTTTAAGGTCACTAAATTCGAGGCTTTTGGTCATACCTAGGATATCCAGATCCACCAAAGGAGGGAGAGCATTTTCACATTTAGCACCAAAACTCTGGAATAGTCTTCCTGATACTGTTCGTTGCTCAGACTCGCTCTCCCAGTTTAAAACTAGATTAAAGACGCATCTCTTCAGCCAGGCATTTATATAACATTTTTAATCTTACAGTTAAATCCGACCTCTAGTTCATAAACGCCAGAGGAGAACTGGCCCCCGACTGAGCCTGGGTTCTCCCAAGTGTTTTTTTTTTTCTCCATTAGGTCACCTGATGGAGTTTTTCGGTTCCTTGCCACTGTTGCCTTTGGCTTGCTCAGTTGGGGATACTTAATTTAATTAATTTAATTAATCAATGAACAATACTATTGATCAGCATTACCAAACGTGGACGTTTTACACTAGAAACAAACACTGATGTACTATTTTATTTAATACTGTGAAGCTGCTTTGATACAATCTATATTGTGAAAAGCGCTATATAAATAAAGTTGACTTGACTTGACTTGAATTTGTATGAAAGACAACGACTCCCACAATGCACCACATTGCACAGCTCCGCAAGCCACTCCCACTAATCCAGAAAGCGCATATCTGCCTATAAGAGAAATCACTCTTCCGTCTACAAGGCTAGCTACCACCAGAGCTTGAAATTCATTTCACATTCACACAAAATGTCTAGTTAGTTGGCGAACTCATTAGTGCATTACTCCTCGTTTGTATTTGTTTCGAAAAGGTGAATTATTGCATGGTACCGGGATGTTCAGTCAGAACATATGCGGTGCGAAACTAGGATAGTTCACAACACAAACGTCCGTGTCCTCGTCTGATTCAGAGATTTCGTCCAGAAAAAATTGTCATCGTTGAAATTCTTTGCCGCAGACGGACTCTATCTCTGTGTTCGTAGTTGCATCTTACAGTCTATGAGTTGCATAGTGAGATCACCGGCGCCACCAGTCCGCCCTAACTCGAGCCAGTCCGGGCTCCTCGTCCGCGGCAGGCAGGTCTTCTGCCTCGGCTGCTCTTCGCTATAATGCGGCTTGTTCAAGCATCAGACTTCCGAAATCATCTTCTTCTATATCATATTGAGCACTCTCCTCCGCTATTGTCATAACTGTACATCTGTCTCCACAGCGCCTGTTAGCTTAGCTTCAAACAAGATGGAGGATATTGCTTTCAGTTTCAGAGAGTAAAGTCCCACCCACTGATCTGTAATAGGTCTGTAGCGTGAGCGGGTCCCGCCCCCTGGGAAAGATGAGGAACGAGTGTCTGTAGTCTCAACAGAAATCCCCCCTCTTACACTTCCTCCGACAATTTTGTGGAATTGTGGGAGGAAGTGTAAGAGGTAAATAACGGATTTCTCCCGTCTCAGGGGAAAATAAGAGAGTGTTGCACGACCATTCAATAGTATGATTGGGTTTCTAACAATGCAAAGCTTAGTGCAAATGGGTGGAGTGTCCCTTTAAGTTTTTAAATTTATGATTGAGAAAGAGTGAATTGACATTTTTTAGCAGGCAATATTGCATTCCCGCTCTTAGAGGTGATTAGGACCAGCTTAGAGCTGAAGAAATACAGCTTTTCTGTGAAATAAATAATACAAAACCAGAACAAACTGTCAGTGTGTGTGATTTAAAAGAGCACACTCATCCATAGCAACAAGGTCAACCCGCCGTACTATTATATTAAGAGTTTGAGTGTTGAGAATAGGCTTTAAACTAAAACTCCTAGCTAGGAACTCTTGAAGGACTCCTAGTGCTAAGATAAATGTCTCTGTGAATACAGGTCCAGATCTTCGATGAGTCTTTAGTCTTTTAGGGAGTAAAATAAAAACAAAAGTTACATAGCTAGAATTACAAAAATCGTCTACAAGAAAGCAGAACCAATTCTGATTGTATTGCACAACCAATATAGGAGCACTTGTTTGGCATGTTGTCCTCACATGAGCTGTGAAAAGCAATGCAATGCCAGTGTATAATAATGGATATGGAATCATGCAGTGGTGGATGGGACAGGTCACATATCTGTGAAAGCCGTTGTATGACCTCTTGTACTGAACTTTGTGGAATCTGAAGGCTTTACATCTTGAAAACAAATCTTTTCCTGTAGATCATGAAGCTCTTCAGTGCTGGAATCCTCACTGTCCTCTAAATCAGGGTTCGTTTAGAGGCATGTACGTTCGACTCTTTTTCACACAGACTGTCACTGTTCAGACCAGTTATCTCTGCTTGACATAATCATCGCACTCAATATTTGATCTGAATACTGCAAACAACTCATTTCATTTGGTAATTACTTATCATGAACTTACCTGACCACATTTTACATGCTGGCCATGAAGAGTCTCTGTTCTGTGCCGGTCAATCATTACCAAGCGCCGACTGGATTCTGAAATGTAACGTAAAGTACGTAATGTGTGACTGCCCATATTTATGAGTGGGTTTATGAAAAATAAAAACCCAAAGCCTCATAATCAGTTGACATGGCAACATGTAATGCACAGTGCTGCATATGGAGTGTTCAGCTTTATGTTCAGCACTATAGTAGATTGAGTGTATGAAACTGAGTAATAGTAATGTTGCTTTGCTCGACAGCTTTAGATGGCCACTGACATTTCATTCTAGTGATATACAAGCCTGAAAAACACCCTTTGAAACAGAAAAAGCAGAAACTGAACGTTAGAAAGCAGGTCGTAACACAAGCATGTACAGGACGTGTTCTAGAGCAGGGGTTCTCAACCTTTTGCAACTCATGGCCCACCAATGAGTGTTTAAAAACATTCCGAGGACCACCTTTCCACATATGATATTATGAACACAGAATAACAGAAAATTCTAAAAGTACAATGATATACTCTGCTGTTAATCTGTTATGCCACTGTAGCAGAGTCAGCTATATAGATGAAAACGTACTCGGTTACTAACGTAACCTCGGTTCTCTCTAGAAGAGGGAACGAGTATTGCGTAAGTAGCTTACGCATCGGGAAAGTCTTCTTTCTTCGAGATCTGAAGCCAAAAAATAATCCTTAATTTTGTATTCATTGTCAACGCAGTGCAGCAGCCGACAGACCTAGGCAGGCTGTATAAGCGTGCTCATTGGCTGCTCGGCTGCAACTCCTTAAGCCTATCGGTGAGCGCTCTGAACGCGGCAACCAATGAGGGCGCTTCGCGCCCTCCACACCCTTCTAACCGTCAGAATGGGCGTGGCCAGCGTGTATATATTCAGCGCTCACAGGCTAAAATTCTGGTTTTCGCAGTCTGAAGCGCAAAAGCTCGTGGCGCGACACGGCAGGTTACGCAATACTCGTTCCCTCTTCTAGAGAGAACCGAGGTTACGTTAGTAACCGAGTACGTTCTCTTACGAGAGGTTCTCTCGTATTGCGTAAGTAGCTTACGCATCGGGAACCCTTTGTCAACGCCGTGTGCGCCGAGCATCCAGCCCATGAATCCCAGGGGAACCGGGGAAAACACTCTGCTGGGAAATGTGGCCGGTCGGAGAGACGGGCTAGCGTAGTACATGCACTTCATGCAGCATATGAAATAGAGCGGCGCGGCCGGTCTATAAACATAGCAGTACAAACAGTAGGGCCGGCGGAGCGAGCCCATACAGTACATAAGCACTCATAAGGGTAGGAGAAAACGACATAGTCGGTCTCACATGAAGAGAAAAATTCCCGTGCGGCAGAAATAAATGCGGGCGGCCAGCAGCGCGGGCCAGCACCGATAACAGCGCGTAACGGGAAATAGGAAACAGAACGGAACAGCCGGTCTGAGTCAAACACTTCACCCTGAGTATAGTACCAGAATAGCGCCAGCATATGAACGTAGTCTGCACACGGGAGCTGGGCAGAGCATACATGTCACTTATACCGACAATATTTTTGCCTGTAGGGCAGGAACTTCCAGGTTATAAAACCTCACGAATGTAGACGGGGAGGCCCAGCCCGCCGCCATACAAATGTCGTGGATAGAAATTCCGCTGGACCAGGCCCACGACGAGGCCATGCCTCTAGTGGAATGGGCTCTGATGCCCAGAGGGCACTGCAGGTGTTTGGAGGCATAAGCTGCTGCTATCGCGTCCACTATCCACCTGGACAAGCTCTGCTTCGAGGCGGCAAGACCTTTGGTGCGTCCGCCGAAGGAAACAAAGAGCTGCTCTGAACGCCTGAAAGCAGCGGAGCGCGTGATGTAAACTCTCAGCGCCCGGACAGGGCATAGGAGGCTATCACTGTCCCCACTATCGGATGCTGGCAGAGCCGAGAGGGAAATAACTTGTGCCCTAAACGGGGTTCCAATCGCTTTGGGGATGTAACCGTGTCTCGGTCTGAGAATGACTTTCGAGTCATTCGGCCCGAACTCGAGACATGCAGGGCTAACAGATAGCGCGTGCCAATCACCCACTCGTTTGACTGAAGACAGAGCTATCAGAAAAACGGTTTTAAGCGACAGATACTTTAGATCCGCGGATTCAAGTGGTTCAAAGGGAAAAGCCTTTAGGGCCGCCAGGACCAAGGACAGATCCCACGAGGGAACCGAGGGGGGCCGCGGGGGGTTCATCCGTCTAGCTCCTCTGAGGAAGCGGATAATGAGCTCATTCCTTCCCATTGCCCGGCCGAGCGTCGTCTCAGCGAACGCTGTAATAGCGGCCACATATACTTTGAGCGTGGAAGGGGATCTGCCCTTTTCCAACAGCTCTTGCAGGAAGGAGAGCACCCGCGGGACCCCGCATGCGCGCGGATCCAGGTTTTGAGTAGCGCACCATTTAGAAAACACCGACCATTTAGACGCGTAGAGCCGTCTCGTGGAGGGGGCTCTAGACTGCGTGATCGTGTTCACGACCCCTTCTGACAGGTCAACGGGTATCCGTTGATCGCCCATGCATGCAGCGACCAGCGCTCTGAATGGGGATGCCAGATCGATCCAGCGGCTTGGGAGAGGAGATCCTTTCTCACCGGGATCGGCCATGGGGGTGAGTGCGACAGCCTCACTAGCTCTGGGTACCAAGTTTGGTTTTCCCAACGCGGGGCTATAAGCAGCACTGAGTGGTGCGTTTCTCTGATCCTCGAAATGACCTGTGGCAACAGGGAGATCGGAGGAAAAGCATACAGCGGGAGGCTGGGCCATGTCTGGGACAGCGCGTCCTCGCTCTTCGAATAAAACTTCGGGCATTGAGCATTGTCTTTCGACGCAAAGAGGTCGATTTCCGCTCTGCCGAATAGGCGCCAGAGAAACTGGACTGTCTGGAGGTGCAGAGACCATTCTCCCGGGGGAATGTTGTCCCTGGACAGTCTGTCTGGACCGACATTCAGGTGGCCCGGCACGTGCGCGGCTCTCAGCGAGCGCAGCGAGCGGTAAGCCCACACGAGGAGGCGTTCTGTCAGCCTGCACAGGTTCCTGGATCTGACACCGCCCTGTCGGTTCACATAGGATACCACGGACATGTCGTCCGAGCGGACTAGCACATGGTGATCCTGTATGAATGGGAGGAAGCGCCTGAGCGCGTTCTCGACCGCTATCATCTCCAAACAGTTTATGTGGAGGCATTTTTCCCGGTCTGACCACAGGCCAAAAGCCGGTTTGCCCTCGAACAGAGCGCCCCAGCCTGAGGTGGAAGCGTCCGTCGAGATAACTTTGCGGTGTGAGATAGCTCCCATTGTCACTCCCCGCTGGTACCAGTCGGCCGCTAACCAGGGCTTCAGAGCTGAAACGCAGCTCTGAGTCACTCTGATGCGGATACCGCCGGAAGCCCATGCTCTGTGAGGCACTCGGGCATTCAGCCAGCGTTGTAGCGGGCGCATTCGTAAAAGACCCAGCCGAAGCACTGCTGCGGCTGAGGCCATACAACCTAGTAACCTCTGAAATATTTTGAGAGGTACGGTGCTGCCCGGCCGGAGGGACGCGGCCAGGCATCGAATGTAGCGCGCGCGCTGTGTCGACAGGCGGGCCGTGTACTGATATACCTGACCGTCGAAGGCGAATCTCAAGAATGGCCTGTGACGGGGTATTATCAGGATCTGAAAAGCACGCGTCTTTTAGATCGAGAGATATAAACCAGTCCCTCGGGCGAATTTGCGCGAGAATTTGTCTGGTTGTGAGCATTTTGAACGGTCTTCTCATAAGAGCCTTGTTCAAACGTCTCAGATCCAAAATTGGTCTGAGAGCTCCGTCCTTCTTGGGAACGAGGAAATAACGGCTGTAAAAGCCCGACTCGCTCATGGAAGGGGAAACCGGTTCTATAGCCCTTTTGCACAGAAGTGTAGCTATTTCTGCTCGAAGTAGATGTGCTACTTCCCCATTCACTCTGGTCTCGATACGCACTTGAAAGCGCGGAGGGCGGCGAGCGAACTGCAGAGTATAGCCCTGTTTTACTGTGCTTAGCACCCGTTCTGATGCGCCTGGAATAGTTTCCCACGATTTTGCGTGTGCAGCCAGGTGCAGAATGGCCTCCGGGCTCCGATCGCCGCGCATCGCGGGCTCGAGAGCTCGAAACGGAGGGGCGGGCGCGGTGCGCGCGCTCTTGGTGCTTAGATACGGCGGATCGCACGCAGCGATAGCTGGCCGTTTTACACACAGTGTCCCGGTGGCTTTAGACGGGGAACATAAAGTGTGAGGCGCGACGCGCGATGGCGGCGTCGGGGGCGAAAATGTTCGTTAGTATGTGTGAGCGCTCGAGGGCGGGCACAGGACATACATTCAGGGGCGGGCGCGGCGCGCGCGCTCTTTGTGGTTAGATACGGCGGATCGCACGTAGCGATAGCTGGCCGTTTTACACACAGTGTCCCGGTGGCTTTGGACGGGGAACATATAGGGTGAGGCGCGACGCGCGATGTCGGCGTCGGGGCGAAAATGTAGTTAGTATGTGTGAGCGCTCGAGGGCGGGCACAGGACTTACATTTAAAACATGACCGGTCGTGCGAGGCCGTGTGACAGAGCGGGCAGTGAGTAGGTGTGGGCACGGAGAAGTGGACACGTGACCTACTTTTAACACTAAAGCGGCTTTTGCCTGCTTCATGGGAGTGGGCTCTGTGAGAGACACGGGATGTATAGTGCTTGTGTACAGGGGTGAGCACAGAACGTGGGCACATTCACTGTACTAGAAACACATACGGCGTCAGCCGTGCAACCAGACATATGCTCTTTTGAAATTTTTCTGGGTTGCCGTGAGAACGGCGGATGCGCGCAGGCGAGCGGGTAGATACCGGCTCGTTGACTGCGGGGTAAACAGCTGCAGTAGCCGTGGCAACGGGGACTGACAGAGCGTTAAGCTTCGACGGTGGTCCAGCCGCAGGGCTGCGGGATTTAACCGTCTTTTCTTCTCTCGTGTTTAGACGCTCAAAAATACTCGAGCACCCTGAGAAGGTGTGGTGCGAGAGGCGGGTTCGCTTTCTGTAAGTAAGAAAGACTGGCCGCGAGCTCGGAGAAGCAAGCAGCATAAATTTTTAACTTCCCCGAGAGCTGGGATCGAACGCGGATCTCTCGCATGAAAGCGTATGATTCTGCCACTGAGCCACAGGGGAAAACACATAAGCTTTCAGTAAGCGCGACCTCATGTGTCGCGTCGGCGTTTGTTTGCAGGCGTGCGTGTGTTTAAAACAGGCTCGTTTACTGCAATAGTAATATTTCCAGTCGCCTGAACTTAAGAGGGGACTGAGAAATGTGTGAGGATTGGCGGTTGTCCAATCGTAGTGAGACTAACACACTCTCTTCTCTTTTCGCCGGTGAGTGAGGCGCGCACGCTGAACGCTGCTCGTGACCGTCCGCTTTGTCATCCCTTGAACGGCGCAATCTGCGCGGCCCAACGAGGGAGAGAGCGGGCTTGTTTTCTGTATGTAAGAAAAACTGGCCGCGAGCTCGGAGAAGCGAACAGCATAAACTTTAACTGCCGCGAGAGCGGGGATCGAACCCCGGTCTCTAGCTTGACAGTCTAGGATTCCGCCACTGAGCCACAGGGGAGAATACATTAGTACTCGGTTAGCGTCATCATGTCTTGTGACGGCGTTTGCTTGCAGGCGAGCGTGTATTTATAACAGGCTCGTATACTGCAATGGTAACAATTCCAGTCGCCTGACTTAAGAGGGGACTGAGAAATGGAGGTTATAGTCCAGGCCACGGCGGGACGAAAACACTCTGTTCCCCTTTCACCGGTGAGTGACGCGCGAGGACGGAGTAGCTTTCTTGTAACGTAAAGAGACCGTCCGCTCCTGCCATCCCTTGTGAGCGGCGCAGTTTGCGCGGCTCGAACAGAGGGAGAGGAAACTCGCTCCGAGACCGTCCGCTCCTGCCATCCCTCGTGAGCGGCTCAGTTTGCGCGGCTCAAACAGAGGGAGAGGAAACTCGCTCCGAGACCGTCCGCTTCTGCCATCCCTTGTGAGCGGCGAAGTTGCACGGCTCGAACAGAGGGAGAGTACGGGTATCTATCACATTCGCCTCATCTCCTGACAAGGCGGCGGCGGCGCGGGCGAGAGCCGGCGGTTGAGCGGCCGGGAGGGAGAGGGCGAGAGAGAGCTCGAGGGAGAGGTTCCGGCGAGCTCCTCAGTCACAACAGTCTCCGGTGGTCGCTGCGAGCGGCGCTTCTTATTGCGCGGCCCGGCAGGGACAGGCGGAGCGACAGCTTGGTCGAAAGCTTCAAGTCGAGCCCGCAGGGTCGACATTGAAAGCTCTTCGCACTCGGAGAGTGCGGTGGCGGCGTGCCCGCGGCCCAGGCGGAGAGCGCAGAGAGGTGGCGGTCTCCGTTGCTGAGCGGGGCGTGGCACGAGCCGCAAAAACGAGGCGTTTTTACAAAAACGCCTCGTGCTCTTTTAGAGTACACACAGAAACAGTAATAATGTAAAGGATATGTCGCCGGATAGCGTAGCAGGCACGGATGGCTGAAGGCGGCGAAGACGGCCGGCTTCCTCAGGCGCTGTCCTAAGCTTGCTGGTCGCTGGTTTCAACGGCGGCGGCTCTCAAGATCCAGCGATGCGAAGAGCGTCGCTGAAGACAAGAAAATCAGAATTTTAGCCTGTGAGCGCTGAATATATACACGCTGGCCACGCCCATTCTGACGGTTAGAAGGGTGTGGAGGGCGCGAAGCGCCCTCATTGGTTGCCGCGTTCAGAGCGCTCACCGATAGGCTTAAGCAGTTGCAGCCGAGCAGCCAATGAGCACGCTTATACAGCCTGCCTAGGTCTGTCGGCTGCTGCACTGCGTTGACAATGAATACAAAATTAAGGATAATTTTTTGGCTTCAGATCTCGAAGAAAGAAGACTTTCCCGATGCGTAAGCTACTTACGCAATACGAGAGAACCTCTCGTAAGAGAACTGTCATTGTATCAAAAAGACTTTGCAGGTTTACTCAGTAACCATTCCTGTAACAATAACAGGCTAACACACCTGTAACAACAGGTCAGACACACAAGAGGGGATTCTCTCTATTCGCTGCAACACGATCACTATAACACAAATGTTATTTCTCGTGCCATTTATACGCTAAAAATGTTTATATGCGTGCATATAATTAGGATTAGGGGTGGGAAGTGCGTGCGTATTACACGCCATACAGTGCGTATCATATGCACGCGAAAACTGCATATCATATGCACTCCAAAAAATGTTGCCGTATAAATGGCACGAGAAATAACATTCGTGGTATAGATACGAAATGTTCAACAAAGTTCATTCACCCCAATTTACATAGCCTATACTGTAAGTGTAATTTATCAAATACAGTTAGTGATATGAACTTGACTGTTTAAAACAATATTAAACAGCCCAGTTTTGTTCAAATGTCTCTGCAGCTTTGATGGTTTTAGCGCCTCATATGACAACATTTCTCCACATTCAACACCTGAATTCACATTCAACAACATTTCTCCACATGCGCCTTCGGCTTAAGGGGGTCGCACACCAGACGAGAAGCGCAGCGGCACATCTTTAAAATTCGAACACATTATTTTCTATGAGTGTACACACACCGGCGGCGTCTGTCCGCAGCGCCAGCTATGGCTCAAGATTCTGTTCAAAAACCTGTCGCGCCACAGAGCGCCATTTACATAGTTTTATATTAAATTTACTACATTATATTTGTATCAAAGCGTCATTGTAGCCTATATACTGACTTCAACCTGTGCTGCAAGATACATTTAGTTTTATATTCAAATTTACAGAAATCAGCTGCGTGGATGAAAATGAAAGGATTTTCAGGTAAGATTCTCAATTAATTCAGTTAATGTACGTCCTGAGGTAAAGTGTTCAGACTGCAGACTCAGCAACGCTTGTATTTAATTGTAATTGAAAACTGAATTGCAATCATAACATAGTACAGACATTATCTTAATTTCGTAATGTCCTTAAACATAACAATATTGCTGGCCATAAACTGAGAAAGTGCGCGTGTTCGATACCTCGAGTTGTAGACGCAGCGCGCGCTGCGCTTCTCGTCCGTGTGCGACTCCCTCAGTACCTGCCCTTATGAAACCAAATTGAATGTATTCAGCGTCGTATTTTCTCACCACACACTTCGAAGCTTTTCCCTGCACAGGTCTGTCTCCCACATCTGCTTTTCTTTTCAGAAAACGATTAACGATATTACAGTAACGTAATGTTACTGCGTCTGATCGAACAAACGTTCAATCTGACATGATTGGTGTTGTGGTATTTTAACCTAAATTTGCTTTTAGATAATGCATTTTGACTTGACTTGAGTGTTTTTGATCATATAAATTCATAAGAACAATTAGATAATTAGAAAATAACAAGATTTGTAAATTAAAAAATAAATAAAAATTAATTTGGGGGTAGTCTACCACTGCCTACACGGCCCACCAGATGACGCTCCGAGGCCCACCAGAGGGCCGCAGCCCACCGGTTGAGAATCACTGTTCTAGAGGCCCAGGGTTTGAGCGGGACCCTACAGCCGGCCAAGCTTTATTTCTAATGCACGTTATACAATATAGATCGTTTCAAAGCATCTTCACGGTTATAAACAGGAAATTAACAGAATCAGTGATGCAAACTTCATCAAATGTGAGACATTCAAATTCGGCTGCAAAATCGCATACCACCTGAGTAGGTCCTACATTTGAATTTACTTTGCGCCCATTAAAAAAGTATATTCTATAGTATGAATATGGTTAGTGTATGGTTAGCACACTTCAGCATCTCAGCAGAAGTAGAGGCACACCTGGGTTCTGTTTTGTCTACTGTTTTTCAAATACTACACAGACTCACTACTCTTTTGGCATACTGTTTTTCGCATGCTATATAGGAGGGAAGTATTTGATTTTGGAAGCAGCATTAGTGAACTTCACCAGTGACCATTTCATGTCATGAAGGGGGTCTGACTCAGAAGACAGTTTAGTTGAGGTCTTATTTTTAAACACTCTGTGAACTCGGTCACCTTTTCTCGGTTGCTGTAGTTACTGTCGCCAGAGATACGGCACTGAAGACGGGACGGCGTATCTAACTCCATTAGAGTCTCACTCGCATCTGTCACCAGAACATTCTGTCAAAGGCTAAATCTACTGAGAACGTTTGCCAAGCCAGGCCTGTCTATGGATTGAGTTTTTCTGACTGGACTGGACTGACTAGTTATTCTACAGGAGGTTTATAAGTCACATTATTAACAGTCAATGCATTACAAATGTTTGGTGCATGTATTACACCAATCTGTACACTGCAAAAATCATCGTACGGTGTGTATTTGGTAAGAGATGTAGATGACGGTGACAGGTGGGTGCCATTTAGACTGAAATACAAATGTATTCAGTGTAAACCCTCTTAAGAAATGTTCAAGAAATAGTTCATCCGAAAATGCAAATTCTGTCATCCTTTACATCCTCATGTTTATTCAAACTCAAATGACTTTCTTTCTGTGGAACATGTTTGTGTTTCTATTTAGCTTCTGTCTCAAGAGTAGATTGACAAGAACACCTTTCCAAACAAACATGGGCTCATGCATATGTAAATGAGCTGCTGAGAGACACCTCCTCCTGCTGAATAACGCACCAGCTCCTCGCTCTTGCTCTCTCTGTGGGATTCGTAGTTTGTGATGATATTTGACTTTGCCGGTCTCCTCCAGGGTTCCTGTGGGTGAGGACTCTGAAGTGTTGCATGTGATATTACTCCATTCCTGGACTTGAAAACATAGCAGTGGTGTTTCTGCTGATGTTACTTGGTTGGGAAAGCAACTTTGAAACTGGAACTTCTCAAGCTACTCATAATTTAAGGCATGCTAGGCATCCTTTAAAAATGCAGTTAGCAATACAAGCTACTAATAAAAAGTATTTAACTGCAGTGAAGCTATTTAAAGGGGCAGTATCTTTTTAAATGTATCAGATTGTTTTACCGAAGTCCGACAAAACAATGAAGATCTCAATTTTTCCCAAGGACTTCACTCAGAGATCTCATTTATCAAACACTATCTTTCTTATTACCTTTTAAATTCTAAAAAAGGTAAATTGATAAATAAAAATAAACGTATAAAACAAAATGGTACAAATAAAGTCCAGCACATGCAATGACTGCGGTAACTTTAACCATTGAAAGGATACTATGACAAAGATATTGCTTTCCTTTTTCAAACTGATTTTTTTCTCCCATGAATATGTGATTGAATTGAAGAATTAAATCTGTATCATATACTTGGATATTTATATGTAATAGCACGCTCATAGCCATGCAAAATGCCTCTAATATCTATATCAGATGGACTGCAGCGTTTTATCAATAAAATTAAAAATACATTTCCTATATATTGTCTTTCAAGAATTAAAAAAATTGCTGTTTTCAAGGGTTTTCTATGACTTAAATTTCAAAAAGTCAAATTTAAGTACTTCAAGCACCTTGTACGAACCCTGGAGGTGGTTATTTGTCTCGCTGTCCTCTTGCACACCAAATTCAACCACTGACGAACACATCTAACACACAGTGGTGGAAGTGGTCAAGATTCAATGGGGGAAAATCAGCTTTAAGTAGTTAATTCAGACCAAAAATGATTGTGAAAGGTGATGATTGTGATTGTGAATGATTGTAACAACGCTGCTTGGCCGGTGACACCACAAGAGCACACAAACCTCCACTAGTGACTGTCCTGAGCTGGGATGTCACAGGTCAAATGTAAGTACAGTATATCTACCAGTAGAAAACAACCAGGACCAGTGCTGGAATCCATGACGCTTTGCTTGTTTCATGTTTCGGAGAGAATGCCATTACTTTAGGGGTTAAGCAAGCTAACAACCGTTGTATTGCACCTCTTATGGATTTTTGATGTGAGTGGAAAGCCATTAAAACCATGAGCTGGGTAAAGGGAGAGAAAAGTCCTGGACAATCAAAAGGAAATGAATAGCGTGCCAGTATCTGTGAATGGATAAGAGTGTCTTCTAAAGGACTACTTGTAAAAATTCAGTCCTCTTTGAACATCTTAGTAATCTTTGAATATTTCATTGCACTATTACGGTGGAAACAGTTCATTTAAGATATCAATGAATATCAATTCTGTTCTTTTCCACACAGTAGAACATGCTGATCTCTGGCTGTCACGTTCAGCTGCAGTTTCCCTTGGGTTCTTTGAAAATATAATAGTTTGGTATTTAAATCTGTGTAAGCTTTCCTCCAGTCTCGACCACTAGACACTGTTGTCAGTGTCGAGAAAATAACCTTCACCTTCAATGCTGTCAGAAACATCAGGCCGATCTCACTGCAGAAACATTGGCTCCTGATGAAGCCTGAGCAGGGTTTCTCTTCATCACATGCAGAATCCACTGGAACAAACAAGCTCACCCAATCCATATTCATATTCATATTCACTGTCTCCAACTGTCAGAGGAGCTGATTAGAAAGAGACAGAACAAAGGCTTGACGTGTAACATTAAATGGTTTTTATTTTTGCTCTCTCAGCAGACTGTCAGGAGCTCACCGTAGCTTCAGAGATCATATGGTGTCTCACACTGTTGTACGTATTCTCACTAAATGTTCATGTGGCCAATTTTACTCTATATTTTGAATTTTTAGACTGAAAAAAATAACTTAAAATGATAACATCAAAATTAACTGATTTTTTCCCCCTAAAAAATGTTTATCTAGCATCGCTTAATCATTAAAAATACATTAATTTATACCAACAAAACGTCTAGGTTACATGTGTAACCCGGTTCCCTGAGAAGTGCAACGAGACGCTGCGTCCTCATAAGACTCGGAATCGACTGTGTTTTCAGTGGCACTCGCTGTAAAAAGATACTCCTAGATCACTTCTAATTTCCACAGTTCATGTTGTCTGGAGATTTTTTGTCTGCAAAATTATCTTTCTGAGAAATTTCAGTAGTGTTTCATCAGCAGAACAATCCAAAAACACGGTATAACCCACTGAGGAGATGTTTGTCTATCTTTCACTGCCTCGCTTTCATTCCCGTTAAAAATCAGAGATGGCGCTGCTGTGATATCAATCATTTCGAAGATGAAGCCTTTAATACTACTGTTGTCCACAAGAGGGACAAGAAATCTTTTTAATCTAATCTTTATCATTATTCAGCATTGGCTGATAAACAAATGTTTAAAACCATTATTTTTTTTAAATAATTATTGTGCACTGGTACTATAGATTTATATCATTTGCGTATTCTCATGGATATTTTATGGTTTCAGGTCAACATTTCGGTTCGGCCTAGAGCCCAACAGCAAAGTTGGCATGAAGGTCTTAAATGCTTGAACCCTCTTAATTGCTGCTTGCAGCTATATTATTCTGTTTCTGTTCTGTATAAAATGGGTATGTTTAGGTTTAGGAGTAGGGTTAAGGGATCTAACATTTATCTATAAAAGGGAAATTATACAAATATCTTTATATGATATGAAAGATTTGTAAATAGTTAACATTTTGTAGCTTTAAAAACGTAAGAATGCTACGTTTAAATGTTGCAGATATGTCCATATTATATGTATCAGCATCTATCCAAACGTACAAAAAAAATTACGTATTAATACCTACGTATTAACAATGAGACCAGGCTGCTAAAGAAAGACGTGCAGGCATGCCTGAAGTATGGCATAGCGACCCAGGTCTCGTTCCCCTTCTCAGGGATCTGGGTTACTTGCGTAACCTAGACGTTTGAAGTGGAACTCTACGCTGCGTCCTCAATAGACGATATGGGAACGACAATACCCACTGTGCCATACTGAACAAATGCCTGCCCATTGTGCCGTGAAATTCCCAGCAAGCTTGGCTGTAGGCAAAATTGCCTTACATCGCACCTAGTGACCAAGGGCTAATTAGCCTGAGGCACGACATCCGCAGCTAAGGAGCTTGGCAATGTTCTTCTAGAGACCTGGCGAGAGAACAGCCATAGTGGAGCATTATATCACCTCTACACCCTCATACTCTCTCTCACCAATCATTCAAGGGGAGTGACTACCCAAGAGTAAATCAACTCAACTACTAGATTAATACCATGAATGATAAAGGAAGTAAGTGCATAAGACGCATAAAACACAAGTGATTAAGTTGAGTGTGGCTATGGAAGAGTTATGTTATCTTATGGAAAGAGAAACTGTTCTTACTTGTAAAAAAGCTCACACATATCTGTGCTAAAACCCTTTGTTGTTTTCACCTGATCTCATTTATGACAGAAGCACTTCATGTGTGCCTAAACTCAAGTCCTTTTGAAAACAGTAGGTATGGCAAGTCTGTTATCAGGAGCAGAGTGGCGCAGCGGAAGTGTTCTGGGCCCATAACCCAGGGGTCGATGGACGAAACCATCCTCTGCTAAACCTTTTTTACTTAAATACATGCTCAGCTTCTACTTGAAGAAAATTTGCCTCAGCTGTGTGCTATAACCCTCTGTATTTTTCATCTGATCTAATTTATGACAGAGGAGCTCTTCAAGTGTGCCTAAACGCAAGTCCTTTTGAAAAGTTGTGGGTATGGCAAGATTATCATAGGGAGCAGAGTGGCGCAGCGGAAGTGTGCTGGGCCCATAACCCAGAGGTCAATGGATCGAAACCATCCTCTGCTAAGGCTTCATCACTTATGAACATGTTTTATCCCAAATAAAGAGCAACTTCCACATCCCGCTTGCTCGTAGAGAAAATCTGTGTGTTTGTGTGTGTATGCCCTGTTCAAACGCCTCATTGACTAAGCCACCTGAATGAGATGGAGAATTAGTAGGGCAAGCGAGTCATGCCCCAGTGGCCTATCGAAGTAGTCGTTCATCCGGGTTACTTTGTGTGCTGGCCTTGTTTAAATGCTGATGCTATTGTTGTCACTGAAGCCAAAGTAATTGGGGGAACATGAGCACAAGCTTTTAACAGCCCCAGTGGCCTAATGGATAAGGCACTGGCCTCCTAAGCCAGGGATTGTGGGTTCGAGTCCCATCTGGGGTGGTTTGCAGCGGAAGCGTGCTGGGCCCATAACCCAGAGGTTGATGGATTGAAACCATCCTCTGCTAAACCTTTTTTACTTAATATTACTTTGGTGAATTGTTACTACAGGCATGTTTTCCCAATGAGCCTGAGTTGGTTAGTACATGGTAGTTCAACACACTGAATTGAAAGTGAGACCGTATTCCCTCTGTCTCCACCCAGATGCTCCACAGTCACAGCACACATCTCTCCTGCAGCTTCACACACTGCTATGCCTGTGAGGGGTTCGTGGTGTGGTGTGAGTGTGTGTGTCGCCACCAGCGTGAACACACACAACCATCAGTGTGTGCATGATCGCTGCTCCTCGTTCCCACTGAGCCCAGTGACCCAAACACACACACACACACGAAGAGCTCTCAGGATACCTGTTAAAGTCTGACTCTGAGTGTTAATGATTTGTGGGTTCACTGCTCCTCTGTCATGTTGTTTGGGAGCTGCTGGACCGTGAACATGTCTCGATGTGCCCTCAGCAGGTTCTCTGGCTGATATTCTGCTGTGTGTCTTCTAAACGCACAACTACTCTCCACAGCAGATCCACTTCCATGTGTTTCATGAATATAAACATCAAGCTAACCCAGGTCATTTTGTCTTGTACATGTGTACATTCATAGGAAAGAAAATGGTATTCATTAGCAACGTCACTACTAGTACATTATTTACTGTTATACTACAGGGCTGTTGAATGCTTGAATCTGACAACAGCAAAAGAACCTGTAAAGACCCATTGGCCCAAAGACTTTCAATTATTCATTCATTAAGGGACCCGATGCTGCACAGTGTCACACGCCCTGGGTTTACGTGGATCTCACGGACACAGCCTCGCCAGTCTGATCTTGGTCAGAGCGTGCAGGGTTAGCTAATACCTCTTAAGTCGGTTGCCGACTGCTCACTCATACAAAAAAGTGTAGTTTATTTAGCCACTTCCTTACAACTCGCCAAGTCAGTGATAGACAGAAATCAAAAGGTCTTCAGATGACGTGCTACTGCTCCGTTCATATGCGCCTTTAGTTTGACCTATCCTGGACACAGAGCTGCGGTAGCACCAGCCTCCTCATAGGCTACTAAAATAATGATTTCAGAAAACTTCAGAATGAATCAAGATGTAACATTTATTTGTCAGGTAAAAATGTACCATGCCAATTACACAAGTAAATGATTAAAAGACAATTCAGAAATAGTAAGTACATAACATCAGTTACTCAAAGATGACTCTAAAAGTAAGAAATGCATTCCTGACAGAGACATACGTGATGTGTTGTGAGTGTTTTCCAACGGGAAAACACTGAAACATCACTGAAACATCACTGTATGGGGGATGTTCTTGATTAAAGGGTCCCCAAAGACTGCTCTGTAACCCGCCCTTAAATACCCAGACCAGAACAAAAGGGTTGTACCAATATTTTTGGGTCAATTCATGTACCCCAGGGGGTAGCACCTGGTTTCGGGAGATATCTTGAAGAGACATCACCCAGAGAGGAGAACAGGATTCTCCTAAGTTCTCAATCTTTCTCATTAAACCAGTGACTGCAATGAAATCAAGACCATTTTACCAATCGCACTGAGACACTTAATGACTGCTATCAATGGATCAAGTCTCTGTTACTAGCTCTAAAATGATGTTTTGGAATTAGCAATGGAGGCATAGGATGAGATTTATAAGAAATTAGTCCTACACACAAGAACGTTTGAAGGACAAAAACCTGACAAATGTCTTAAAATACAGCATATGAACAATGTCTTGATGTTTGGTAACCGATTTATAAGCGGAATAATTGAGTCAGGTCATTGAATTATTAGAAAATACTGCACACCTAAGGTGTAACATTTACGCTTTACAACGTGGCCGAATTACCACCTCAGGTGTGCATTATTTTCTAATAATTCAATGGCCTGTCGTCAATTATTCCTTACATACACTATTAAAATCAAAAGTTGTAGCTTTTAATCATTTTTTAATGGAGCTGACATGAACTAACAGTGACCTGTTGTATAGTTGTAACTAATGGTAACAAAGATGAACAAATACTGCAACAAATATATTGCACATTGCTTGTTAATGTTAGTTTATGCATTGCCTAATGAGATTGTGAAGTGTGTCTTTAGTTAATGTTTGCTCTGCTCTTTAGGGATGATTGAGCGGCTGTCATCGTGTGTGTGTGTGTGTGTGTGTGTGTGTTGACTGATGTTTGTTTAGCACTGCTCTTGGCTGTGGTTAACAGCGTTTATTAAATGAGTTAGCCCAGCTGCTTGTATTAATGTGCTGCGAGCCGCAGAAAACACATGAACAAACACCATCCTGAAGGACATTAAACGTGTGTTTAGATCATAATGTGCACAGCTCTTCAACAAACACAAACATTGTTGTTCATCTGAATGTCTGTGCAATAATCCTGTTTGTTACTGATGGTTTCTCTTTAATACTGAGTAGGAAAACAAGATTTCAACTAATTCTGAATGCGACACTATGGCTCTGGCCAGTCCAAATTACAATTTACAGTACAAAGTCAAAAAAGAGGGCAAATAAATCATAGACATACCTTAAATGGTAAGATCATACAAAAAGAAAATCCTTTTATTCACCCTCATTTCATTCCAAACCTGTAAGACTCCTGTTAATTTTCAAAACACAAAAGAAGATATTTTTAATATTGTCTTATCATTTTTGTCCCTTCACTGACAGTCAATGCATGCAAACAAAATGCTGAATGACGGAAGGAAGGAAGGCGGGAAGGAAGACGAGATGGTTGTCAGTGATACAGTTACATCTTAGGATGAGGTCTACACGTCAACATTTACATCGATTCATTTTGCAGACGCTTTTATCCGTAGCGACTTACAAATGAGGAATACAGCAAACGAGTCATCATGAAAAGGCAAACAACGCAAGAAGTGCTAAATGTTTCAGACGTTGCTCAGAGTAGCATAAGCTAGAATTGGGACGGATTAAAGGAAAGTGAAAGCATAGATGTTGTTTGTTTGATGAGGTTAAGTGCTGTGATGAGCTGTCTTTTGAATATTGTCAGGGATTCTGCATTTCAGATGAAGTCGGGAGATCGTTCCACCAGCAAGGAACCGTGAATGAAAGAGCATTGCTGTAATAAAGCCTTGAAATGACCAGGGGCCTCATTTATAAACGTTGCGTACGCACAAAAGAAGGCGTACGCCACTCTCTACGCAATAATTGGTATTTATAAAAAGCAAACTTGACGGGAAAATGTGCGGTCCTTCACGCAAACTCTGACCCAGGCGTACGCACAAAAACGGGTGAAATGAGAAATGGCGACACCGTCGGCAGATGGAAGAAACACGTGAAAGTGTGTGAAACTGTAGACTGTTGTGTAAAAGAAATGGCAATACTGCCTTTACAAAGCAGGTCTTACAATTAACAGCCTACACGAACACCCGTTTGATCGATCTGCAGCGTAAAACAAACAAAATCAAACGAAGATTACAACAGAAATGCAAATTAACACATATTTGCAAAAAGAAAAGTGAAATATGTTCTGCAATAATATTGCATGTTATGCAATTCATCCTCATAACACATCTGTAGCTTTTTGCATCGACTTTGATGTCCGACCATTTCGTTTTTATTTCGGCCACGGTCCGAGGTTGTGAGGCTGCAGCATTAACGGCGTCTGCAAACTTTTGCCACTCAAGTGCCTTTTTGGCATTAGTAATGCCCACACTGTGCCCTCCGAACAACATGTTACTCCTCTTTTCCACCTCGCCAACGATAACTTCTACTTCACATTGAGTGAAGTAACGTTTCTTGGTTTTCCTCTCTGTGTTTGCCATGATTTCGCAATCGCTGAAAATTAGCTTGTGGGCGTTTCACGGACTATTTATTGGCAACTATGGGCGTGACATGAAGCTGCAAAAGCTGCGCTACATTTAGAATTGATTGTGATTTATTAAGGGAAAACTGCGTAGGACGTGTGTGCGCACGGTTTTATAAATCTGAATATTTCTGTGCGTACGCACATCCTATGTTTCATCCGTACGCCACTTCTGACGCAAATCCTACACAAAGTTTTATAAATGAGGCCCCAGGTCCTGGACGAGAAGTTGTGTTGCGTGCTCAGTTAGGAAAGGCCTAACGTTCCTGCTGTTGTGTAGTGAAAACCTACACGATCGAGCTGTCTTTGCAATGTGGTTTTTAAAGGTCTAGCTTGTCTAAGTTTCCGAGTTGGTGGCCGATAGAAGACAACTGAGTGAACTTTAGCAGTATGAGAACAGATCACTCAGATGGTGAACGTGATTTTGCTGTAGGGTATGTTCCTCAGTTGACCATGGTCTAAAATGAACACTATACAGGCTACAACAATTAACACAAGTAACAAAAGCAAGTAGAATACAGCTGAATAAAAGTGTCTTCATAAGAAACTGCAACACATCACTGAATGTTCATCTGATGTAAGTAGACGGCCAACGCTTTTCCCCCTTCAGATCTCAATCTAATGACGCTAACTGTGTGTGTGTGTGTGTGTGTGTTTTCAAATTCAGACACAATGCCAAACATTTGAGGAACAAAGTCAAGCCCCTTTCACACAGAGATTCCGGAAAATACACGGACAAAGTGACACGGGATTTGACCCAGGTTAGTTTGATTTAGGTTCATTCACACTGCCAGTGATTTTCCGGAATCAGAGAGTGCGTTCACACACAACCCGTAAAAATCCCGTGAAGACACGTGACATCGATGTGACTTGTAATGTCTCAGCAGTGTCTTAAGTTTGCTCATGAGCTGCGATCTCTCTCGAGAAACCACGCTTGTGCATTTTTTTCTCTGATTCGATCATAAACTTGCGCATTACGTATCGATCCCGGGTCGTGTTTGCGTTCACACAGAAGGCACTCTGGCAATTTGCCGGCAATTTCCCGAGTTCAAAGTGATGTGTGAAAGGGGCTTCAGTGTCTTCATGATTTTGTAACAAATGTATCACTCATATCATCTTCAGAACATCAAAAATGAACATAAATCAGAACGTAAAAATCAAGTTTGTACTGATGTTTCTGTTTCTTCATCTCTGACCCTTTCTCTCTCTGTATGTGCGGTTTAATATCATACAGCCCAGTCTCTCTCTCTCTCTCTCTCTCTCTCTCTCTCTCTCTCTCTCTCTCTCTCTCTCTCTCTCTCTCTCTCTCTCTCTCTCTCTCTCTGTCACACACACTCACACACTCACCTCCCACCATCTCTCTCTCTCTCACCTTCAAAGTCCCACATACATATACACACATATAAATCGCGTGTGTAGTTTCCTCTCTAATCAATGCAGTCTGCTTGGAGTTGCAAAAACAAAAATGAATATAGATTTGCTGTCCTCTTGCACACTAAATTATGTAAAGCATTGTGTTTTAGTGTGTGTGTGTTTTGGCTGTTTGTGTGTGTGAAGAACGCGGCAGCAGCGTGAAGAGAGCCCTGGATCTGACGGTGTGTCTATTAACACACCGGCTCATTATAAGACAAACTCAAACTGATGATGGCATGTGAACCTGTTCCAAACCCTGGAATATCTACATAGACAGCAACTCTATTTACACTTACTCACACACACACACGCACACGCACACACTGTTACGACCCTTGGCTCAACTTTCACTTCACTTACGCCTTCCACCCCCACTGGGGCATAGGCCGTCTACAAGGGATCTCCAAGAGTGTCTGTCCTGGGCTCTCCTCTCCAATTGTTTCCAGGTCATCTTCATGATCTTCAGTTCTGTGTCCAGTTCTCAGCGCCATGTGTTTCTTGTTCTGCCTCTTTTCCGCGTGCCCTGTGGGTTCCACGTTAGGGCTTGCCTGCTGATGTTATCTGTTGGCTTACGTAAAGTGTGCCCTATCCATCTCCAACGTCGTTTTTTAATTTCTTCTTCTACAGGCATCTGGTTGGCTTTATTCCAGAGTTGGTTGTTGCTGATGGTCTCTGGCCAATGGATATTTAGTATCTTGCGTAGGCAGTTGTTAATGAAGACTTGTGTTTTCTGTTGTTTTCCAAGTTTCTGCTCCATATAGAAGAACTGCTTTTACATTGGTATCGAAGATCCTGACTTTGGTCTTGGTTGATAGTTCTTTAGATCTCCATCTCTTCCGCAGTTGTGCTTTCCCTATCCATTGTTTGGCTGGTAGAAAGAGAAATGGCGAGAGTAGACATCTTTGTCTTTACCTGGAATGTCTCCGTGTGTTGCCTTCTATGTATCACTTTACAGCTTAGATTCCTAATAATGGTGGAGATTTGTTCAGGTATCCCATAATGATGTAGGAGCTTCCATAGGTCTCTCTGCCCACGCTGTCGAATGCTTTCTCGCAGTCGAGGAAGTTGATGTACGGGGGTGAGTTCCACTCTAACGACTGATTGCAATTTGGTCCGTGCAGGATCGATCTTTGCGAAAGCCAGCCTGTTGGTCTCTAAGTAGGGCGTCGATTGGATCTTTCATCCTATTGAATTCTTTCCCAGCACTGATAGCAGCGTGATCCCTCTGTAATTTGTGCAATTGCTAATGTCTCCTTTCTTCGGAATCCTGATAAGATATCCCCCTTTCCAGTCAGCTGGTGTTTGTTCCTGCTCCCAGATCTTCTTAAATAGTGGGTAGAGCATTCCCACTGTTGTTTCTATGTCCGACTTCAGCGCCTCAGCTGGACTGCTGTCTGGTCCTGCTGCTTTACCGTTCCTGAGCTGCTTGATGGCCGTCCTAATCTCTTCTCGTGTGGGTGGGCTGTCCTCTATAAGTTGGTACGTTTCGGCAGGTTCGATCTGGTGGGTTTTTCGTTGTTGGTCTATTCAAGAGTTCTTCAAAGTATTCTTTCCACCTGTTTCTCTGTTCTTGGTCTCCCATGATTGGTTTTCCTTCTTTGTCTTTGCATTCGGGTCTACTGCACTTCCCTGCTAGCTTCTTGGTGGTGTTGTAAAGTTCTTTCAAAATCCTCTAACTGCTTGTTCTGGTTCGGTTGCCAGGGCGTCTACATATTGTTGCTTGTCCGCTCTAATGCTCTTCTTTGTTCTTTTATTTGCCTCTGTGTACTCAGCTTGTGCCTTGGTTTTCTCTGCTCTTGTTCGACTGTTGTTGACGGCCTTCTTGCTCTTCCTCTCCTGAATCTTACTCAGCGTGTCAACAGAGATCCATTCTTTACGGTGGTACTTCTTGGGGCCAAGCAATTCCTGGCATGTTGATGTAACTGCTTCTTTAATTCTCGAGGGGGCCTTCTTCCTCTTCCGGCAGCTCCTGTAATACTTGAAACTTGTTGCTGAGGGTTAACTTGAACTCTTGTAGCTTGATAGTAGCTTGAGTTTGGCATTGGCGTAATGCTGCTAAACTAATGACATCATACTTTCATAAGCATCAAATGGTCTGCAATGAAATATGTTTCATGACTTCACATGTTATTTCTTGATTAAAATGGAAAGAAAAAATGGACTGAATTGTTGAATCTCATTTAGTAGACAGTGTAGGTGCAACGCTACTCATAGTCACCAGAATGTCTAAGGGACCATCAAAATAAAGCTTACCATATTTGTTTTATCCTGTTCAAAGGACCTGTGTGCTGCAACACCTACCAGTGTTTACAACATGTAAAAGTTTAGGGTCTGTACGGTGTTTTAATGTTTCTGAAAGAGTTTCTTCTGCTCACAAGTGCTGCATTTATTTGATCAAAAATACAGTAAACACAGTGAAATATGTAAATCATCTGTTCTCTGTGTGAATATATAGTAAAGTGTAATTTATTCCTGTGATCAAAGCTGAATTTACAGCATCATTGCTCCAGTCTTCAGCGTCACATGATCCTTCAGAAATCACTCTAATATGATGATTTGATGATCAAGAAACATTTATGATTATTATCAATGTTGAAAATAGTTGTACTGCTTCAGATTTTATGAATGTATGGTTCAGAAGACCATAAGGTAACACTTTACTTGAAGGGGTGTGCATAAGACTGACATGACACGTCATGAATATTAAGGAGGGTTTATGTATGTTTATGACAACTGTCATTAAGTGTCATTCGCTCAATTATTACATTTTCTATGCAATTATGACATTGTTTGAGATGTCTTTGTTATGCCAACTTGACAAACCAATACATCATAACCTGTCATAAATGTGTCATAAACATGACATAGCAGATTAATTATCAAACTTAAGAAACCACTTAGCTTTATGGGTTAACATTACATTAACTGTGTCATGAATATATTTTTCTGACCACTTTTTTTTTCTCCAGTATTAGTTATAAATCAATTTAACAGTATTAACACTTAATGACATTTTAATGATTAAAGTTAAATCCATATCACTGTAGTTGAGGTCAACATAAATATTCATGACACTGTTATAAGATAATTTGACAGAGTATTAACACTTAATGACATTTTAATGACAAATTCAATTTGTACCACGGGAAAAAAAGTGGTCAGAAATATAATGTAATGTTAAACCATAAAGCTAAGTAGTTTCTTAAGTTTGATGATTAATCTGCTATGTTTATGACATATTTATGACAGGTTATGTTGTCTTGGTAATGTCAAGTTGTCATGACAAAGACACTGACAGATTATGATGTATTGGTTTATGTCAAGTTGTCATAAAGACATCTCAAACAAATGTCATATTTGCCTAAAAAATGTCATAATTGTGCGAATGACACTTAATGACAGTTGTCATAAACATGCAAGACGTGTGTCATGTCAGTCTTATGCACACCCCTTCAAGTAAAGTGTTACCGAACAGGATTCAATTGAAATATTTTGTAATATTTTGTAACTATTGGAACGGAGCTGCTATCCAGCAAATCCACACAGAATGATGTAAATGAAAGGACAGGAATTGAGTTCCTGCGCACAGGTGTAAAGATGAGAAGTCGCATGTTGGCACAGAGTATCTGAAGTGATGGCGTCTCGCTCTGGCAGTGTGTTTTGGGGATTGGAACAGTTCAGGCTGGCACAAAATGGGATCATTTCACTGACACAAAAGAGCAGATTTCAACCGACTTAACCTGTTATTTTCATTGTAAGATCTTGATTCTTATCCATATTTTATCCTCCCCAGTAACTGAGACAGGATGATGTGTAGAAAGACCTGAGAACACTAAACTGTGTGTAAAGTTGTGGCATGAAAATTGTGTTCAGTGCTACATTTCTGACCGTTTACTGATTTGCATTAATCATAACAATGTAGTTTATTGTTAGTGAATTCACCTTTCTATGTCTGTTTTCTCTTGTCTGTCTCTCAGGAGGAACTCAAGTCATTCCAGAGGGTAAAGTGTCTGAACAACGGAGGATACGAACTGCAGAAGTGAGTTGATGCTGTGAAACTCCCAGGGCTGGGATTCACGTGCTGGAAATGTATCAGATAATAAAAAGAAAGAAAGGCAAAAGTACTAAATCAATTTGAAAAAGTCCAAAATAACTCAAAACAACGCAGTGAATAAATCCTCAACAGTATGTAAAAGACAAAGCTAATGATTAGGATGACAGACCAAATTCCATGAAACAAGAAGGAAAAATAAACAAATATATATTCAGTATTAATGCAAGAGCTCTCTCTTGTGTGCAGGGGTGGCTGTAGGCTCAAACGTTACAGAACAGATTTTATTCTCTGTCATTGCAGTAAAAAAAGAGCCATTTCATTTATCTCAAAGAGATACCAAGACAAACCAGCTTTCTGACAGTTTATTCCCGATAGGTGGGATGAAAAGCACGCTGATGTCACGTATGGGTTGTACTGTATATAAACACATGACAAAGAAGAAATCACAAATCAAGTCTTTACTAGATAATCCATACGACAAACACAGAGGAAGGCAGGAACATAGCACAACACGTATACACTGACGATATCGGGCAAAGGACTGAAAGACACAGGGAGTATACACTAGAACTAATGAGATATGTGATAAACAGGGCACAGGTGAATGACATTGCTAATTAGACAGACTGGGGGAAACTAGGTCACAGGGACTGAACCAAAACACACAAGACAGAGCACACATGTAACAGCTAATGCAGATTAGATGCTGATTAATTCCTGGTGGCAACTACCAAAGGTTGTCGAATCGTTTTAGTAGGAGCTAGAGGCTCAGACCAGTAGAGCGCTCAGTACAAACTGCAACACTATTTAAAGTCCGCGTGAACCGGAAGTTGCAAACGACTTTTCTCCAGTGCTGTGACGTATTTCCCAGTGAAAGGGAATATTGAACAGAGGGCAGGGTTTTACTCCAGCGCTCCTCTCCATCTCTCGCTCATTACAGACTGACGGTTTGAGGGGAGTGGTTAAGCGTTTCCCAACCCAAGTCCTCAAACCTACGTCATCAGAGAAGGAACGCCATTCCAGACCGGAAGTAACTTTTCAGACTTTGACTAAAGATTACGACGGCAAACCATTTTTTTCTGTGTATTAACTTGCACGGATTAATTGTTCACCACAAGACTAGTAATATGCGCTAACAAAGTAAATAGGGTCATTTTTGATTTCAGTTGGACTTTAAAGGCAACACTATTTGTTATTCTGGTTGAAACTCTCTTCACACTCTGATAGCAATCAATAATAGAAGTGGTCTAAATATTTAAAACATTTCTTTTACATATATCTTCTGTGAAAGTCTCAGGACTAAACGTGTTTGTCGAAATGATTGGTCGATCATTTTTTGGTCCTGATACGATGTCCTACCTGCCTGTCAACACATGTATTTCCATACCTCCACACACACACCTTACTCAGCTTACAGATGTGTGTGCTACGACATACACCATAAGCA
Source organism: Scardinius erythrophthalmus (assembly GCF_964197995.2). Classification (NCBI taxonomy): domain Eukaryota; kingdom Metazoa; phylum Chordata; class Actinopteri; order Cypriniformes; family Leuciscidae; genus Scardinius; species Scardinius erythrophthalmus. The sequence continues at coordinate 45,250,160 of NC_138227.1, forward strand.
CATCTCTAAAAACAAATTCACGCTCAGAGTGAAACTGTTCAGTTTAATGACATAAATGAACTTCCTCAACATTACAGCATTGCTGATGAATTTGTGCTTCTGAACTTGCGTAAAAGGAACATAGTGGGTGCTTCTCAATGCTCAAATTGATGTTTCCTCGCTCCTCCGTCCTCCCTAAACACTAAACAGATTTTTTTAAGTAGGGTATAAAGGGGCTAAAGGCGCCTTTGATTTTATTTTCCTCTAAATCACTAGATGGCACTACATTTTACCTTTTAAGGGCTTTTCCCAAATCACAGAAGTGACGTCGGCGTCCGGGTTAGCGCTAGCATTAGTCGTCAGGCAAGTGTTATTTAAATAAACTCCTGATGTACTTACAAACTTTCCAATGCCTCGTTTTATGAGTATATAATCTATTTGCGCTACTGTAGAAGTTTGGTCCATTCTGGGCATTATTAGTGCGGTAATTTACCAGATACATCATAGGATCCATTAGCGCTGCACTAAACCATCCGGCTGATCTCTCTAAATAAGCTCTGACTTTAATAATGTTCGATCAAGGGAATAAAGGCTTCTGGGGGGGGGGGGGGGGTTTGGCTCGAGGTCATGGTGCAAAGGACCCTAGGCTGATTTTACTCCGAGCCATCCCTTTAAGTTATACCTTTAGAGTCTTAGTAATGCGCCAAGAGACAACGTTATCGGGAAATCCAGCCTTGGTCAGATTCAGATGGTAAATATCATATATTAAGTTGGGTGTCCATCTTAGAGATGATCACCATATTTATAATGAAACCAACAGATTTAAAATGATTATATTAATCATATCAGTCAATAAAATATAATTTATTGTTACTACTGTAAATCTAAATTAAATTATAATGGGATCTTCTTCAATACTTTCAGAAACTTTACTTTTAAAATAATTTTGTTTCTGTATTTTTTAAATATATATTTTTATTAACATTTTAATGACAGTATATTTACTGAACAAAAATGAATTCTTTTATTTATCAAAATAAACAGAAAATAGTCCAAACTTTGCTAAAGTGATTGTTTTGGTCAAGTATAAACTTTATTAAAACCATATTATTTTAGCTGAAGTATTTGTATCAATTCTGTGGGGTGAAAGACCTCGCCACCTCATACATTTATACGATATTTATGTTCAAATGTTCAATACAAACTTTTTTTTTCTGCAATCATACACTATGGGGAATACAGTGAAAAGCACATTTTTTCTTAAGGTGTGTCTTTAGCCCTGTTATACCCTACAGTAAAGTACCAGTCTGTGTGTGTCGAAATATGCTTATGGTGTGTGTGTGCGTGTGTGTGTGTGTGTGTGTGTGTGTGTGTTTCAGCCACCAGATGGCGACAGACGTGGAGAATAACATCACAGTGAACACACATCCACTGGAGACCACAGTGCTGATGTGAGTCAATATCACCATAACTTCCTGATTATACTGATTATCACGGTCATTCATCTGCAGTTTGAGATATCACGCTGCCATAGCTAATTATCAGTATCACATTGCCATCTGTATTTATATATATTCCATTGTCACAAGCAATAATGTATATGGCATTGTTATCTGTGATTATTGCTATCACTTTGCTATCAGTAATTATTGGTTTTCCTTTGTTAACAGTAATTGCTTTTCAATCAGTTATAGTGAGAAAGTCATTATTGCTATTGTATTATGAATAGTTTCTGTATTATATTGTTATCTGTGATTATGGGTGTGCTATTATGTGTTCCTCATGTAAATAACTGGTGTTACCTGTCAGAATGCAGCATGACTGGCGGGAGTTCCTGCAGACTCAGGATATCCTGGAGAAGAGAAGCCCCTCCCCTTCTTCTCTGATGAGCTCGTCCCTCAGCATGGCCACCCTATCAGACGGCAGCACCCCCGTAAGCCCCGCCCCTTCCTCTCTGATGAGCTCCTCCCTCAGCATGGCCACCCTATCAGACGGCAGCACCCCCGTAAGCCCCGCCCTCTCTTCTCTTCTAAAGCCTGGTGTGTAGATCATGGATGCCCAGTCCTGTTTCTGAGATCCAGCCCTGATTAAAGCAGATAATGAAGATCTCCAGGAACTCTTGCTCATCACAGGCAGGTGTTTGAGTGGATCCCAGCAGGACGGTAGATCTCCAGGACTGGGATTCGTTGGGTGGTGCTGGAGTTTGAGGTGTTGTGTGTCCGTTTAGTTCAGATCGGTGTGTTTAGTGGTGGGCAGATCGAGGCTTCATGGAGCACTGAAACAGTTGAAGCAAATGTGCCGTATTGTGTCGAGGCTTTAGCCCTATTCAGACGGGATTAACTTTACCAGGGTAGATGGAGTAATGTAATTTTACCACAGGACGTCTGTAATATTAATGGCCAATTCGCACGGGATAAGAAATCTCAGTAAAACCAGCAGAAGTGGGAGAGTAACTCGATTTACACACCGCCGTCACTCCTGTCGTCATGTGTGTGTTGCTGCTTCCTGATATCACATGTGCAAACACATAACCTATATTTGTATATATAAACCAGTTAGGTCTGGTCGAACGATGTATTAATTAACTTCAGATTGGATTGTGTTGGTAATAGGCACTTACCTAACGCTAAAAGAAGTGTCGTGCCTCTGACAAGTGCTGTCGATCTTCTCTCTGATCTGAATGGTGTGTGTGTGAAACACTTGAGTTTTGCCACAGACTCGTCCCAGCGTCTAGAACACAACTGAATGCTTTTTCAAGCGCCTCCATCCTTGAAAAAAAACCACGGTAAACTACTTTTAACAGGAAATGACGAAATATTTACGTACATATTTACAACGGGTCTATTCACACGAGATTAGTGTCACCTGAGGTCATTTTTCAGGACCTTTTTAATGAAGGTAAAAGTCACTGTAATCTTTCCTGACATTGTCCGTGATGATCACTGAGATGCACATTCAGACGCGACTAAAATCACTGAGAAGCTCTGGTAATTATTACTCTACCCACCTCTCCATGTTACACTAGTCCTGTCCGAATAGGGCTTTTGAAACTATCCGACACCCGTCTCCACAGTGACCCCTAGTGGCCAGAACAGTGTAAATGCAACAAAAACCTGGGCCAAACATGCATAAAAACACCATTTACAAGTAGAAAGTAGAATCTTTCAGATAAATTATCTAATCATCTAATAAGATTGTCAAGTGTTCATGTTCTTTTCTAATTAAAAAGTCTACAAATGTATAAAGAGATCAGGTAAAACCCACAGACACTTGTTCATTGGTTCTCAGTGACTCGTCATGATTCATGGGTTGACCGAGATCACCAGCGGAGAACCATTGAAATTTAGAAGTGTTGCCAAACAGTTATGACGTAATGAAGCCTCGTTTACTGAAATCACATGACTCGGCAGTTTGAAACAAACGATTCGTAAAGGTTTCGAAGCTTCATGAAGCAGTGTTTTGAAATTGCCATTGCTTGGTGTGTTCGTCTGCTTTGGTCTGAAGTTTGTGAAGAGTGCTGACATTTCTTATTGAATTTAGACATTCGTTGCATGTTGTGGCTTTCTGAATCCTGGTGAAATTCTACAAGCCTGAAACGAAATGCTCTGTGTATCTGTCGAGTGTCAAATGCCTTTGATAATGCGTTTTTTGGACATTTCCCTGGTAGTATCTGGTATTATTTGAAGTACTATGGAGTATGTAAATACCATGGTGAAGGAGTATGGAACAGTTGTCCTCGCGTGCTGAAGATTCGTTACTATTTTATTGTCCGATGAAAACTTTTTCAATCTGATATTCTGATTATCTCATACATGACCACTAGATGGATCTGTTGCTCAGGCATTATTATACAGTGCAGCATAACACACACACACACAAACACATTCACTCTTTTCCCCCCAGGTTATTTGTTTAGTGCTGTTTTTACTAAATAAATGTCTGGAAAGCGTCTTTAGAAGAACAGAGTCACCGAGTGAGCAGTTGAAGACGGCAGCGACTCCAAACCTTCAGATGCTTTGAAGAAGCTTCTTCTTTAGCTGACCCATATATATCACATACAGCACAAATGGAAAATGACCACATGACCACACACACGTTTACATGCCAGTGACGTCTGCTGAGTGATCAAAAACCTGGGCGGCATCCCCATTTGCCTACTTATACTGTGACCTAAATGTATATGATCTTTCTGTGAAGAAAAAGCATGGTATGAAAAAGCCTGGAAGAAATAACAGTGTGGATTCATGACGATTATCTTAAACTTAACGAATCTAAAACCGAACTTCTATTTGTTGGTATGCCGACAGCTTTGCACAAATGCAATAATTCGTTTCACGGATTCTGACTGAGTGTCTCCATCATCAGAAGTGCGCAATGAGTTATTTTTCATTCGCGATTGTCATTCGATGCCCATGCTATAAGGTCTCGAAATCTGTTTTTCCATCTCAGAAATATTGCCAGACTACGACCTTCTCTATCTCTGCCGGATGTGGAAAGGCCTTTATCTATGCCTTTGTGACGTCGAGGCTAGATTATTGTAATGCACTTTATATACGGCTCTTCATGGGACAGCTCCGCCATGCCTTTGTAATGTAGTTTCTCCTTGCACTCTTTCCGCTCTTCTGTCTCCTCTTCGCCAGCCTACTTTAAAACTGAGCTCTTTTTCTGTTTCAGCTCCACCATTGTGGAACAAACTTCCCTTGGCTATTAAGAAGTCTTTAAAGACCCATCTTTTTAAAGATGCTTACTGTTACTTACTATTTCTGTTTTGTTTTTATTGTATTTTGTCGTCTTTATTCTCTGCGAAGCGCTTTGGGTCTGAGAAAAGCGTAATATAAATAAAATGGACTCCACTAGACGTCAGTATGGGGCTGGAACTGTAATCTTCATCATCTTCTTCATGAACGTACTGCAGGAGTCTATGGGTGCTTGAAAATGTATTTCTGAATGTTGTTCATTTGCTCTATAGCATTCTAATGTGTTTTTGAAAGAAACAACCTCTTGTTTAATTTTTGGTTGAGGGTAAAACACATAAAATAATCTAAATATCTCCCTGTTGGTACAGCAGCACTGTAAATCCTCTATGGTAAAGGATGTAAAGTTTGGCTAGTTAGCTGGAAATATTTTCACTATCTCACCTTTTTTTTTTTTTTTGATAAAATTGTATCTTGTTGTCCCAGTGTTAAAGCATTAGTACAGAACAGATAAAGGCACCTGGGTCTTTTAATTTCATGCCAGTCTCCTGAAATGTTTAGGGGCGGTGGACTGCGTCAGAATAAGGCCTGGTGTGTGTCTGCGGCAGTGATATCTGTGTGTGGCCCCGGGGCCCCTGACGACCAGCCCGCCGTGATGTGTATCGATCTGATCTCGCTCTCATCGCTCACTGCTGTGTGCTTGGGGATGTGGCTGATATTAGGTTGATTGATATGATTATGATCGGGGCTCTATTCATTAGAGCCGTGAGCGTGATTTGTCTATTCAGAGCCGCTGGGAATAATACAACGATTACGGATTCATCACGCGTCCTTCACCGCAGAGGAAGACGGGGAGAGACGGATGTCTTCAGGACAGAAAGTTGAGCTGATCCGAGATCGTGATCATTAATTATCTGAAAGCGTTTAAGATGCAGCGTGTTCATTTGTCATAATTACATCATTTCAACTCAACAAAGCATTCGATAAATGGGTGTGGTCGCAGCAGCAAACTGAAATTTGATGGACCAAATAGATGGATTCTGAAGGAGTAGTTAATCTGAAAATGAGCACAACCAGATGTGGTCAGCATCAGGGCCATAGCTTGTAAATTCTGGGGCCTCTGAAAAAGTACACGATTTCTAGACTTGCATCGCGTCTCTTGTTGCCCTTCGACTGAAAATTGCAACCAAAAGCCGCACAATGTGGCATCGTATCAGTATCTCATTTTCCGAGTTGTTGTGGTAAAAATAGCAACAGGAGCGCCCAGTAGCTCACCGAGGGCAACCATTTGACGTCATCGACCCAGAATGCACTGCGCACCTAAAATGGCGCCTCCCTGTTATCTAAAATATGTATAAAATAATGTGGATTTTTTAAATAACATAAATCTTTCATGGGTTTTCTTCTACATATTTTAGTAAGAGACATCATTCACGTTATATTTAGCCATACAAGTCTTAAAAAGGTTCTCTTTCAATATTTTTTGATAGACTGACTGATTAATAGACTGATCTCCTGGCGTACTTCTCCTTTTCATGACGTTACTGGTACCCAGATTTCCCCCCCAACATTTTCAGTCAGTCTCACTTCCACCGTAACTTTCCATCTTCAACTGTTCTCGGAGCGGCCTTAACTCTGATTGGTTCTGTTCACTAGCTGGGGTGGGATTTCTGAATTTATTGGGCCCCTCTGCTGTAATTAATAGCCATCGGACTAAACCATTTTTATGGAGGGGAGAGAGATAATTACTTGTTAAACTTCTTTTACTAAATTAAATGTTTTTGTGGTTTTCATTAAACTCACAAGCTGACACTGTAATATATACTATAATGATTCATAAAAAGTGGATGTTGAGTTTCCCAGCCTGGCATTTGAGTCTAGAATTGAATGTTAGAATAGAGACAGTCTTGTTAGTTAAGTTTCACATGATTTCTTATAGAGATGAGAACAAACTTACAGAACCTTTAGTTTACATTAGCAAACATAATGGGTAGGGGGCGCTATTAAACAACCTCACCATTTCAATTTATTATAAGAAGGAGATCTCAAATTGCTTTGAGGTGTGCTTCACAGCTATCCAAATTAATGAATATTATTAAGACATGATTAACATAACTAAAGAATAATCTTTTATTCCAGGTTTGTTGTAATCAATTCACTAAAGGAAGGGAAATATTTAGGGAAATATACGCTATAAATATCTGTGTAATATACTGTATGTAATTGTGTTCTCATTTAACAACAATAAAAACATAATGTTAAAAAAAAAGGAGGTCCATCCAGCTACAATGAGGGATATAAATGGCATTGACACATTTATTGCAAACACGTGAACACAAACTTGTTTACACGATAGTGGCGTCTGTTGAGTGATCAAAAACTTGAGCAGCGTCCCAATTTGCCTACTCATACTATGACCTAAATGTATATGCTCTTTTGTGAAGAAAAAGCATGTTAAGAAAAGCTACCTGTCTGGAAGAAATAACGGTGTGGATGCATGACAAATTGTTTTGCTTTTATTGCATGTTTAACTGTTGGTACCATGCGTTTTTCATTGTACTCCTCACCCTTGCGACGCCATACAGTTCGGAACCCATCAGAGCAAAACAACAAAACAAATCTTTGTCTCATTACTCCAAACAGTCCCAACAGTCTCCCCTTTGTCAACATGTGCCCTGGCAAATTCTAGACAGCCTTTTTGTGCATGGGCTTCAGCAGTGGCTTCCTCCGTGGACTACAGCCGTCCACGCCACTCCTCTGCAGTGAACGTCATATGGTGTCACGGGAAACGATCACCCCAGTTTGACTTTCTAATGATTTAGCCAACTGTGCTGACGATTTTCTAACACTTCTCTCATTTTTGCACCATGATCTTAAATGATTTTGTTAGAATAGTTCCAATTTTGCCTTTGGTACTGACTGATCTAATTTAAAACCAATTAACCAGATTTGCACAAGTATTTCATTGTATAGGATCCCCTAAAAAGTGTTTATTTAGAAGCAAGATGTTTTTCTGAGAAATCTGTTGGGGTGTTCTCATTTATGCTGAGCACTGTATGTCTGGCAACCCTATGCAAACATAAAAGGAGCATACACTTCTATCTCTGTATATGATGTTTTATTAACAAAGTTCGGGAGGAGCATGTTCAAATGATCTATCTAATCAGCACGAGAGGAGGCCTAGAGTATAAATATGTAGCCGACTCACCTATGGTCCTAGACAGTTTTTCTGTATTTGGCCCTACCCAATTGCGATTATGTCCGAGTTAGAATTATTCCCGTCTGATGATGAGTCTGTTTTATCCACGTCTCCTTACAGTCAGTCGTTCCCTCTCCTAGATGCTCAGACTCTGCCGTCTTCAACCCTCTCCCTGTTTCGTGGCCTCCAGCTCCAACCACAAGCCCTAGCATGAGGCTGCTTCCGCTAGCGGCACAGGCCCAGCCATCTCTGCCTTTTCCTCCTAACCCTCTCCCTTATTCGTGGCCGTCAGCTCCAGCTGCCGACTCTAACGCGAGGATGCCTCTGCTAGCGTCTCAGTCACAAATGCCATATATTTCCCTTCCCAGTTTCTCAGCCCCGCCCCCCTAACACTGTTTTACAGGCAAAATTATCATTTTCTCTGTTTACAGCAACGCCGATGCCTTACCTCAGAACGCTGTCACCTTGGAACCGCCCTCAGTGTCCAGTAACATCGGGGCTCAAATCCTCTCAGGTGCTTTGATCAATTTGTCATCCTTACTGACCTTGCTTCCCATTTCTGAGTCAAATCGCCAAGTTGATTGCGGCTATTTTTAAGTGATGCCCATCCACCCTGATTCATGGCATTTATTCAGGGTACGGTGGTCCGGAAAATTTTATTTTGCCGTCCGTCTAACTTTCACCTGCAAAAGCCACCCCAAAATATTTGATACTCTATCAGAAGCCAAATGCTGGATTCTGCCTATTAACTATGCAATCCCTTACCTCATTCATCTGCTTGATATTTTTTAATTTTTTCACCTCCCGGCACCATCCCAGACGCCCATCTCCTCACAGTGCAAAAAGTTTTTTTTTCAAAATGTTCAAAAACATTTGGCCCAGCCACATCGTTGGACGGGTGAAATTGCTCGTAAACACCCTCCAGCTACCTGCAGGGCTCACCCATTGGACGCTGTGAGCTGCAGGCTCCCGTCAGATGCTGCGTGGGCCCTCCCGCTCGGGTTGACAGAATCGTTTACAGTCAGCCAACGTGGCTCGTTTATCCGATGCTGTGATCTGCAGGCTCTCGTCGAATAATCAGATCCCGACCCTTCTGAGGCAGAGCCCTAACGGCCACACTTGCTTTCTGCTCCTGTCGCCAGCTAGGCCCGTCGACAGGCTCAGAAGGGAGGACTGAAGGATGCTGTCTGTGGTGGGGAATGTAGAGCTCAAACGCTGCTGACTGTTGCGACCAAAACAGCAAGAGAGCGGCCGGTGTGAGGGCAAGCTTGGTCACACAGAGGGCAAGGTCAATGGCAGAGCTCCTTGATCATGTCTGGAACCACCTGCAGCATCGACGTCCTTCAGGACTTTGGTCTGGTACGCCTGCAACACCGCCATGGTGTGCAGGGCACCGCCGACTTCGCCCGTCGCCACGTACGCTTTGCCCACAAGTTTTGATGAAAATTGGCAAGGCTTTGAGGGCAAAGTAGGAGCCTTCCACGAAGATGCCACGCCAGATTATCTTCATATACCCTTGTTCCTCCAACCCCTTTACATTAGCATAGTTGGACTTGCTGGGGGGGGGGACATGGGCGAGGCTTCCTGGCGCTTCCTGGCGGGTCATAAATGAAAAGTGAAGTGTTGAGATCTGGAAGAAATGGAAGGCTCGCTGGGGACACATTTATGAGCCGCCAGGAAGCGCTGGTCTAGCCTGCCTGGAGCGTGTTCCTGTTTCCTCTCCGTCTAGTCTAAACTCAATCTTGGGGTGGTGCAGGTCATCACATCCAGTAATTCCCCATATGCAGGTGAGGATGGGGATGCGGGCTCATTTAACCCTCTGGGGTCTGAGCTGTTTTCTGGCCCTGGAGTTGTTCTGACATGCTCTGACATTTGTGCTTATTTCTGTTACTTGTGACATTTTCATGGCTAAAGTCTAATTACACTGTATTCAGCACAAACTCTGCTTCAATAATATATCAGCAGCATGTATGTAAAAGTTTGTAGTTTTGAGATAATGACATTTATGCGTGGTTTGTGAAAATACAAAAAAAAAAATTCTCACTGAAATAAGGCCATGAAACCCATACTGATTATTTCTTCACAAGACTTTTGAATATTAGGGTTAGCCCTTTAAAGCACTTCAAAGCCCTTTGAAACTGCATTGATTTGGACTTCAACAATTTGGTTACCATTAAAGTCCATTGTGTGGAGAAAAATCCTGAAATGTTTTCCTCAAAAAACTTAATTTCTTTTCCACTGAAGAAAGAAAGACATAAACATCTTGGATGGCATTGGGGTGAGTAAATTATCAGGAAGTTTACATTTTGAGGTGAACTAATCCTTTAATCTTTTGTCTAAGCGTCCTTAGTATAATATGTGACCCTGGATCACAAAACCAGTCTTATGTCGCACGGGTATATTTGTGGCAATAGCCAACAAAACATTGTATGGGTCAAAATGGTAGATTTTTCTTTTATGCCAAAAATCATTAGGATATTAAGTAAAGATCATGTTCCATGAAGATATTTTGTAAATTTCCCACCTTAAATATATAAAACATTTATTTTTGTGAATGGATGCAGCACTATCGCCAATAGAAATGGACAACTTAAAAGGCGATTTTCTCAATATTTCGATTTTTCTGTACCCTCAGATTCCAGATTTTAAAATAGTTGTATCTCGGCCAAATATTGTTCTATCCTAACAAACCATACATCAATGGAAAGATTATGTATTCAGTTTTCAGATGATGTATAAATCTCAATTTTTTAAAAATTACACATAAGACTGGTTTTGTGGTCCAGGGTCACATATATTAAATGGCATACTTTGACAGTCAGAATATATGTGTGTTTGAGAGAAAAAGAGAGATGTGGTGACCAAAAATAAATTATTCAACTAACATGACGCACTGTTAGTATAAATAAGTTCATCAAGTGAAATTATGCAAATTAAAGCAAAAATCAACTAACATCTTATTATCTAACAGAGTCCAGTTATGTATGCATTGTTTAATATCTAGCTTCATATAAGAAGCTGATTTAAGCATAATCTGCATTATCATGCTCATATCTCACTGTGTGTATGATTCGTTCTCAGCTGTGACATCAATATCATAAATCATGTTGACTGACCTCAGCAGCACATTGAAAGCATCTGATCTGCTAACACACTGCTGTAGAGATGTGTGTATCTCACCAAAACATTTCAATCCAAGATTAACGATAATTGAAAAAGAAATTAAATTTTGCTGATGCTGTTTTAGGACCATGGACATTGTTGTATTGCATGAATCTGTAAATGTGAGAATAGAGCGAGAGCAGAGCATTGGGTTCATTTCTGAATCTACTCATATTCCTCCTGCTGTTATTAAATTATTAACACAGCCGAGTTTGTGTGTGTGTGTGTGTGTGTGTGTGTGTGTGTGTGTGTGTGTGTTTAGCTCTGTCTGTTGTCAGGTCCAAGCCTGTTTTAACTAGTATATTCCCAAGATCATAGCATTATATCAGTCATGTTTATATGATGGGTCAAGTAAAGTCAAGTCACCTTTATTTATATAGCGCTTTTTACAATACAGATTGTTTCAAAGCAGCTTTACAGAGATAACAGGAAAATAATGCAAAAAAGTTTGTTTCCAGAAGAAAATAGTGTCACAGTCCAGCTTAAGTAGGTTCAGTGATGTTTCATTTTTGTTGTAAAAAAAGTTATTAATTTAGTTAATTTATATACTGTATATACAGTGAGGAAAATAAGTATTTGAACACCCTGCTATTTTGCAAGTTCTCCCACTTAGAAATCATGGAGGGGTCTGAAATTGTCATCGTAAGTGCATGTCCACTGTGAGAGACATAATCTAAAAAAAAAAAAAATCCAGAAATCACAATGTATGATTTTTTAACTATTTATTTGTATGATACAGCTGCAAATAAGTATTTGAACACCTGAGAAAATCCATGTTAATATTTGGTACAGTAGCCTTTGTTTGCAATTACAGAGGTCAAACGTTTCCTGTAGTTTTTCACCAGGTTTGCACACACTGCAGGAGGGATTTTGGCCCACTCCTCCACACAGATCTTCTCTAGATCAGTCAGGTTTCTGGAGGTCATCCTCTCCTTAATACAGCGCAGTCGCCCTGTCCCATGTGCAGAAAAACACCCCCAAAGCATGATGCTACCACCCCCATGCTTCACAGTAGGGATGGTGTTCTTGGGATGGTACTCATCATTCTTCTTCCTCCAAACACGTTTAGTGGAATTATGACCAAAAAGTTCTATTTTGGTCTCATCTGACCACATGACTTTCTCCCATGACTCCTCTGGATCATCCCCAGACGGGCCTTGACATGTGCTGGTTTAAGCAGGGGAACCTTCCGTGCCATGCATGATTTCAAACCATGACGTCTTAGTGTATTACCAACAGTAACCTTGGAAACGGTGGTCCCAGCTCTCTTCAGGTCATTGACCAGCTCCTCCCGTGTAGTTCTGGGCTGATTTCTCACCTTTCTTAGGATCATTGAGACCCCACGAGGTGAGATCTTGCATGGAGCCCCAGTCCAAGGGAGATTGACAGTCATGTTTAGCTTCTTCCATTTTCTAATGATTGCTCCAACAGTGGACCTTTTTTCACCAAGCTGCTTGGCAATTTCCCGTAGCCCTTTCCAGCCTTGTGGAGGTGTACAGTTTTGTCTCTAGTGTCTTTGGACAGCTCTTTGGTCTTGGCCATGTTAGTAGTGGGATTCTTACTGATTGTATGGGGTGGACAGGTGTCTTTATGCAGCTAACGACCTCAAACAGGTGCATCTAATTTAGGATAATAAATGGAGTGGAGGTGGACATTTTAAAGGCAGACTAACAGGTCTTTGAGGGTCAGAATTCTAGCTGATTGACAGGTGTTCAAATACTTTTTTGCAGCTGTATCATACAAATAAATAGTTAAAAAATCATATATTGTGATTTCTGGATTTTTTTTTTTTAGATTATGTCTCTCACAGTGGACATGCACCTACGATGACAATTTCAGACCCCTCCATGATTTCCAAGTGGGAGAACTTGCAAAATAGCAGGGTGTTCAAATACTTATTTTCCTCACTGTACATTATATATAACATTGAGAATGTTATCCAGTTCCATCTGGTTTAAGATCAGAGTCATCACGCCGGTATGGAGACGGGTTTGTTGAGGATCAATGCTGATGGCTGTCATGTCGATGAGGCCTTCGGTGAGAGTCTAGTTGACACAATCTCTGCTGACACTTCAGAGATGTGTTGTGGTTGTGTCTAGGCGCAGGTCCTCCATCTGATCTGGATACGGCCCTGATCCGGCTGACTACATCATGTGTTGTGGTCGTGTCTAGACGCAGGTCCTCCATCTGATCTGGATGCGGCCCGGATCCGGCTGACTACATCATGTTTTGTGGTCGTGTCTAGGTGCAGGTCCTCCATCTGATCTGGATACGGCCCGGATCCCCCTGACTACATCATGTGTTGTGGTCGTGTCTAGACGCAGGTCCTCCATCTGATCTGGATACGGCCCGGATCCGGCTGACTACATCATGCGTTGGGGTCGTGTCTAGGCGCAGGTCCTCCATCTGATCTGGATACGGCCCTGATCCGGCTGACTACATCATGCGTTGTGGTCGTGTCTAGACGCAGGTCCTCCATCTGATCTGGATACGGCCCGGATCCGGGCTGACTACATCATGCGTTGTGGTCGTGTCTAGGCGCAGGTCCTCCATCTGATCTGGATACGGCCCGGATCCGGCTGACTACATCATGCGTTGTGGTCGTGTCTAGACGCAGGTCCTCCATCTGATCTGGATACGGCCCTGATCCAGCTGACTACATCATGCGTTGTGGTCGTGTCTAGGCGCAGGTCCTCCATCTGATCTGGATACGGCCCTGATCCGGCTGACTACATCATGCGTTGTGGTCGTGTCTAGACGCAGGTCCTCCATCTGATCTGGATACGGCCCTGATCCAGCTGACTACATCATGCGTTGTGGTCGTGTCTAGGCGCAGGTCCTCCATCTGATCTGGATACGGCCCTGATCCGGCTGACTACATCATGCGTTGTGGTCGTGTCTAGACGCAGGTCCTCCATCTGATCTGGATACGGCCCTGATCCAGCTGACTACATCATGCGTTGTGGTCGTGTCTAGGCGCAGGTCCTCCATCTGATCTGGATACGGCCCGGATCCGGCTGACTACATCATGTTTTGTGGTCGTGTCTAGGCGCAGGTCCTCCATCTGATCTGGATACAGCCCTGATCCGGCTGACTACATCATGTGTTGTGGTCGTGTCTAGGCGCAGGTCCTCCATCTGATCTGGATACGGCCCTGATCCGGCTGACTACATCATGTGTTGTGGTCGTGTCTAAGCGCAGGTCCACCATCTGATCTGGATACGGCCCTGATCCGGCTGACTACATCATGTGTTGTGGTCGTGTCTAAGCGCAGGTCCACCATCTGATCTGGATACGGCCCTGATCCGGCTGACTACATCATGCCTTGTGGTCGTGTCTAGGCGCTGGTCCACCATCTGGTCTGGATACGGTCTGGATCCGGCTGATTACAGCAAACCTCGGAATAAGCAGTAAGACTAACATTAGCGTAGATGCCATTCTTCTTGTCAAACCGTGTATGTTCTCTCAGGAAACTGCTCTCTCTGGTGCTGAAGCACCCAGGGTTGGTTGCGGCTACACAAACAGTATGACAGTGCAGGCCTGATGTGGGCACTCACATTCTCATTGAAGGCGCAACATTCTGAGCTGTGAAAACAGCTGTTTTGCTGGCTCTCTGTGAGATCGCGGCCAGCGCTGTCTTTCTCTGTTTAATCCAACACCAGCTTTGAAGAGGCGTAAAAGCAGACTAGTTTTCTTCTTTTTGAAGTTAAAACACTGTCAGAAAGATTGTAGAGCAGGAACAGTTGAACCGCTCGGCTCCGAAGCGAAAAGCAAATATGTGACACACCTGCTGCTCATTATATGCTCACGCTGGATAGCAGAGCAGCTGATGCAATTATCACATGCCAATGTGCATTTGCTCGTTTTATTACACTCGAAGTAGATTGGTCTCTCAAAGCGATCCTAATTACGTCGACGCAACGTTGAACGTGACTGACTAAAAGGGAACTAGGCAGGTTCCTTCATCTCATGCGTCTCCTTTTTTATACACCTGAGCTCTGAGTGGTTAAACACATTGGCAGACGTCTGGAGGCAGGTTTAGGAAAAGTGGACCTGAAGTGCATTACCAGGATTTCTGTGATCATCAGCAGAAACACAAGACTGCACTCACTGCCACACATACAGTACATCATATTACTCTTCCATAATTAGCACTGATAAAGGTAGCCCTAAGATGTTTTTTTTCTACTGTCAGCAAACTTTTTAACTATCCAGCACACCATATTGCTGTTTCAATCGACCTCTGCAACTCTTTCCTTCATTTTTTCCACTGTAAAGTAAAATCTATTTATAAAACATTTTCATCAGTTGCAGCAGAAGTTTCCTCTAACTGGTCTCCATCTCAACCCATAAAGCATGTCTTGTCCAGCTTTACTCTCACCAGTCCATTTTCTGTTAGTGACCTTATTGCTCAAATTAGCTCATCCACTTGTCAGCACCTACCTCACTTCTAGGCTGCCTATCTGTAATCTCATCTCCTATTGCCCACCTGATCAACTGCTCTATTTCATCTGGGTCTGTCTTCTATCATTAAAAATGGACATACAAAGGACACATGAAGCAAGGTGCAATCGAACCAATAACATTTATCATAGACCAAAAATAACGAATGCACACAAACTCATGTATCCTAACATTCACAGAAATGAAGAAAAAAAAATGGAAAAATAATTGGTCAAATAGTACATATACAACACCTTCTGTGAATAGCACAATATTATACACCACAAAAGTCAAAGGAAAGACCCACCATGTAAGATAAGTACAAGTGTGTGTGTGTGTGTGTGTGTGTGTGTGTGTGTGTGTGTGTGTGTGTGTGTGTGTGTGTGTGTGTGTGTGTGTGTGTGTGTGTGTGTGTGTACACTGATGAATTTTACATACAGAGCCTTTGGCCTGTAACTGTAAGTCGGTGGAGTGGATATTCTTTCATGCTGTGTTGCTCTAATACTCATGGAGTTTCCAAATCCTGCAGAAAACATGAAGGAAAATAAACCCAGCTGATCAGACAGAAGCTCTCTTATTCACTGGGAGTATTGTGTTGAAAATGGACAAAATGTACAATTTAAAGTATTTACTGAATCAAGGACATACACAGATATGTGTCTATTGGAGTCATTCAACTTATATTTACTACTGACCAAATTAATAAGATGACTGAAATTACTCTGATTATACAGTATGATAACTTGAACTTGTAATAAAGTGTGCAATAAAAGAGGATTTGAACACATGATTGAAACAGTAGTGAGATCCTCTTTAGCTTGTTTCGATCTGTATTTTACGTTTCTCTTATAATGACTCATACCTCTTATATGGTAAACTGAGTTTGGACAGAATTTCAGAATGTGCTGAGTTATCTATTCATTCCCATTTACATTATAAGTTTTTATGCAAAGCGACTTACTGTACAGTATAGAGCAGTGGTTCTCAACCTTTTTTGGGCCAGCACCCCCTATCCAATATCCAGGTCCCTGAACGTAATGTTTGCACTTAGGTTTTATTACGCATTTAGGAGAGTATTGCAAGAAGCTGCTTACATTAACCTTACTTTCGAAAAATAAATAAATACAATCATGATTTTTCATGAAAAATTATGTTAGAATTGTAGGCCTAAAATACCTTGGTATCAGCTTGTTTTCATCAATGGTATAATTAATACAATTACAATTAATTTGGTTTGTCGTGATTAATTTGTGTTCATAATCAGTAAAAAAAAAAAAATCTTCTAACAAGAATAAACACATATCAACAATTAAATTATTATTGTATTATTAATTATTTTATATTGTGAAACTACCCAAGCAGCGTTTCAAAGCTCAAATGTGATGGCGGAATTAATACATTACCAAAATGTGATTGCAGAATATATTTAAATTATCCATCAAATTGTCATTTTCTCCTTACTGTCTTGCGAGTTAACAATAATGCCTGACCAGTAAATGACTTGATTCACAGGTGAATGTGATAATCAGGGATGATGAGTCCGGGCAGTGAATTATGGGAAATGTAGTTGTGAGTGAATAATGATAGTCTGATGTGGAGTGCCCTCAGGTGGCTCTCAAGGGCACTGCAGCTGATGACCGTTACAGTATCGGTGAGAACACTAATTTAAACAGCATGCACACACCCGAACTGACTGCACATCATATTTTTGACATTATTGATACTGCTTTCAATCGTAATGCAATAGAAAAGAACGGTTAGGAACCTGGGTGTGCTCTTTGATACCAATCTTTCATTTGAAAGTCACGTGTCTAGTATCTGTAAAACCGCATTTTTCCATCTTAAAAAATATGTCTAAATTACGCCATATGCTCTCATTGACAAATGCGGAAAAATTAGTTCATGCGTTCATGACCTCAAGGCTAGATTATTGTAATGCTCTACTGGGTGGTTGTCCTGCACGCTTAATAAACAAACTACAGTTGGTCCAAAAAGCAGCAGCTCGAGTTCTTACCAGAACCAGGAAGTATGACCATATTAGCCCGGTTCTGTCAAAACTGCATTGGCTCCCTATTAAAAATCGTATAAATTTTAAAATATTGCTGATTACTTACAAAGCACTGAATGGTTTAGCTCTGCAGTACTTGAGCGAGCTCTTAACGCATTATAGTCCTTCACGTCTATTGCGATCTCAAAATTCCGGCCAGTTAATAATACCTAGAATATCAAAGTCGACTGCTGGCGGGAGATCCTTCTCCTATTTAGCACCAAAACTTTGGAACAGTCTTCCTACCATTGTCCGGGAAGCAGACACAATCTGTCAGTTCAAAGCCAGATTAAAGACACATCTCTTTGACCTAGCATTCACATAATACATTATAGACTTCTATAATTTAATGTTAGGCTACATAGATTAGGTCAGACGGAACCGGGAACACTTCCCATAAATCCTGATGTACTCGTTACATCATAAGAAGAATGGCATCTACGCTAATTTTAGTGTCTTTGTTTATCCCAAGGTTTTCCCGCAGCCTGCCGGATCCAGGCCGTATCCAGATCTGATGAAGGACCTTCGCCTGGACCCGATGACAACGCAGTGCTGAAGTGCCAACTAGTCTCTCCCTATGGAGGATCCCTTTCCCACTCTACAGATAAAGCGTTGTCGGGAAACTCAATTTGCGTATCTACCCCGAAGTGACAAAATAAAATAAAATTCTGTATCAAAAATTATAAGGAAACACCAGTACTTTGTTTAGGCTTGGCTTGTAGGGAATTCCAAACCTGCGTACATATATTCAAACGCACATAACTATAGAACCCATTCTTAATGCTCATGTGAACGCCATCAGCGTTTCTCACAGGTTCGCGTTTAAAGTCTGTGTAGAGAGAATGGTGTCGTCTTAGCGGCCCCTAATTTAATAACAAATGATCGTTGCGACGGAAGCGAATCAATCATAACTAACCTTAGCTGGAAAATAACTTTATTAAAGAACCGCTATAAAGCCAAAACAATCTCTGTTACCCTAAATTATATGTTTGTCTCTGTAAAGCTGCTTTGAAACAATCTACATTGTTAAAAGTGCTATATAAATGAAGATGACTTGACTTGACTAGAGCGGCTGCGGACGAATGTTTTTTTGCTTTTGTTTTTCTTTTGAGCGCTGCTGATGTATTCTTTCACGCGCACCATAGCGTGCGTGCACACACAATATGACATCACACTCTGCGCATATGTTTTACAACATAATTTAACATATATATAGTCCTAACACTTTTTAAATAGCCCACTTAAAGTGTTTAGTACAAAAAAAATACTAAATGCTTAAAATTAATAAAGGTAAATGAACCAAAATTTGCGTTATATATTTAAACTCGTGAACGACCCCCATTAACACCTGAACGCCCCCGTTGAGAACCGCTAGTATAGAGGAACATTAGCGATTCACTACAATGCCAAGACTATTATAAAGGTTGATTAGGAAACAAGCTAGATCAGATAAATGCAGAAAAGAACATAGAGAGAGTGTGTGTGTGTGTGTGTGTGTGTGTGTGTGTGTGTGTGTGTGTGTGTGTGTGTGTGTGTGTGCATTATTTTGAGGAAGAGTTTTCTTCAGCTGATTAACTACAAGATGTTAGTCCACAGTAAATGAGTGTGTTAATACAGCTGCTGCTAAAGCATGACTCCTCTGAACAAACTCTGTGCATTGCTGTCTGAAGGCTGACAGACACAAGAGGAATCAGTGTGTGTGTGTGTGTGTGTGTGTGTGTGTGTGTGTGTGTGTGTGTGTGTGTGTGCGCGTGTACGTGTGTGACTACAGCGGCGTGTCCGTGAGTGTGTTTCCCACATGGCAGCAGTGTTAGGCAAGCAGAACGCGGCACACTCAGCTGAACATGATTAGAGAACCAGCCAAGATCAGTAGAAGTTACGCATCAGTGATCATACCCGTGTGTATGTAGTCTGTGTTGGGTGATTTTTAACAGAGAAATAACTGTTGGACTCCCTGGATAGGTCGACTCTCCATTTATTCTGATGGAAAAATCTCAGTTTTATTATTTCAGCATGTGTGGAAACCATTTATTCTCTTGCAATTGTGACTGACGGAGTTTAGAAATCAACATCAGAGACACATTATTGTTAATAGTAGTAGTAACTAGTGGTGTAATGATACCCTCATGTCACGATTTGATACATATCACCATACTGACCTCATGATATGATATTATTGTAATACTCCAAGACATGGTAAAAGGTTAACAAAAAATGTACTGTTGATTAAAATGCTAAATTTGATATTACATTAAGGGCCCTATCTTACACCCGGCGCAATGCAGCGCCAAGCGCGACACAAGTGTGTTTTGCTAGTTTCAGCCCGACGCAGTTTTCATTTTTCACATCCTGCTCCACATTTAAGTAGCAAATGCAATTGTGCCCATTTGTTCACCCATAGGCTGCTGGTCTGAAAACGAGGTGTGTTCAGGCGCATTGTTGGTGTGTTGCTATTTTGAGGAACTGAAATAGACTGAGCCATTGACCGACTGAAACCTGCTCTAAAGTCAATGGCGCAATATTATTTTTTTTTATTTAAAGAGCGCATTAGTAATGTGCGCCTATAGGCGGGTCCACAACGTGCGTACACTCTGCTTATTACACGCACAAGGACGCACAGCAGCACACAAACATGCCATTATTGTGCACATAAAGATATGGTGAATCCGGCTTGTCCCGTTGATGTTCTGCTGCGCACTTTTACCTCGTGCACGAGCGGATCCGTTTGAGCTAGAGACGCGTTCGGTCTTTCCACTATCAAATTCCGTCATGTAAATAGCGAATCTGCCATGGCACGAGCGAAACTGGCATTTAAAGGGAATGGGAGATGAGACTCTGATTGGTTTAACACACGTAAATCCCAAAACACACCCATTACTCATTAAGAGAATAGGGACAACCCTTTTAGACTATGTGCCTGGCACGCCGACCATTTTTCCTGTCGTTAAACTAGCAAAAGCGGATTCGGACACGCCCTGAGTGAACTTGCACCGTGCACTTTAGACCATGAGCTTAGATCGTTAAAATAGGGCCCTATGTGTGTAAATGAATAGGCTTGGACTTGGTGCTGGAAACCCAATGCTCAGGACAAAAGAGACACCAGAATAAAAATATTCATGATTCTGAAGCTGAAAATACAGAATTACTTTAGACGAATATGCTTTCACTCTGTGAAGAGATCTTTGAAATAATGTAGGCCACTTTTTACTGGTAACATCAGACATTTGGCATTATCCAGACCCACAAATATTCCCCTATTGCATTATTATACATTATATTCAACATTATATATATATAATATATATATATATATATATATATATATATATATATGTATATATATATATATATATATATATATATATATATATATATATATACTGTATAGTTTAATGTAGTACTGACACTAAATCTCTGTAAACTTGATTTTTTTCTCACACAGAAATTTTATTTTGGGTGAACTATTCACAATAGCTATTGTCACTATCCACGATACATATTGTTGCATTTTTGTATTGCGATATATTGTGACATGATATACCCCTGGAAGTAACATTTATAGAGCACTTTACACAGTAAGAAGGGAAAATCTCCACACAGCATCCAGAATGCCCACCTCACACCAGCTATTAGTGAAGACGGATGGATTTCCCAATCTCCGTCAGTGAACGGTGGCTTTCTGACCTGAGGGTGAGGAAGCCCTGCTGGCCTCATTAACACCTCTCAGAGAATCAGCCTTATATTCCCCAGTGGCCTCCCATCCAAGCACTGGCCAGACTCAACCCGGCTTAACTTTAGCAGGAAACCAGTTCGCTTTCATTCAGAGTGCCAGTGTGCCTATAGGGCACTGAATACACCGGCAGATGAGACCGTTTTACAAACCTATGAAGCCTATGACAAGACATCCAGACTACAGAACTATGTGGAGATGCGAAAGAAAAGTCTTTAGACAGAGTCCACATTGAGGCAGTGTTTCTCTTGGAGTGAGCCGTGATCCCCACGGGATGGAGAAACCCACACGATTCTGCAATCTGACTGCACTGCTTGAACTAACCCGTGAGATATTCTCTGCTTGGAGTCAGCTAGACTCTTCATACGGTCTCTGAAACAAATGAATAACTCATCTGTGGCTTTTGCATGTTCAATCCCAAACGCTTTAAGCAGTCAGAGCAAATGCAACCACTCATCCCTGTCTGAACAAAAGGGAGGAGGAGGAGGAGAGAAAACCTCTGGTCCCTCAAAGAGTCTGTACTGGGAGCTTGGATCCTCGTTGAATAGGGAGATCTCCAGGTCTTAGCGAGCACCAGGAAGAACCGACCTCTGACAAATCCGTCTCAGCTGTAGAAACGATTTTCTCTGCTGTACAAGGTGAGGATTCAAGGGTCAATGATCCACATGGGATCAGTCCATCGATGGACAGAGCATCTGCAAAATCTCCCTCACAGCTGAAAGTGACACGGGATTGTGCTGAGGTAAGAAGTGAGTTTAGCCTTCAGAAAAGATGACACCACAAACAGAAAACTGTTTTTAGAGGAGGTTTGTGCTTCATCACTGAGAGCATCCAACTCCATTCTCAGTGGCTGCGTTCCAAACCGCATACTTCCCTACTATATAGTGGGCAAAAAGCAGTAGGCGAACTAATAGTATGTCCGAATCCTCAGTATTCATAAAAGAGTAGGCGAAAATTTCTTTCATAAAAGAAATACCAAATTTGTCAAATTTGGAAGAACACTTACAGGGTCACAGTAAGACTTGAGAAGTTAGAAAATGCCAGACAGTCTGGTTAAGGAGCGACCAGACCCTGAGAAGGCAGGATCTTGCTGGAAATTACCATTTGAGACAAAAGTCTCACCACAGAGTCATCCTAATCTACATTTCATTCCCTCTCCCCTCACCCCTCTCTCTCTCATGCTCAGATCACCTGAATTCACCCAAGAAAATACATAGTTTTAATGTGAATGATTATCATCGAGTATTGTACATTTTTGGTATCATTTGGAATGTCTCAGTGCGACTGGTACAAATGTCTCATTTCCAAATAAGTAAAACAAAAGCTAAAAAGGTTTTTAAAAGTTTAGGGATAGCTGGCACACAAAGGAAGGTGGTCTCCTGGCAAATGGTCTCATACCCCCAAAAGGTGTAACCTCTGAATGAATGCAAATTTCCATTGTTAGCAGATGTTTCATGTGAAAGAAGTTTCTGTCTATATAGGGAAATGCAACGAGAAGATCGGGGCCTTTCTGTACCTCAGATTAGCCCGTGAGGCCGAGAGTAAGACTCTCAGCTTCATGTATAATGTCGAGTTCGCATCTCTTCTCTTTATTCCAGAGCAGTGTTTTGTATCGATTATCTTTTAATTGATTATGAAATTGGCATGATACATTTACCTGACATAATAAATTGTTAAATTTGATTATTCTAACTGACTTTGACATTATTTTCATTAAAGATTTATAGAGAATAATCAAACATTCACTCACCTTCCACGCTGGTCGGATGCTGGCTTTGGGCCGATCGAGCGCGAGCTTACATGCGTATACTAATGTTGCGTCCGAATATGCCTATATAGTAGGAGAAAACTGTGTGTGAAAAGAGTAGTATGTCCCAAAGCTCAGTATTCATAAAACAGTTGGCGACATGGAGAAAAATGCGCAATGACTAGGTTAAATATCTTTGAATAATTCATCATAATACATATAAAAAAACTTTTTTTACAAGACTGAGGGATGAAACGAGACTGAAATTCAGAAAAAGAGAAAAACAAAGGAGATTTAAGTCACTTTTGCTTGTGGATGAAATTTTTTTCATATAAAATAAAGAAATTAACAACATATTTAAGAGATGGCGATTTTGGGTTTTCGTAATAAAAAATTATATCTTTAAGGATCAAACTGTGGGTCACATTAGTAGGGTTAAAAATATAAGAACTTAAATCAACCCTAAATTTGGTTAACCCTAATAATGTGTTGCTCATATCTTTTAAGTTGTTGCACTCAGCATGACGAATGATGTCTGGATCGCATTCATATACTTCACGCTTTTTAGTATGTACTCTTTTAGCACTTGTTAAGTACGTACTTATTGAATTATGAGGCACGTTCTCAATGAGTGTGCGGTTTCTAACACAGTCAGAACAAGAGAACTTTGTGCATTTCTCGAGTGAGGAAATGCACAGTGCAAATGAACAGTGTAAATCTCATTTTCATGGGTTAGATCTGTGCATCCGAATGAGAAACAACGCAGCAGATTTGCGAGAGTATGTGTAATGTGACACATCCTCATTAGTTTTTCTTTGAAAGCTCTGTGAAAAGTGAGCATCTCTCTGAGATGTCCCTGTGGCTTGTTTAAATTGATCCTCTCAGACACTTTTCCTCCTCTGAGTTTTCACAGTTCATGAACTGAGCTTCAACTCTTCAAAAAGTATCGTTCAGGAGTTAGTGTTCAAAAGAAGTGTGGAGGCTGCACTGTTTGACAACTTGACACATTTTCTGTGGCCTTTCAAAAGTATGATTCATAAAAGCACGTACAATTTCTTAATATACATAGTTCCTTGAAAATAATAAGAGATGAATATTGGATGGTCTGGAGCTCCATCTCTGAAGGAGAGGTGACACTGTGAAGGACCCGGAGTATCTTTCTCTTTCTTTAAGAGAGTGAAGCAGAGCTGCTGGTTGCTGTGGAAGACTTCATTGTCAGAATGCATGTAGACTGGTAAATATTTATTTAGTTTCATTGTTTTTTTTCTAGGACCTAAAACAAAATGACTGGCCCTGAGAGCTACTTTAGATTAAACCTAGTTCTGTGGAGTTGTCTTTCTAAAATGTGGAGTACAGAGCTGGCTCTATTTTTGATGGTTTTATTTTGGTCCCTGACCAGTGGGTTCAGATCTGACGTGTTTCCGAAAAACCTTCCCAATCACCAGCACTGAAATACATTAGCCTTAATCTACAGTAGAACTGTGACTTTGTCTACAGTAGATACTTTAACATGGTTGTGTTGGCTTGTGTTGGCCTTGCTTTGTCAAACCTTGTTGCTTTTTGTTTATTGATTTATTTTTGCGAGACTCAGCAACACTGGTCTCTCTGGACCTGTAATGTGTGTTTTTCCCCAAGACCACAGGACTGATGAGAGAAACTACAGTGAAGAGAGATAAAATGTGTGCGAATCGGTGACTTTGCATATCGGGTCAAGATTTTAAGTTAATGTTAAGTCAGTAATTTACAGAATGTCGATAGTTAGCATCAGCGACCCTCTGAGGGAAAGGACCGCGGTGGAAAGACATCGATTCACGCAGGTTGAGGCCATATTTACACATAGCTGGGTATTTTGAGAAACGAATATTTCCCCCCCTCCGTTTTCAATAATAACATCATGCACACAACATCGTTTTCAAAAAACTTGTTATTTACATCAACCCGCATAAATACGCCGGCGAGCGCCATCATAACTATGCCAAACCTATGGGCGGCAGTATAGGGAGAAGGATAAAGCCATGCAGGCCAATCAGAATCCTCAGAATCGACAACAACGAATAACACGAGCGACTTCCTAGGGCGCTCACATGACGTTAAGCATTTTCTGGCGCATAATGTGATGTTCGAGAACCTCGTTTCTCCCAGTTGACACGACAACACATAACCGGCGTTATCAGAAATCTCCACTTTGCCCGGAGTTTTTAGAAATAATCGTTTTCTGTGATAAAAACTGGGGAAATATATGCGTCTTCCCTTCGTGTAAACGGGGCCTAAATTGAATGGCTAGGGTGTGTTCACACTTGGCGTATTTTATGAAGCTACCAGCATCTGTCTTGCATTACAATCCTATGGAGTAAACCGCGCCCTGAGCACTTTTTTACACACCACCGCCGACGTCTTTTTCTGCAACTCAGAGCGTCTTTTCAAGTTGAATAAAGTTCAACTTTTCTGAAAAAAAAAACGGCCTATGTCATGCGCGTTTTTAACAGCTGATCAATGACAAGTGAGTAGCAAGACCTGTCGTTTCCATAACAACTAGAAAAAATGTCGAAGTTGCCGGTAGATGGACTTGTTGTACTAGAGTCAGAGCACAAGGAGTTAAATGACATGAGCACAAAACTCTACTATAATATAAGAGGCTGTGTGGGCAAGACGGATCCTTGGTTGTTCAGGTAATAGTGTATCATCTACTACTTGTCGTTAACAAAACTATCTTACCTGTTAACTTTAGCCAACATTAATGTTCGCTCAGCAATAGTTATCGATACCATAACCAGCTGATAACAGCAGCTGTCAACAATTGTACTTCTTGCGATGCTATGCTGCATATATATGTTTTATAGCAACAAAAGATGCCCTTGGCTGCCATTTGGAACAAAACACAGCCAGCTTCTTCTTTTTTTTCTTTTTTTTTCTTGTCAACAAAGACGCTAAGTGTGAACACGCCCTTATTCGTCCCATAATCCATCTGTCAGAAAGTGTCACACACCTGTGCTATCAAATTAACCCAATAGACATTGGTTGTAGTTTCGGGATAGACGTGCTCCTCTTGATTCACAGACTTCACCATGTGTCACGGTACCTTCCCTCTCACAGCACAGCTCAGATCATTGAATAAACACATCAAATCACACTGAGCCGGCACATTTACAGGTGTCTCGTTCAAATCCCCTCCTCAAACTCTATAGGAATCTGTCTATGTGATCACAGTTTCTGTCTATCCAAACATAATGTGGTGCAGCAGCCAGTGTTCCCCGTAAGAGACCGGGGTTCACTGCTTGTGTGGACTGAACCAGCAACATAGGCGTATGGGGGAATTCAGGTTAAATGGGACACTTTTTGCCATTGAGATGATTGGGGAAACGTCACCCAATTAACCTGAATTCCTTAAATGAAATAACAATAAAGACATTTAAAATGTTAGAAAACAATTTCAAATCAATTATGCTGTTGTTTCTATCTTTCTATTACTCAAAGAATCTGGAGGAAAAGCACTTTCTACACTATTAAGCTGCACAACCATTCTCAAATTATGATAAAAAAGAAAGTCAAGTCGCATTTATCTATACAGCGCTTCAGCATGACAGAAAGAGAGCATCAAATCATCATATTAGAGTGATTTCTGAAGGATCATGTGACTCTGAAGACTGGAGTAATGATGCTGAACATTCAGCTTTCATCACAGGAATAAATTACGCTTTACTATACACTCACCTAAAGGATTATTAGGAACACCATACTAATACTGTGTTTGACCCCCTTTCGCCTTCAGAACTGCCTTAATTCTACGTGGCATTGATTCAACAAGGTGCTGAAAGCATTCTTTAGAAATGTTGGCCCATATTGATAGGATAGCATCTTGCAGCTGATGGAGATTTGTGGGATGCACATCCAGGGCACGAAGCTCCCGTTCCACCACATCCCAAAGATGCTCTATTGGGTTGAGATCTGGTGACTGTGGGGGCCATTTTAGTACAGTGAACTCATTGTCATGTTCAAGAAACCAATTTGAAATGATTCGAGCTTTGTGACATGGTGCATTATCCTGCTGGAAGTAGCCATCAGAGGATGGGTACATGGTGGTCATAAAGGGATGGACATGGTCAGAAACAATGCTCAGGTAGGCCGTGGCATTTAAACGATGCCCAATTGGCACTAAGGGGCCTAAAGTGTGCCAAGAAAACATCCCCCACACCATTACACCACCACCACCACCAGCCTGCACAGTGGTAACAAGGCATGATGGATCCATGTTCTCATTCTGTTTACGCCAAATTCTGACTCTACCATCTGAATGTCTCAACAGAAATCGAGACTCATCAGACCAGGCAACATTTTTCCAGTCTTCAACTGTCCAATTTTGGTGAGCTCCTGCAAATTGTAGCCTCTTTTTCCTATTTGTAGTGGAGATGAGTGGTACCCGGTGGGGTCTTCTGCTGTTGTAGCCCATCCGCCTCAAGGTTGTGCGTGTTGTGGCTTCACAAATGCTTTGCTGCATACCTCGGTTGTAACGAGTGGTTATTTCAGTCAAAGTTGCTCTTCTATCAGCTTGAATCAGTCGGCCCATTCTCCTCTGACCTCTAGCATCAACAAGGCATTTTCGCCCACCGGACTGCCGCATACTGGATGTTTTTCCCTTTTCACACCATTCTTTGTAAACCCTAGAAATGGTTGTGCGTGAAAATCCCAGTAACTGAGCAGATTGTGAAATACTCAGACCGGCCCGTCTGGCACCAACAACCATGCCACGCTCAAAATTGCTTAAATCACCTTTCTTTCCCATTCTGACATTCAGTTTTCAGGAGATTATCTTGACCAGGACCACACCCCTAAATGCATTGAAGCAACTGCCATGTGATTGGTTGATTAGATAATTGCATTAATGAGAAATTGAACAGGTGTTCCTAATAATCCTTTAGGTGAGTGTATATTCATATAGAAAACAGCTGATTTACACTGGAATAATATTTCACTGCTCTTGCTGTATTTTTGATCAAATAAATTTAGCCTTGGTGAGCAGAAGAGATCTTTTTATCAGTGGTGTATATTGTGCCCAGAACGAGTAAATATTTGAACTTCTGCTCTGCGTATAGTCTAGCTAACTATAAAGGATAGTTTGACTTTACTACTTGACAAGTTTTTTGATTGATCTGATATCATTTTATATATGAATATATGAATTTGAAGTAAACCATCTGCCACGAGACAGATATAGTCTGACAGACAGAACTCAGTTTTGACATAACGTGCCGTCACATGACCCGGCTGGTGACAGTGAGGGTTTCTGTGCCCCGTTGTGGCGTTCGCTGACAGTGTGCCAGTTGTGTTGAACGTGGCATCTCGTGAATCTTGACATGGGCTCTGTGCGGCAGCAGGTTCATGAGTGACAGTCGGCTCATTAAAATGCTCATCCTCGCTGGAGTTTGGTGCCATTCATTAATCTGGGATTCTTTGATTGGGAATGAGCCTGGATTGTTACTAATCATACCCTTGTCATTTAGCGTGACATTTGCTGACAGCGTTCTGCCTGGCCTGTGTTCATTCTGATTTTGAGTGTGACAACATGCCATATTTGGCCTAATGTTGTTTACCATCCAAAATTCGGATGTAAGATTTTCTCCACTCCAACCCACACCCACATATAATAACTAGAATCATTTCTGCCTTTTCTTGCATTTCTCCCGGGTTTTTTTTTTTTTTTTTTTTTTTTTTTTTTTTTTTTACCTGGAAAATGTGTCAAGATTAAGTGAAACTGGAACATGAATTTGCATTGTATAAAAAAAGCCCCACTTTATATTAAGTGTCTTTTAAATAAACAATTTGATCCAATGCATTTCTTGTCTACATACATGTTTTACATTATACATATATTTAAAAAATAATGCATGTAATTACAGCTGTAAATTATTTCTGTAATTTATTACACCTTAACCAACCCATACCACCACTGTGTTTTGCAGTACAGCAACAACACAATAAATACATTGTACCTAATAATTATTATTTTTTCTGACATAAGTGCACCTAAAATAAAGTGGGGTCAAAAAACAAACAGTGACGACTTTGCCTCCTCTTTTCACAACAGCCGAGTGACGGCTATCAAGATGAACAAGTGTTGTAATGTAAAAGGAAAAGAAAAACTTCTTGACCCTAACTAGTTATGACAAGTTTCCAACAAGCAGTTTTTCTGTCCACATCGAAACCTCTTTGTGATGCACAATCACGGCCAATTAGAACATAATTTGATGTGTAATGTACAGAATGAAGAAGCAGATTTTCAGACCGATGAAATTTTACCATAAAGCTCAATGCAACAGAAACTGCAACAAAGCAAACAACAAAAATGAGTATTAGGCCTGTGTGTGCATTAACTTGCATAGGGTGTTCTAGGGTAGCAGGCTAACCTGTTGTAAGAGGTTAGAATGGTAACCAAAACCTACACAAAAAGAAGAAAATAAAAATCGAAAATATATTTTATATTTTACTTTAAAGGGATAGATCACCCAAAAATGAAAATTCTGCCATGCAAAAAAAAGAAAAGAAAAAAGGAAGTCAATCAACTGTTTGGTTAGAGGGAATAAACTCATACAGGTTTGAAAGCACACGAGGGCGAGAATATGATTCACTTTTGGGTGAACTGTCCCTTTTAATCCACCTTATTATGCGTAGCTGAAGTAAGCTATTTTCTGTGAATGTGCAGAGACTTTAGGTTAATATCCAGAGGAATAATGAAGTGCAGAAAACTGTAAAACTATTTGCACTATAATCCAATGTGTTTATGATTATGATAGTGAATTAAAATAATATGAAACCAAATATCAGTTTGCAATGTAGTGCAGCTTAACTTACTGATTTTGTACAGGCAAAATGACTCAAGAAGACTTGCACATTTATATTACAAATGGCCACATGCACACATGTTGTGCAGTAATTGCAATACTGAAATAGTGGATATAGATATAGATGGGCAGTGTATAGCACAGCATTAGACAAGTGTTTTCATGGTGAACACTGCATATGTATCGTGTGTGATGTCCTTTAATGTCTAAGCAGGCTCTTAATAGGGTCCCCATAAAACACTAGGGTTCAGCCAGTGGAAGTGTTTCGGGTTGTCCGTAGGGATTGAATCGTGCACAACAGGGTCTCTATAACAGTCTGATCCCATAATGCACTGCTTCAGCAGCCTGTCATCTCTACAGAGAGCGTCTGCTGTCCTTCTCCATCAGTCTATCTTCTGTCTCTCTCTCTATCTTTGCCAGCCATCTGTCAGTTTTATGTCATTCACTATATTTCCACAGCGCTCCCTCGCTCCCAGATCTACTCTTGTTTATTATTCTCCTTTGGCCCTTATCTTCCTCTCCTCGTTTCTGTGTCTCGGCCTCCCTCTAAGTGGGGGAAACGACTCATTAATACTGGAACAGCGAGGTAATACCTCGACTCGCTCTAGCCATAACCTGTCTGAGGGAAACTCTTTTCTTGTGCATTATTCTCCTTTTTTAGCTGCAGTCCATTTGCAGATGGAGCATAAATGTGCTCAACTCCCACCATAACGGCTGAGTGCAATAAAAGTCCTGTTAATTGCAGCACAACAGAATGCCAGCGCCCGCCGGATCTGTGAAGCGGGAAGAGGTCTGGCTCTGCCTCAGCTCGTGTGATGCTGGTTACTGCTCACATTAGAAACCATACAGGCAACACATGATTTAACCTTAAAGGGTAACCTAGGCAACCTAGGGTCTTTTTGTTAATCTACTTGAGGCTAACTTTCGTGTAAAAGCATAATTAGAATGGAAATGCCACTTTTAAGTTTGACCATATTTTTGTTTCAGGTTAAATGCCTTTTGAATGGGAGTGAATGGGGCACTTATATGATAGCATCAAAAATCGCTATTTTTAAAACACTAAGAAGGCACGACACAACATGAAACTGTGCTGGAAGTGTCACCAGGGGCTCTACACATGAACTCCAGCATTGAGAACAGTGTTTGTGTACACAGAGTTTACTAAAAAGAAAGATTTTGAACAACTCACTGTGTTTCTGTCCGCCGGCATTTTGTCAGTCAAAAATAGTCGATCTCCGTAACAGGGAGGAGAGTAAAGATGGAAAGCTCCTAAAGCTTAGTTCAATATAAATTCATGGATAATTTGTTGTTTTGTCGTTAGTGAAAATCAATATTGACCTTATTTGAAAAAGGATCCTCATATAAGAAACAATTCTAAAATTCAGAGTCAGTTCATTCGCTTTCGGAGATCGACTATTTTTGACTGACAAAAAGCCAGCGGACAGAAACAACAACAGCCACAGTGAGTTGTTCAAAATCTTTCTTTTTAGTAAACTCTGTGTACACAAGCAATGTTCTCAATGCTGGAGTTCATGTGTAGAGCCCCTGGTGAGACTTCCAGCACAGTTTCATGTTGTGTCGAGCCTTCTTAGTGTTTTAAAAATAGCGATTTTTGATGTTATCATAAAAGTGCCCCATTCACTCCCATTTAAAAGGCATTTTAACCTAAAACGACAATATGGTCAAACTTAAAAGTGGCGTTTCCATTCTAATTATGCTGTTACATGAAAGTTTGCCTCGAGTAGATTAACAAAAAGACCCTAGGTTGCATTTTGGCGAGAGTTACCCTTTAAGCTCTATTCAGACGGGATTAGTGTAACATGGAGATGTGGGGTAGAGTAATAATTACCAGAGCTTCTCAGTGATTTTAGTCCCGTCTGAATGTGCATCTCAGTGATCATCACGGACAATGTCAGTAAAGATTACAGTGACTTCTACCTTCAGTAAAAAGGTCCTGAAAAATGACCTCAGGTGATACTAATCCCGTGCGAATAGACCCGCTGTAAATATGTATGTAAATATTCCGTCATCTCCTGTTTAAAGTAGTTTACCGT
Source organism: Scardinius erythrophthalmus (assembly GCF_964197995.2). Classification (NCBI taxonomy): domain Eukaryota; kingdom Metazoa; phylum Chordata; class Actinopteri; order Cypriniformes; family Leuciscidae; genus Scardinius; species Scardinius erythrophthalmus. Next base: position 45,282,051 of record NC_138227.1, read on the forward strand.
GGTTTTTTTTTCAAGGATGGAGGCGCTTGAAAAAGCATCAGTTGCGTTCTAGACGCTGGGACGAGTCTGTGGCAAAACTCAAGTGTTTTCCACACACCATTCAGATCAGAGAGAAGATTGAAAGCACTTGTCAGAGGCAAAACACTTCTTTTAGCGTTAGGTAAGTGTCTATTACCAACACAATCCAATCTGAATTAATTAATAAATCATTCAACCGAACCTAACTGGTTTATATATATAAATATAGGTTATATGTGTTTTACGCACATGATATCAGGAAGCAGCGTAACACACACATGACGACAGGAGGGTGACGGCAGTGTATAAATCGAGTTACTCTCCCACTTGAGCTGGTTTTACTGAGATTTCTTATCCCGTGCGAATTGGCCATTAATATTACAGACGCCATGTCCATCTACCCTAGTAAAACTAATCCCGTCCGAATAGAACTATAGACATAGTACTTTTTTATATTTCTTATCTGGTGAACATTTTTTAAGTGATTTTGTTTCCTTTTTTGCAGGGATGTCCAGTCCTGCTCCTGGAGGGCCACTGTCCTGCATAGTTTAGCTCCAAACCCAATTAAACACACCTTGACCAGCGTATCAGTGTGTCCGGGATCACTGGACACTCTCAGACGGGTAGCAATGTTGGAGAGAAACTCTGCAGGACACCAGGCTTCCAGGAGAAGATTGCTCATGCTTGCTTTATTGGATAAGGCAGTGAAGCACAGTTAGGAAGCACATGGGGAGGGAGGGGAACAGGTTCACCGACCAGGGATTAAACTGAAGTGCATCATATCGGGAACAGATTTAGTCATAGTTTTTGTTGTTTGTCAAAAATGTTCTTCATATTGAAGTGCAGTATTTTAATACCCTGGAAATAGATGCTAAGATGTCTGTGTTTGTTATTCAATTCTGAACATGGAGATCAATTCCAAGCACTCCAATGAATAACCCAGACAGCAACATAGTGTGGAAGCCATGTGTCCCGGATGTGTCCCGGATGTGTCCCGGATGTGGGCCGGCACTATGTTGCTGTCTGGAAAGTCATAATAATGTTGCTCTTCTTGGCTCAAGGGAACAAAGTGTCTTTTGTCCAATTATTGATTAAAATAAAGTCTTGTGGAGTGAGGATTGTCAAGTAAAGTAAAGTCACCGTTATTCATAAAGTGCTTTGTACAATACAGATTGTTGTAATGCAGCTTTACAGTGATAACAGTAAAATGATGATCAATGATGCAAACAGAATTCAATTCTGCTGTAAAGCAGCTCTAAAAAAGTCAATAGTGTTATTATTCAGCTGAAGTCATTGACAATCATTCCACCTTTACCCTCGGACATACAAACAAGGACAGACTGGCTTCCGAACAGGCTGATGTTGGCAATAACCTGCAAGCTTCATTGACTAGTCTTAATTCATGCATTCTTTCAAATAAGGATTGATGGGTCTGTAATGGTCAAGGGATTAATTGCAGCCTAGACAGCAGCATAGTGTCGGCCCACATCTGGTACACGTTCATTCCACACGGCCCAGATGTGGGCCAGATGTGGGCTGGATCCGGGCTGACACTATGTTGCTGTCTGTGAGGTTCTCAGTTATTATTAGTCAGGATATTCCCGGCTGAAGACTCTGTATCAATGCAAGTAAGTGCAAGGAAGGAGAACAATGTTTTAAATTGTCGTACTGTAGTTTTTATATACTGTATTCAGACTACCACTCTTAAAGAGAAAATGTAAAAGGCAAAGAAAAACGCGAGGTTTAGAAAAACAAGTACTAGAGGGGAAACGGGATCAGATATGTTCCTATGTTGTTCTTGCCTCCAATTAAAGCCAAAAAGCAAACGTTCCTCCAGACAAGACAATGCCATTCCACTCGGGCCTGGAATGGCTCCCTCTGGACCTGTTATCTAAGATAAACAGCCGAGCCGTAATGGAGGCTTCTGGAGCCTCAGCATCTCAGGACTGTACTTGCTCAGTTACCATGGGGACACTGACTACATCCATACTGCTATTTCAGGAGACAGTTGGCCAGGCAAGGACTGAAATTGGCCCAATTTATGCGTAGTACACTGTGGTGGTAAAATAAGGACAAATGCTGAGAGTGCAGTTGAGTTTCCCAAAGGAGACGTTTAACAAACACAACAGAGAACAGGAGGCTGAATTGCTGTGCAGCTAATAGTAAGGGATGCTGGGTAAAAGAGAAATGCAGTGGCTCTCACAGGTCCTTGTTTCTGATGTCGAAGGTGTGTGTCGGCTAGTGACATTTCAGATAGATCTGTCTGTACGGCCCATAAGACCATGTCAAGTCTCTGCCAAGCCATCATTCAAAGCTTGCCTTGAGGATTCTGATGACATATGACTGATATGACTGATTTGTTTCTTTCTTCAGCCTCCCAGAAACACCTTCTGTTTTGAGGTGTTCAGTATTGCTCACTTTTAAACCCCCAGAGGAAAGGAGCGTCTCTGATCCTTTATACCTCTGTCATAACTCATACGGAGGAATATCAAGGAAGGCTTTGATCAGTCAGTGTGTCTCGCAGCGACTTGCTCTGAACCGTGTGTGAACCGCAGTGTGTTTATCCGGCTCGTCACATGACAGTGAACTGTGTCTGACCTCTCTGTGTGAACTTTAGCATTGTGTCAAACTCAAAAGAAGTGAGTTAAAGGTCCGGGACCCCTTATGTCTGGTGTTAGAGAGTGTCGTTTAGCCCATAGTCACTATCAGAGGTGCGACGATACCTCTTTTATTCGACTGAAAGCTGCAAAATGCAAAACAGTGCAGATGCATTTTGAAACGTCTTGTAATGAAGGTCCCTTCAGTACTACTTTCTGAGTATTAATTATCATATGCAGTAAAAGACAGAACAATATGCAAGCAGAGTTTTATAAATACTGAGGTCCCAAAATTGAGCTTGCTAGGGGGGTATATGTGCCTTTTAAGACATTTGAAGGCCTAAAAGTTGGATAATACTAGATTTAAACCATGTCATGGGGCAGTAGCATCAAGCAGATTGCAGATTCATAAACATGAGAATCAGGTTAATGTGGCAATCAAAGATATGCATTCAAATCGTTTAATGCGCAGGTAGTTTCAGTCAGTTTGATCGCCATTCGAAATGAGTGTGTTGCCATAGTAACATGGAGGGGGGGTCATTTAACTTACTTGGTGAATATGGCATTATTCATACATTTTGAGACATACTCTGCTTTCCTCCTTCATTGAGAGAGATTTATGCGTCATTCTGAACAGACGCATTTACATTGTCTATCCTTAGGAGCAAAGCTGGACATGAAGTCTCAGAACCGTTACGTCACCAAACACAACATCATGAGTTATACAGACCTGAAATGACAAGATTTTTAGTTGTATCAACCAAACCTACATTTAGTAGAGAACTTTGATTTTCAACCTTGCTTTCCCTGAACTGTGTGTGGTTCAGTTGTATATACAAGTAAACTTGCATTAAGCACAGCTGGAAAATGAATAGAGTTGATTCCCAGTAAAATCATGCCAACACGTAACATGGCCCTCAGATCTGCATAACTTTTTCATTTCATAGACAGAATAGCTTTTCTCCTCTTATCTCTTTCTAACTATACTTCAACAGATCCATTATTAGATGTGAACCCATCTGTCATTCCTTGACAATAGCGATGTGTAAATTATTAGTCATCTTTTCCAACACTCCTTTGTTTGAATCACTCTCATCCTGCTTTTCTTAAGTATCATTGATCTTGAGGGAATTTGCCGCCGGTAACGATCTGACACGAACAGCGACAGCGGAAAGATAATAAATGCAGTTATTACTTTTCATCTCTCTGTCTTTTTTCCCCTGGAGGGAGGTCACAGGGAATCCATACGCTTTAAATGAGAGGATTTTCATGTGTTTTCACATTCCTCTGATGCTCATGGCCGTTTATAGGCTGTGTCGCACCAATTAGCACACTTGTATTTTTGCTTGTGTCCTCGCTTATTATTCTGAATCTCATTCAACCCCTCTGTCTAACAGAAGATATGTAATTTCATGCTGCCTTTATTGCAGCAAATCCTCGTAACCCATATGAAGCATCACACTGACCTTGACTAGAATTCATATTGCGATGATCCTCTTTTATATCAACCCACTGTAAACCGAAGAGAAACCAACACACATTTCCCAAATGCTTTTGGCTCCTTGTTCCATCCTTCGCAGAACAGGCGAGTCAACCAAATACACTTAAAAGAAGACGCTTAAAGTCTCATCTAAAACCGCTATCTCCTCTAACCTGCTATACAATGATATGTGTGCTATTTGTGCTCACCTTGACTTTTGAAGGATGCGCTTAGTGTTTAACTCATATTCTCAGGCCTTTTATGCAATTATGCAGAATGACACGTAAACCGGTCGCCCCTAGAGATCCATAGCTTTTCCTCTTGAAGGGCACCTTGATCGACTGGTGGCACCAGGGGAATGGTGGTGGTTTGTGGGTATTCTGTGCTGTCGCATGGCAGATGAGATCCAGACACACTGCTGTGTGTTTCATGATGCCACTTACACCTTTAACACTGACCACGTGACCCGAATCATCAAATGCATCTTAATAACAACAACCTGTCATTCACCATTTTAATCACATTTTAGCTTTTCTGTCGTACCTCTATATTCACCAGCCTGATCTCATGAAATGTGTGCATTGTATTTATCATGCAACTTATACGCGAAAATGAGTTTTTACGTGCATATGATATGCACTTTATGTCGTGTAATACACACGTACCCCTACCCACTATTCCTACCCACAGGGTTTACAGTGCGTATCATGTGCATGTTAAAACTCTTTTTCACGTATAAATTGCACGATAAATACTAGAGACGCATTTCATGAGATCGGGTTGATATATTTACACTAAATTGAAATGTCCTAAAACTGCATAAAATAGTACGAACTGTCACTGATTGAATTTTCAACTACAAATTTACACATGTGAAATCACAGTAAAAGACTTGTTAAAAAGTATATCCAAGCAATACTCAAAGCATGAAAGCAATATTTGGCGCGCCCACTGCTTTTAAACAGATTTAAATGATATTTAAGGACAATCAATTTTGTATTCATTCTCAGTGAAAAGCATCCATCCATCGACGTCCACGCTCTCACACCTATGGATAATTTAGTGTTTCCAATTCACCTGTGATTCATCATTTATCATTACATAATTTATGAATTTGGCAGCATTAACTGTTATTTTCCTGTTTATTATTGTGAAGCTGTTCTGAAACAATCTGTATTGTATAAAGTACAATATAGCCTTTGGAAACCGGAGCGCCTGGAGGAAATGCATGTGTCTAAGAAACATGAAACCCACTTTGGAGTCCCACAAGGAAGCTGTCTTGGTCCTTTATTATTTTCATTGTACAGAGAAAACAATTTATGTTTCCATGTTATGCTGATGACACCCAATCCCACAAACTCCCATTCTTAATTCTCCCCGTTTTCTCAGCCAGTGATATTTTAAAGCGTGAGGATGTCACCCTCAGGAAGGCCAACTTTGAAATTTACCATCATTTGTATTCGATCAAGATGTTTTGCAAAAGAAATTGGACTGGATGTTAAGAAGAGTTAGCTAAATATAATGTAAATGAATATACAGGACATTAAAATTGCAGCTCATTGATATCAAACATTCCTTGGGGTCATTGAGGAATTGTTTAATTAATTAAATGATTAACCTGTATATTAGTCCTCAGGGGGGTATAAAAAAATAGTAGTCATTGATTAGCTAATAGTGAACTACCTCATTCAACTGAGCATTCAGTTCATTAATCAGGGTATCTTGTGGGTAATAGCAGTTACTAGAATGTTAATAGTGCGTTACTCATTTGTTCCTGTGTAGTTATTCATTAATGACAGAACTATTCTAATGTGTTACCAAAAAAAAAAAAAAGCGCTGGCTAAATGCTCAGTTTATTCACACATCTGTGTTAGTTTTGTACCCAGGGAGTTGTGCAAATAAGATTTGAGTGTAAATGTCCAAAAATTAATTGCTCATTTCTTGTGCCTTCTCCAAACTCCAACGGGACTTTCTGGCTCTTTGAAAAAACCTTCGACCTCTTTTAATCCTGCGGTGATCTACCCTGTGAACTCAGAATTTCTTTGTAGCATTTGTCCTAGCTGGACCAATTTTATTAAGAAATAGAAACTATTTATTAACTAAATTAATTTAAAATTGCGTATTTTTATTTCAAGTTTTATTTCATTGTTTCATTGTCATTATTATTTGAAATTCATTTTATAACACGTTGTTAAAATGGTAGTCACGTTCAAAGCATTGTTTCCTGCGATTTTAATTCCTGTGTGAATGCATGTATGCCACTTCAGAGAAGCAATAAATACATTTCTGTGATTGTATGCCGCTTCAGATTTGGGTTTTCTGTGTAAAGATGCCTTAACAATCACAAAAGACAACAAACAAGGCAAACGAAGCTTCTCTTCAGATAAGTCATTTCTAGCTCTCTTCTTCCCATTATGTTTCTCTGAGGCTTTTGTCGTGCGGTTGCCCACAGGAGGCCGATGACCTCTGAGAAGTCCATCTATGCAGCTTGAGGATCTTCCTGTAACCGTGCGGGACCGATAGCGGGAAACAGCACTTGAAATGAAGAGTCACGCTCTCTCTCTCTGGTTTTATCTGGGATCAGAAGCTGCTGTAAAGCGTTCTGGCCTGATTAAGGCCACGCTGCTGGAAACTGGATAAGGGAATCGCAGCTGCAGAACTCTATTGTGGGAAAAGTGCTATTTTCATCCCTCTTGACAGACGTGCCACTAAACCTGGAGGAGAGGAGGTGAAGTGGGGGATTATGGGTAAGACGCTAAGAGCTTGAGAAATTCTCCGGTCATGGATCTGTCATGGTTGTAGAGATCGTCATTACACCCTAATCACATTAGACAGCTCAATTAGAGGCGGGATGAGGTGGAGTTGTTTCTCGTGGTTAATTGTGAATGGTGTTGAAAGCTAGAGATGAGAAGCTGAGCTTTCATTGAATTAAATCAATATTCAGCTTATAGGCGAGTACTGTAAGTGGCTTCATCTTCTTCCCTCTAATCACTATTTCACAGGGAACATTCGTGTAATCTCAGTTATTAAATCATTTATTCTTGCGTGTGAGGGTATGAAGCGTTCCTGCCGCTTACTAAAGGACTATCCATTTGCAGAACATCATATATTTGTGTCGTACTGTGGATTACCATGAGCATGGACATTATTTTCAAGTCTTTAGAGAAGCGGCGAGTAAATCTCAGATTAATGGGAAGGAGTCAACTATTTATTAGCATAAAATGATTTAAAGAACAACCAGACTAGACAAACCTTCCCTTCCCTGATATCCTTTGACAGATTAAGCAAAAAAAAAAAGAGCTTGCTCGTCACGTTTTTTTCTGTGTTTTTGTTCAAGGACTTTTAAACTGTATGCACTCTTAGTTTGTATGATGTTCCTGTTGATCCGCCTGTTCCTTGTTTAGTCCCTCACGATCCTGTGTATATTTAGCCCTTTGTTTTGTTATTCGGTTAGTCTAGATATGTTAAGCTGTTTCAATTTGCCTTTTATTTTCCTCGTGTGTCGCCTAGGATTATCTTGTTGTTTTGTTCAGTAAACACAGCCTGCGCACAGATCCTCTCCTTCTGTTGCTCAGACACAAGCAGACTCCTGTGCTAATGTCCACAGTGTGGAGCCTGGAAAACAATCAGAAGTCAGAGACGACATTTGTGGACTAAAATCAAGGTCATTTCGATAAAATGATACACTGATTCTTCAAAAACAGGCTCCGAAATGGGAGTAACTGAGTTATTTCAGAATTATCTCTATATTAGGCACATTGTGTTTTGTGATTTGATGATCTTGACTTGATCTGTACAGCACTCTCAATCTCAGTTTCACATTTGTGAGGTGAAGAGGCTGTGATGAGTGCACTGTTTCTCGTGTTTCTATGTTGCACTGAGTGTAAAGTCAGGAAACTACCCTGAAATAAGGACAAATAACACACACACACACACACAGTTTCTGCCGGGTAATGTTTCTCATGTTAATCTTGAGTATACCTATAGAGTAGTATCGCATCCTTCATATCTCCGAAGAGTCTTCAGTTTTACCAGATTTATAAAAGACAGATACGCTGGAGTGATTCTTCCCGAAATCGGTCGAGCTCCTGGAGGCGTGTCGTGGGCGGAGCTAAAGAGTCACACACATTATCCCTGGATAACCTTTGATTCACTATACGTTCGTATTGGTTACATTATATGCACTTACGGGACTATTGCCAACAAAACACAGACATTTGATGTTACTTACCGCCTGCGGTTCAGACCATGACCGGGAAATTTTATCTCTGGAACCGCTCCATCTTTCAGTTTCAAACGATCTGCAAATCCAGCGTCGAACTGGGTCTTGTTTATAAAACTTTTGTCATGAAATGCCGGGAAGAAACAAACACACTTGCACAACTCCGTTGCTGCGCTGGGAAAACGAACTGCATCCACTGTTCCCCTAACGCTGGGCTCTTTGGCAAGCTGAACAAGGTTATCTTTCCCTCACAACCAAAAACACACGGGTCTCGTGGTCTAAAAACAAAATGACAGCACTGCCGACGGCCTCCGCAACCCGAACGAAGCACGTTGATGAGCGATGCTTTTTCTCTCGCTCTGGTTTATGTGTGTGTGTGTGTGTACGCGCTAGAAAAAGTGCCCATACAAGGAATTCCGCCCTTTATGATGTCATACAGGGCCATACTCGAAAAAAACTTTCCGAAACGTATACGAAAACTGGAAATATGTACTTGGAAATATGAAATACTCCGTCAAAAGTCCAACGCTTTAACAGTGTAAATAAGTCATAATGCATGAAATAGCATTAGAAATCCTCTTTAAGTAGATTTTTCTGGTATTAGTACAACTTTTTACTTTAACTCCTTACACATTTACACAAATATCTGTACTTTCTACTTCTTACCTGTTCAAACCAGGCTTGTTACTTTAGTTTTAATCTCTATTTGTTGGCATGTCTAATAAATCATGATTCAGTTAGTCTTGACTGGCAAACGCTACGATTATACGTACGATTATACGCGCCTCTGTCAAGCGGTTTCTTTCAATCAGAGTTATCAAAGCGAGAGACTGAAGGGAGTGGAAGTGTCCAGGTGGAGCAGAGAGGCTAAACTACTGACCTGTTCAGGACTTCAAGTACAGGTTTGTAGTAAAGCTATGGTTATACAAATAGTTATCAATCCGCCAAAAAAAAACATGGTTACTGTAATTTTACTATAATAAAACCATGGTTAATTGGACTATGAACAGTAGACATGCTGATGAAAAAGTGAAAGGTACAAGAAAATTTGTGACAAATTAAACACTCACACAAAGTGAGAGACAGAGAGATATTAGGGAAAATGAAGAGACTGAAAAGGAAAATGGAGGTGAAGGTGCAGTTCAAGAGAAAACCTTTAATGATTTTTTCATGTGATGGCCATACAAAAAATAGGGTTGTCCGTGGTTTCAGAATGTGGGTGTATGGGATGGCCTGGATGAGTGTGAGAAATGTTGTCCCAGTCCGGCCCTGTTCTACATGGTGGTTGTTCAGCCTGGGTTCATTCATTAGCTAACAAGTTTTGAAATGTAAGTTCTCTTGTATTAATACGATGTGAGGTCCAGTTACCAGCGTGACACTAAAACAGGTCACGGGGAAGCGGTGTGTCATAAATGATGGAAAAATATGTCAATAGAGTGGAAAGCATTAATGTCTTTTTTATTTTAGCTTAAGTAGTTCTCCTCACCCTTTAGAGATGTTCCCTTCATATATTCACTTTTGGATCAGATGTGTCATTAATGAAGTGTCCAGCTTACCTCTAGAGTTCAGAACATTAACCAGTGGTAGTTCATTCTGCACAGATACGTCACCAAATCCGAAGACACGTGCAGTCTGTGTAATGAATTGACTGGAAGTGTCGAGGTGTCATAAGCTTCATTAACCTCTTCACTAGCATTAAAACACACACACACGGCCTCTCTGGTCTCAGTAATTACTGTATGCAGTGGGGCAGAACATTGGCCTTTAAACGGCCCTCAGCGCTCAACCTGTGCGTTTAAACACACACTGTGAACTAACGTCAGCATAAACAGACACACTCGCCGTACGGCAGAGAATGTTTCCATCCGCTCAGTTTCAGTAGAGATGGTGTATTGCCAGAATGTTGAGTGACACTCCACCATGCGATCACAAGTTGAGAGATTTTAACAAGCACACTCTGCAGTGCTCTCTGGAGTAGGCATCCATTAACTAATACCAGTCTCCTGGTGTGCTTCCTCACACAGCTCTTTCCAAACCTTCAAAACACATCTTATGCATTCACATTCATCTGTCAGACTCATGCAGGTTTGGAATGACATGACTGTCAGGACTCAAATAAGGACAGAATTATAATTGCGGGTCCTTTAAACACATAGGAATGCCAGGACTACCACTTACTTTAGTTACTGACAAGACAGTTGTTGCCAAATCTATTAAATTATTGTAATTTCTCTTGTAAAAGTTTTTGGATGGCAGAAAAGTAATATTATTGGCTGTAATAGCCTCTCACAGCGTCAATTGACATCCCAAGATTTCAGACGTGATGAGACAAATTGTGAAACCGCTGGATGTTTCACTGCAATGCAACAACAGACTGATGACAATTCTTGGAGGAATTGAACTGTTATATATACGTCCTCCATCATTGTCATTCAGCACAATATAGGACATTATTTGTTAAAACCCTGTTCTGTTTTGAAACACAGTCTCTCAAAGGCAGGCTTTTTGCTTTTCATATCACTCTATATTTAAACTCTTTTCACAAATCCAGCGAACATCATTCAAACCAAAGGCCCAATCACAAAGATCCAGCGTTTCTATGAGAGGAGGAAACACTGAACCTGCAACAGCCAGAGCAAAGAGACATTAACCCTCAACCTTATGAACTAAACACGAGCAGGGAATGCCATGAAAGGTGCTCACTGTCTTTATTATTGTTTTTCATCAACTCATATATCGATTTGTGCAGGACGTTTTCAGCAAGCATGGTTTGTTCCTCTCCTGAGGGCAGATATGATGGGAGTGACTCGGGACAGATAGTGTGACAAACATCATCCCTCATTATGATCAATTATGAGTCAACATGAAATCTAAATTGTACCTATTTATGTTCTTAATTCTAGTGTTATTGTGAACGATTCATTAGTTCATGCTATTGTAAAGAATAAACATCTCTGACCTTCAAATGTCTTTTATACACTTGACAACATCAAGTCCTTACACTATATACTTCTATATGTTTATACACTGAAAAAAAAAATGATTCGTTGAAATTAATAATTTTTTTTATCATAAGTGGTTGCATTCAATTGATTTTATCTACATTTAAACAAATACATTAAATTGAACTACAATTGATTAAGTTCAACTTAATGCATTTGTTAAAATGTAGATACAATCAATTGAATGCAACCACTTACAATAAAAAAATGTATTAATTTCAACGAATCATTTTTTTTCAGTGTACCGTATACCGTGATAAAAGAGGAGACAGTCGTTAAAGATCTTCTTCACACCCCTGAATTAGCCATGTCGATACTAAAACATCCACTTGTTCATTTGATATACAAGTATACATCGCCCTACAGCTGAGGTCATATGTGTGCTTGTGTCTTTAATGAATGTCAGGATCTAAACCCCTGACTGAAGTCTGGACTGGGTGTTCATTCTGGCTTTGATTCTGATGTTGTCACGTTTTGGTTTTGTTTCATGTTCTTGTTTCATGTCTGTCATGTGATCCCCTGTTCTAGTCATGTGATCCTGCCATGTGTTCTGTGTTGTCAGAATCAGAATCAGAATGAGCTTTATTCGCCAAGTGTGCACAAACACACAAGGAATTTTTTGTGGTTTTTACAGGAGCTCTTGGTACATATACATACATATATGACATTAGAACAGGCATTTAAATGAGAGCATAAATAAATAGAATAAACAATAATAATAGTTTTAGTAAACATCTGAAACAGAAGACTTATGTACAGATTTGTGCATTGTGTGTACAGCTCTATAAATAAAATTTGTATATGTATTTACACACACACAAAAAAAACCTCTTGCTTCTCTCTCAAGTACTGAATGAATTATACAGCAGGTGTTAATTGCTGTTTTAGCTGTTTAAGCTGGAGATAGCATGGGGGAAAAAACTGTTTTTGTGCCTAGATGTTCTAGTGCGCAGAGATCTGTAATGTCTGCCTGACGGCAGAAGTGCAAACAGGTTTTGGCCGGGGTGGGAGGGGTCTGTGATGATGTTCCCTGCCCGTTTCTTCACTCTGGCATTGTACAAGTCCTGAAGGTTGGGGAGGTGTACACCAATGATCCTTTCAGCTGTCCTAACAGTCCGTTGTAGTCTTCTTATATCTGATTTGCTGGCTGACCCAAACCAGACAGTTATAGAAGTGCACAGAACCGACTCAATAACAGCTGAGTAAAACTGAGTCATCTGCGCTTGTGGTAGGTTGACCTTTTTCAGTTGACGTAGGAAGTACAACCTCTGTTGGGCCTTTTTGACAATGGAGTCAATGTGATTGTCCCACTTCAGGTCCTGAGAGATGGTAGTGCCCAGGAACATCACAGTGCTGTCCATGATGGTGAGAGGGGGGAGTGCAGGGGGGTTTCTCCTAAAGTCCACTATCATCTCCACAGTTTTGAGCGTGTTCAGCTCCAGGTTGTTATGACTGCACCAGACAGCCAGCTGTTCAACCTCTAGTCTGTAAGCAGACTCGTCACTGTCCTGGATGAGGCCAATGACTGTGGTGTCGTCTGCAAACTTCAGGAGCTGACGGAGGAGTCTTTGGAGGTACAGTCATTTGTGTAGAGGGAGAAAAGCAGTGGGGAGAGAACGCACCCCTGGGGGGCGCCAGTGCTGATGGTAAGGGTCCGAGATGTGACTTTTCCCAGCCTCACTAGCTGCTGCCGGCCTGTCAGGAAGCTGATGATCCACTGACAGATGGAGGAGGGCACCGAGAGCTGGGTTAGTTTATTCAGGAGGGTATCCGGGACGATGGTGTCGAAAGCGGAGCTGAAGTCCACAAATGGGATCCTTGCATAAGTCCCTGGTTTGTCCAGATGTTGGAGGATGTACAGTAGTGCAGTCCCATGCTGACTGCATCATCCACAGACCTGTTTGCTCGATAAGCAAACTGCAGGCGGTCCAGCAAGGGTCCAGTGAGGTCCTTCAGGTAGGCCAGCACCAGTCTCTCAAATGACTTCATGACCACAGATGTCAAAGCAACAGGTCTGTAATCGTTAAGTCCAGAGATTTTAGGTTTCTTGGGTACCGGGATGATGGTGGAGTGTTTGAAGCAGGAGGGGACTTCACACAGCTCCAGTGATCTGTTGAAAATGAGTGTGAAGATGGATGACAGCTGGACAGCGCAGGCTTTGAGACAGGCTGGTGAGACACCGTCTGGGCCTTTGGCTTTCTTATGTTCTGTTTCCTGAAGACTCTGCATACATCCTCCTCACTGATCTGAGGTGCAGGCTGAGAAGCAGTAGGGGGGAGGGAGGGGGGTGTTGATGGTTGTGTGTAGAGACGGTCAGAGTGGGTGTGGGGTGTGAGAGCAGGCTTTTCAAATCTACTGTAAAATACATTGAGATCGTCGGCCAGTCGTTGATTCTCAACAGTGTTGGGGGATGGTGTTTTGTAGCTGGTGATGGCTTTCAGGCCTTTCCACACTGATGCAGGGTCGTTAGCTGAAAACTGGCTTTTCAGCTTTTCAGAGAAGCTCCTCTTAGCTTCTCTGATCTCCTTTGTCAGTGTGTATTTGGCCTGTTTGTACCAGGCTCTGTCCCCACTCCTGTAGGCATCCTCTTTGGCCTGACAAAGATGTTTTAGTTTTGCAGTGAACCATGGCTTATCGTTGTTATATGTTAAAAAAGTCCTAGTGGGGACACACATGTCCTCACAGAAGCTGATGTAAGATGTCACAGTGTCAGTGAGCTCATCCAGATCAGTGGCTGCAGCCTCAAAAACACCCCAAAAACTTGTCATGTTGTCATTGGTTCATTGTTCTCAGGTGTCCCTTGTCTAGTCATTAGTCTTGTGTATTTAAGCCCTCATTTTTGCCACATGTCTTAGTCAAGTATTGTTTGCGTAACAACTGTTTGTAAGTGTTCTGTTCGTGTCGCGGCATGCCTTTGTTTTATGTTTGATCTTGTTTTGATTATTAAATGACTGCACTCGGGTTCTTCAAGCTCGCTTCCAGTGGACTCCCAGTATTTGCAGTTGCCCAGTTTTCTCATGTTAGTTCTGCATCCTGCTAATGTAAACGAGTGTTTGGAACAACAGTCTATGTTCTCCTCTCTCCTTGACATTTCCACTGTCCAGTAAATGGATTCTGCATATAGCCTCGAAAATAACAGGCACTCTGCTAAGAAGAGCAGAAGCCACGGTATCGTTTTCTATCTTCTTCCTCCCTTTTATGCCCTTGTTCTTAATTTTCTCTCTCTCTCTGCTAATGTGGCCATCATGTCCTGGGCTTGGCTGGGGTGAGAGAACAGGACCTTTGGATAAATTCTGGGTAATGATGCATTAACTTCCTTCAGTGCTTCAGTTCCTTTGGGCTGCTGGTCTAATTCCCCTTTTACAAGACCTCTACTCCTTAAATCAATGAGTGTTCAACAGTGCATAGATCCTGTCAAGTAATATTCAGAGAACAGTATTATGGGTATGATATTACTGCATTGTACTTCTTATTCACATTTTTACAGTTCATCCATGCAATCTTGGCTCATTGCCTTTTTTCTCTCTCAATTTTAGAGTGATGCTACTGCTTAGCTGTAACACATATATATAGGATGGGAGGTAATAGTTTAAGACTCTTTTAAGCCATTATGTCATCTAATGGTGGTCCCCCAATGTCTGTGGTCGTTATTTACCTTTTATTAATTTTGGAAACCAAAAGAAAAGTTTAGTTTAAGTATATTTCAAATGTTCATATAAGAGTGTGTTTAGTTTTTTTTGTTGAATCCACAGAGGACGTAAAGAACTGAGAATCTGCACTTTAGGATTCATTGAGGACTAAACATGGCCTCCCGTGTATGGTGTTATCATTAACGCTCCTTCCTTAACGGTAATACTCTGCTGAATTGCTTGACTGGCTAAGAAGACAAGAAACTCCAACTTTACTAGATTATGTTGGAAATAGTATTCTTTCATCCAGACTGAGTTGAAAGAATTGCATTACAGTGCAGTGGTAGTGATAAGCCCCAATGATGTTGCGTATATTGAGAAAAGGAGGGGGCCAAGCACCGAACCCTGAGGTCAACCCAGTGGATAGTTGGTGAGACATGGCTTTCCTCCAAGACACCCTGAAAAACCTACCTGTAAGTTAGTACTTAAACAGTGTAGTGATGCCCAGAGGGTAGACTGGAGGATCTGATGATTGAATGTATTGAAGGCTGCAGACAGGTCCAGCAGAATGAGGAGAGATGATCTGGCAAGTGCTGTTGCCAGACACAGGGCTTCAGCACAGACAGAAGGGCAATGTCAGTTGAACGTCTGTTTGAGGCCTGAGCAGCTGTTGCCGAGCAGGTCGATTTGTGTTCAAGGTGGAAAGAGAAGACCTGAAGGAAAACAACTTGTTTGTGTTTTCACTCTGAATAGGAGGAGAAGGATGGCTATGTTATTGTCTATGAGTGCAATGTTTAGTGTTGGTTTCTTAAGCAGTGGAGTTACCCGAGCCTGCTTAAATGAGGTGAGGGAAGTGCCAGTGAGGATAGTTGTGTTTATGATGTGTGTGAATGCAGGAAAAAATGGCTTGGAGAAGATGGAAAGGGAATAGCGCCAAGGCCAACTAAAGAGTAGAAGATTATGGACTATGGGAGTGGAGAGAAAGAGAGCAGAGAGTTGATGGGAATTGACTGCTGATGTGTGTTATCTTGTCTATGAAAACAGCAGTGAGGTCATCAGCCTTCAGATGAGAGAGGTTAATATCTTGAAAGGTTTACGGGTATCTGAGAGCTGCTGGTGTTGCTGATGATGTGATAAACTTTCGCAGTGAAGACATTGAGAGACGCAGAGAAGGCTTGTTTGAGATGCCACATACCTCTCTTGAAAGTAGACAGAAGTATGAGGTTGTTGATGAACCAAAAAAAAGCTGTTCACTTTCTCATAACAAAATACAGCAACATGCATATACTGCCACATTCACATTTGTAAAAGCATTTGAAATACTGTTGAAGAGAAATACAGTGAATCCAAGTAATCCACATATTTTTGAATTCCTACCAAACTCTGTTTTTCCATCCTTTTTAGTTGAATAAACACAGATTAAGATCATATATTCACCCCCCCGTACGAGTGTTCACATATAATTCAAGAAACTGCAGTTCCTATTGTGAAAACTGTGGCCCGCTCACTGCCGCAAGAGTATTTACACAATCAGTTAGACATCGTTTCTAACTGCCATGCCGTTATTCTTCTAACTATTATGCTAAAACAGCAAACCAATTTTCTTTTTTTTTTTACTTTTACAGTTGTATCAAAGGTCCTACTGTTTCTTTCTTCTGTATCTTTGTAGGTCCAGAAGAAGTGGGGAAATACATATTACAGTTCTCTCTGTCAGACTTCTCATTTTTAACTTACATTTAGATCAATGAACAATTAACTTCACACAACTGCGGGTAATATACTTTATTAAGCGCAATGTTTTCATCAGGCATATGATGTACCATGATATATGCTTGACATTTAGATGAAAGTTTTGAGTAAATATTCTAAATCAAATTAAACAAGATACTCTATTATTACATATATTAACATGGCAAATAAACTTGAATCTTTTTTTTTTTTGTCATATATCTTTAGATTTTTACTGTCACTTCAGGAAGGTCATGTATAATGACAATGTTATCCTTGTACAAAATTTTATGTGGTTGTAGTGATGGTGTTACAACTGATCCCATGTTATAACGCCACATCTATAACACTGACCTTTGGGCAGAATCAGTGATTATGACATCACTACATCACTCAATAAAAACCCAAAGTGTGTCTTTGCTGCTGGTGGCGGGTGACCTAAAGACAAAAAGCTGTTGAATCAAGAACATTAGCCAGAGGAGCTTTGGATCGATACACTGGGACAGTGACATTGTTTCTTCTTTCTTCGTCTGTATTGATTTTCACTTATCCTTCCATCCAAGAGCCATGGCCTGTGTGGAAAACCATCTATATTCACAGCAGGAACGTTGCAGTGCAGCCCTTCTTTTTATGGACCAGACTGACTTCACTAATGGTCAGAATAGCCCATAGGTTGTGTGTGTAAGAGAGATATATCCTGGAGGATACTTAGAGGGAAAGAGTGAAGAACATCTTATGAGTTTATTAATTAATTGATGTGTTTGCATAAATAAAATAAAGCTTATTTTTGGACCATATTAAATAACCTTCTCCTCTCTTCTTAATCCTCCTCCTCCTCCTCCTCTTTTGTCAACTCTAACAGCTGGCGACTTTGCCACATTCTTCATAAATAAAAACACAAACATCAGCAGCTTATTTTCCACACCACAAATCTTAACAGCAAACACACACATTCTCCCCTCTTTCCCTCTGTTCTCGGAGGCAGAAGTCTCCAAATTCATCCTTTCCTATCACCCTACTTGTCTGCCCTGTCCTATCCTCACTTGTCTACTTTAAGCCATTTCTTCCTCAGCTGTACCCACACTTACTCACATCATTAACACCTCTTCACATTGGTACCTTTCCCACAGCATTTAAGCGGGCTCGGGTAACCCCACTGCTTAGGATCTCAGCCTGCCTGACAGACATGTCTGGCTGGATGAAGGACCACCACCTTCAGCTCAACCTTGTGAAGACAGAACTGCTTGTGGTCTCAGCCAACACAACACTTCATCACAACTTCTCCATTCGGCTAGGTTTGTCAACCATTACTTCATCCAGGACAGCCAGGAACCTTGGAGTTGTGATTGATGATCAGTTAAACCACATTGCTAGAACTGCAGATTAGCCTTATCAGAGATGGCCAGTATTTTAATTACATGTATTTGAAATACGTATTTAATTACTTTTGAGTATTTTGTCATTTGTATTTTCCTTAACAAAAATAAATGAAATGTAATTTGTAATTAAATACTTAGAGAGACTGTAATTTGTATTTAAAATACTAAAATACTTTTTTAAATATATCATTTTATTTCGCATATATTAACTTTCATCACCAGGGTTAAAGGGATAGTTCACCCAAAAAGGAAAATCACCCCATGATTTACTCACCCTGAAGCCATCCTAGGTGTATATGACATTCTTCATTCAGACAATCAGAGTTATAATTAAAAATATACTGGCTCTTCCAAGCTTTATAATGGCAGTGAATGGCCGTTTAAGTTTTGAAGTCCATCAAAGCACATGTATCCATCATAAAAGTGTATCTATCCATCATAAAAGTGCATCTATCCATCATAAAAGTGCATCTATCCATGATAAAAGTGCATCTGTCCATCATAAAAGTGCATCTGTCCATCATAAAAGTGCATCTATCCATCATAAAAGTGCATCTATCTTTTATGATGGACAAATGCTATGTGGTGTAAGTCGACTTGTGTACGGCCGTCTGCTGGAGGCTAGTTATTTAGTCAATAAAGTTTTAAATATAGATATTTTTCTTATACGAACACATCACTTAACTTCAGAAGGCCTTTATTAACCCCCGCAGAGCCTGTGGAGCACTTTTATGATGGATAGATGCACTTTTATGGATAGATGCACTTTTATGATGGATAGATGCACTTTGATGATGGATAGATGCGCTTTTATGATGGATGGATGCACTTTTATGATGGATAGATGCACTTTGATGATGGATAGATGCGCTTTTATGATGGATGGATGCACTTTTATGATGGATAGATGCACTTTGATGATGGATAGATGCACTTTTATGATGGATAGATGCACTTTGATGATGGATAGATGCACTTTGATGATGGATAGATGCACTTTGATGGACTTCAAAAAATATACAGCTATTCACTGCCATTATAAAGCTTGGAAGAGCCAGGACATTTTTTTAATATAACTCTGATTGTATTCTTCTGAAAGAAGAAAGTCATATACACCTAGGATTGCTTGAGGGTGAGTGAATCATGGGCTAATTTTCATTTTTGGGTGAACTATCCCTAGGACCATAATAATAAAATACAACCAAATTGCCTATCACAGTTTTTGGCAAGAAAATCACGTGATGTGACGCATCCTATTGACACTGTTCATATTTCTGGGTTTCTCAGAAGTGGAAGGCGTCATAGTTGGGTTACGTCTATAGCAGTGAATGAGAAACTACATTAAATATATTTTTTTGTGTTCCCATTTGCTCAAATAGCAAAAGAAAAACACCACAACAGCGTTTTCACAACTTTCAAAAAGAGTAAAAAAAAAATAGAGATAGATTGATAATAGCAGTCAGAAGAGAGATGTCAACTTTGTCACAGCCGCGGTATTAGAAACACCCTCACAGCAGCGTTAACTAGTTTTTGTATAATATAATACAAATATAGTGTTATAGGCGTAATTATCTTTTATTATGACAGTATGTGGCAGCATGTACGTTAAAAGCGGATCTTCTGCACTAAATGATGATATTCCGATATTCTATACTCTTACATGTATCTAACGCCACACTTACTCTCACACTACAAAAGACTGTCAATTTTGTTTGTATTTTTGTATTTTCAAATTACAAATTACTTGTATTTTAATTAAATACTTTTTTCACAGCAGTATTTTGTATTTGATTTAAATACATTTGATGAGTATGTATTTGTAATTTGTAATTAAATACTTTTTGATGCATTTGTGCCCATCTCTAAGCCTTATACAACATTAGGAGAATCAGGCCCTTCCTATTGGAGCTACACGACTATTTGTCCAAGCACTTGTTCTATCCAGACTGGACTATTGTACTGCTCTCCTGGCTGGTCTTCCAGCTTGCTCTGTCAAACCTCTGCAACTGATCCAGAATGAAGCAGCGAGAGTGGTCTTTAACGAGCCGAAGAGAGCGCACATCACAGCTCACCTTATAAACTTGCACTGGGTGCCATTTTCCACTCGCATTAAATTCAAGGCATTGAATTGCACCTCTATATCTAAACTCACCACTTCAGACCTATGTGCCCTCCAGAAGCTTGCGTTCTGCAAGTGAATGGCACCTTGTAGTGCCATCCCAAAGAGGCACAAAATCACTTTCACAGACCTTCACCGGGACTGTTCCTGCTGGAGGAATGACCTGCCTATCTCAGCCTGAGCGGCTGAGTCTTTAGCCATTTTCAAGAAACGTCTGAAGGCGCATCCTTTTCATCATCACTTGACCCATTAATACTAACACTTACTATTCTATATCTATTTTAAAATAAATCCTTGCTACGTGTACTGTGCTAGAATAACTGGGACTAGTAACATATCTTGTAGACTGTTGCCCTGTTGTTGGTTTGATTGCTTCTATTGCTCTCCTCATTTGTATGTCACTTTGGGTAAAAGCGTCTGCTTAATGTATTATTTTGGTAGGATTTAGATTTTTTTTCCGTTTTGTCTTTAGATAACAAAACTCCCTTTACAAAAGAAGATTTCACCAATTCATTGTCAGTGAATATGTTGGATCCATATGCTTTCTGAGAGAGCTTCAGAGTCAGAAAGAACCCACTTTGGGTGTTTATGATCAGACATTTAACACCAAAGGATGTGAATATTTGAGGAAGGCATCTCTTGAACTCACAGTCCTTCTTGTAAAGTATGTTCAAGAGAAGCTGAATGAAACTGAACTGAGCTGAGCTGCTGAAATAGTGTGACAACAGCTTGACTCTGAAACACTCAAACACTCAAACTACCAAATGTTGTCAGGAGATATTGTAAACTCAAATGTTTATCTGAACTATTAAGATGATGTGACTATGTCTATGTCTTTCCTGTGCTGCACAACACTCAATATCCACAGCTGAGAAACGTTTTTTGGAGGGTTAGTTTAAAATAAAATCTGACAACAGCACAGCTGAAATAAGCAGATACTACAAAAAAAGGCATTCTGATCCAAAGAAACAACTCAACAGTTTCTCACAACACCAACTGTAATGTTTGAGCTAAAGCTCATACCTCCAAAACTAATGTTCCTGGCAGATGGATAGTGTCTGGTATTGGATCGCTGGCTAAGCCTCTTTTTAACTACATTGATTCACACATTAGCACTTACTATCATGCCTTTGAGACACCACTGATTTTCAGACCAACTTCGCTGGGTTCAGATTCTTGACTGTGGAGTGGATCATCTGGCAGCTCTTCACTCTGATGGTTGACGGGCAAAAAAAAATTTCTAAACAGAAGGAAAGAAAAACTGTTAGTTTGCAAAATTATGTTTGGTTGATCTGTCTGTAAACAAAGCGTCCAGGAATTGTAGATCTTTACACATTATTTAGCCAAGCACCTTTAGTCCCACTAGTTATTCATTAAAGAACAAAATCAACAGTGATTTGTTTGCTGACTTTTCTTCTATTTGTTCCTTCAGTGTGATCACAAGTGTATTTGTATGTATTTTATGTAAAGATGTTATGCAAATAACGTTCTAGCACACATACACTGATGCATTTGATGTCATGAGTTACCCTGATCTTTATTATGAATCAGTGCCAAGTCGTCACATTTATTTCTATTGCATTTTATACAATGCAGATAGTTTTAAAACAGCTTCACAGTATTAAAAAGGAAAAACGGTTAATGTTGCAAAATTCATCAATTATTCAGTAAATTCAAAGTCAGCTATAAGGAGCTCTATAGAAGACCGTAGTGTCATTATTCAGTTCAATTCAAGGTTTGTTCTCATCTGCATGGCGCAGTTGGTCTCACTGACACTTTCTCTGCACCAAGCTCAGGCTCATGCTTGCTCGCTATGTTGCGCTATCTACTGAGGCAATCCGTAGCCAAACGCTGCCAAACTGCACACCAAGGATCCAGGATCTAGGGAGCACTTAACGCAGAGCCTAGTCTCAGCCTAGCCTTGCCAGCAGCCTGGAAAGAGGGGATTTTGCATAAGCTACCAAACCATGGGGAGCATAATTTAGTATTGGGAGAAAAACCTCTCAACCATCAGTCATCCAAGAGAAAGAGGTGCTTCCAGAACCTCAAATGAGGGGGCCCCTTGAAAAAAGGGCCTAAAAAGTTGATAGCACTCACTGCCGGACCCTAGGGAAGTGCTAGGGAGAAACAGCACCGGTCTCCACCAGAGGGGGCTACTGAGCAAGTGAGGCACCGTGCCACTTACTCCAACACTTCCTACTAAGTAGCCACCACCCATACCTCTAATGAAAGGGCTATGCACTGTAGGACAGAGCATGCGTTTACACAAGAAAGCCAGCTTTGCACTCTGTCAAACCCCCTTCACAAGCCCAGGCGCTCGTCATAGACTATACAGTCCATGGCATCGCCTCCAGATCACTGGACGGGGGACTGAAGAAGGAATGTCACATCTTCCTCCAAGTCCACCCATTATGTAAAAATAGGAAAGGAAGCTCTCCTGCACATAGTTTCAGATAGTATAGTATAGAGAAGCGAGTGTGGATACCAACACTCAGCTTCCATAACTGCGAAGAGTAGGGATGTCCCGATCCGATCACGTGATCGGAAATCGGGCCCGATCACGTGGTTTCAGACTCGATCGGAATCGGCCGTTATCTCCCGATCAGGACTCGGATATATTTGTATATTCTCATTATTTTTTAACACATCTATAGTTATGTGGTGGCACAGAGTTACGCTGGTTTCACACTGTACGCGTTAGCAGCGCAGGAGCAGTGCGTATGTATGGTGAGCAGGAGCAGGACACGCGCGTTTTGCTTTCACACTGGCAGCGTTTGTCACGCGCGGCTGAACTGCGGGGTGTGTAGAATACAGACAGAGTTCTATAATGGATAAGTTGGCATTGCTTTTCGTTTTCAAATACATTTAAGAGAAAATACTTGTCAAGAAGTGTCAAGGAAATTGCTGTTGGTCATTTGATTGACTGTTTAAAACACAATAGATATCATCAATGCACTTTTTGGATAAAACTGCGGTGTATTTTGGCCATGATCAATGCATTGTCAATGCAATGCAGCGTAATCGGCGCAGCAGAAACAGACTCGGCGCCGAAACCACCGCTGCACTGCTGTTCACGCGACGCTCCTGCTGGACGCTCACGCGCTGCTCCTGCTCCCGGTGTGAAAGCGATTAACATGGACGCTGAAAAAAATACGCGCTGCTCACGCTTGGGGTGTGAAAGAGGGGTAAGACGAGTTAGGAGTGCAGTTCCTAAAAGCACATTACTGGCTTTGCAAACACTATGGCACTTTTATTTTTTATTTGTTTACATGCTTGCCGGGTATTTTAAGTTGAGGTGCTATTATATATTAGACTTTTTTATATTTACTGTTGCACTAAGTCCAAAAGTGAAGAATTTATGATATTTATTTATTACTTGATTGTTCAAGCTACCTCACAGAAGTGCTCTGTTTGTTAACAGAGTTGTTGAATGGTAAAATAAGGTGAATTAAATAAAAAATAAGGAACATCCTGGATCTGTTTTTTTTTTTTTTTTTGCTCTTTTTCTTATTCTTTATTTATGTATTATAGAAGTATCGGATCGGGACTCGGTATCGGCAGATACTCAAAATCAAATGACTCGGACTCGGACTCGAGGGCAAAAAAACCTGATCGGGACATCCATAGCGAAGAGTATCTATTTCTAATATCACATAAATGCGATAGCAACGGTGCCTTGACGCCCAGCATGAGAGAGTTAATGGTGAATGAGCGAGTGAAACAGCTCAGGGAGCATAGTCACATCCCCTCGAAACAGCACTGTGAGTAACAGTGGGAGAGCGCGTATGCATCCTCCAGCATCCAGTCTGCTTTTATCAAGGAAGCATAGGCTCTAAGATATAGTGAGGAAAGCTCAGATATACAGACAGACAGCTCAAAACAGTGCTGACACCAATAACTCTCAGGGTAGGATGGGCAATAGGAAAGGAGTGAAACACATTCTGCATCCTCCCCCAGCTCCTACACCTGGTTCTAGGCGGCGGGAAGAATATGGGAAAACCTCGGCTCAACCCTGCATTCTAATACAGAATCCCGAGGGAAGCGCGCCCATATCAACTTCACTCTCCTTTATGAAAAACATGAGGCGCTTTGATGAGAAGTGTTGAGAAACTCTGTGGTGACCGCCAGTCTTTCACTAAAACCCTCATCCTGAAGCCAGAGGAGATGCAGACAAAAATGATTGAATACAGTGACGTAGCCCTGACTTATTCATCTGCAGAATAAAATGATACGCTAATAAGCAGACCACCACTGCTACAGTACTTGAGTCGGACTGAAGCTATAGCCTGAAGTAGTCAGCACTCATCGTGAGGGACCCTGTGATTCCCAGCCCTATTGTGGTCTATAGGTCTGCCTGAAGTGTACATATTGAGTAGACTCCCTCCCTTGGTCAGAATTGAGAGGTCGAGGGTCTGTCCAAATACACTTCCCTCGCCCTTTTGACAAAGTTGAATGCACTTCAAAATGGTGGCGGGATTTATGTCTAAAAGTGGAGTCAAACGCAGCTTTGAGTTTGACACCTGTGCCCTACACTGTGAATGCAGCTCTTCTCAGGGTCAGACTGTGGGATTTCATCAGGGATCTGCAAATATAGTTTAGTAGAGGATAAAAAACTAAAATCAACAGTACACTAACAGCCTCACACATGAAACTATCATGAAGCCAGGTGTAAGAACAATGTCAAGTTCTACTACATTCACTCATCAATAATGGTTTTAAAGCATTGTTTCCCAACTCTTTTCCTGGAGGAAAACTGTGGTAGATTTTTCCCTAAACCTAACTATCTGGGGCGTCTCCAAATCGACACCCAATCGATCTTAATATCTGGGGCGTCTCCAAATCAACACCAATACCTTTATCTGGGGCGTCTACAAATCGACACCCAATTCCTTTATACTCTAGCTCTTGCGTCTTCAGTCGACAACTGGCCGAGTTTCTAACTAACTTGCTTCCCTAAACTAGCTTCCTGCGCAGGAATAAATTGACAAACAGACCTGCAAATGCCCTTTAAATGCTTTAATCACGGCCAGGAGATCTTCCCGAGCAGTTCTCAGGGAATCTCCCCCAAGAAGCAAGGCCGGAGGATCTCAGACAAATTCCATTGAGAATCCAACCGAAAAATACATATACAACAGTTTTTATAGTATAGAGGTATGACATAAATGTCAGGCTGCATTACATAATTTCCCCATTATTTGATTGGTTCTTCATATGCAAACCCCTCTGTAACTAGGTAAAGCAAACTTTGATTACTTATCACAAGGTTCTAACGATGACTTAATTTGTTAATCACAAGATTCTAACAGACTGTCTAGTTTCATTTCCCAAAACTATGTTATTTTTAGACACATATTCAGTCACAAGTTTTCCATTGATTTCGTACATCATGTTCCCATGTTAGATGTTAAATAAGGTTAGATGTTAGAAACATGGTTAGTTTAATATATAGTTTAAAATTTCTACGACAACACCAACACTACACATTTTGCATGTCACATTTATCTGACCCATCCATTTCAGATCCATTAGTCTCTATTAATGAGCTGATGAGCTGAATCAGGTGTGTTAGATGAGGATACTAAATAAGGAGTGACAGATTTTTAGAAGCACTAGTTTAAAGAAAAGACAATCCAGCAGGCCAACACCAGATAAATGAGCGATGTAAATTCAATTTACTTTATGTGCATGTTTGTGTTTTTTGCTTGATAAACGTTTTTTGTAGATTAATAATTGCTCCACACCCCAACATCAACCCCAGTGTAAACCGTAATGCTCCCTAAACCACCATCCAACTTTCATGTTGCATATTAACGAAGAAAAAGTTTGTGTTCATCAAGGAACAAAGGAAGGACAAAAAATGTCTGTCAAAACGTCACAATCCCAATGTTGCGTGTTTTTACGGTATCTTTACGGGATGTGTGTGAACGCACGCAGAGATTCAGAAAATCACTGGCAGTGTGAATGAACCAAAATCAGATGATCCCGGGACACATTAGCAGTGTATTTTCCAGAATCTCTGTGTGAAAGGGGCTTTGGTTTATTGTGGAGCTATATGACTGTATGTGTGTAGTACAACTGCAGTATCAGGGTCATGTTTGTAGCTTTGCTTTCAGCCGGTAGAGACTCGCGCGTGTGTTTGATACGTGTTGTCACTGCTGGCAGGTATGTGGCGGAGATAAAAGAGCTGTTTGTGACGCTGAACTTCTGAACCTGCAGTTTGCCTCAGCTGCGTTTACCCCGACAGACATTACATTTACTCTCACAGCTATACATGCCACCCGCAATGAGACAGACAGACACGATTCTGAAGTGAAGAATGTTTGATATCACAGTGTGATGCTGACTCTCCTAAAATAAAACTGAAGAATGAAGAGAAACCTCCCACACACACACACAGATCAGACGACACTTGAAACACACTCAGATCTTCTCATGTTGGTGAAGAACTAAGGATCTTGAGGCAGAAAGACACTTCTGAACGCAATATATGTTCATGAGTCTCTTTTTCTATAAATCTGTTCAGTTTGAATTTTGCAACCTATTCTTTTGATTTGTGCCCCAACAACTCTTCCGACTGAGCAGAATATTTGAGAATTCCTTGAGTGCTTTAGAAACGACTTCTGTTATCAGTGTCAGTAGTCTGAACTTTGCTCTCAGTGTAACGTGCTTTATTTTAGCTGCCATCAGTGAGTCTGTACAGCGGAAGAGCTTCTCTCAGGACCGTCTTGAAACCGGTATCAATTCAACCCAATCACACTTCTGCTGAGCTCAGACCATTTCAGATTCAGCGGCAATACGTTTGTCTGTCAAACAAGTAATCATGCTATTTGTAGGTTTTACATGTTTTAACACATTTTCATATTTCAGTCAGCTGAATGCAGGTTGCACTAAAGTTGATAAAGAACTGTACATCCTCCACAACAAACTTCTGGTCATTGAGTGTGTGAGTGGTGGATATTTCTTCAGTATGATCTCCTGAACTCTTATTAGAGTAGATATTTCTAGAAGACTGAAATTAGAATTGAATTGATTTGCCATTTTATTTATATCGGTCTTTTGCCTTGTCCACACGAATACATTTTCCTTTCAAAATGATTTTCTCTCTGTTTTGGCCTTCTGTCCACACTGACACTTCATTTATATTAACGAAAACAAAGCTTTTAGAAAACAGTCTCCAAAGTTAAAAACGGCGTTTTCGCATTGTAGTGTGAACTGTGAAAGCGAAGATATATTAAAAATGATGACGCATGTTTATTCATGTGACACATATTGTATACATAGATATTCATGTTTATACCGGTGCTATTCACTTTCACACTGTTGCTAAAATATGTTACTTTACACACTCTTCATATCACAGTCCTGCAAAGATGATAGAAAATTACCTCACATTTGCTGTCCTGCGGTAAAACATGACAGCAGTCGCGTTTTAGACCAAACATATGACTTATGTTATGATGGTGCAAGGAGATGAACCCAAATGCAGACAGTATGCAAGTGAACTACGTTTATTACAGAAAAACAGGGAAAACAAAACCCACGAGGGGGCAAAACAAGACAGGATCGACTATATTAGACTAACAAGACTAGACTAAGACTCAGACAGAAAACTGAACAATAAACTAACAGCTAAGACAGGATCAAACTCTTCACAAGACTTTCAACAGGTTACTCACGGTTGGTTTCACATAATGAATGACAATGAACCAGCACAGGACAGCAAACACAAGGGGATTAAATAGGGAGAAACTAATGAGGGAAACAGGTGACAAGGGTAAAGCAATGAAGACTAAACGAGGATAACAAGGGGGCGGGGCGAGGAACGAGACAACACAAGCACATGGCCCGAAAAGCCACGCGCTTGCACACTTAACAAGAGTATGTCATGATCCTACCCTAAGGCCCCGTTTACACGTACATGGTTATTTTGAAAAACGGAGACATTTCCCTTCGTTGCGCCCTTCGTTTACACGCAAACGGAGGATTCGCCAATGAAACCGATTCTTTCTAAAAACTCCGGACAGAGTGGAGATTTTGAAAATCTTCGTTTGCACGTTTGCATGTAAACAGAGAAAACCGGAGTTTTAGGTAGCGATGTCACAGAATGTGACTATTTTCGGGATTCTGATTGGCTAAGGTGGGCTTGAGCTTCTCGTTACACTGCCACCTACAGGTTTGGCATGCTCTTGACAGCATATACACAGGTTCGTGTGCACGATGTTATTTTTGAAAACGAAGAGGGGTGAAATGTCCGTTTATGAAAATAGCCACCTACGTGTAAACGTAGCCTAAGACAAGAAAAGTATTAAAGACACAAGGGCAGAATCATAACAACTGAGTGCGACCTCATCAGTGAATGCTGAGATATTTTGCTAAATAAAATATAACAGTCTTGTTCTGTATCATGTCAGTGAGCTATTATGAGGGTTTACGCATGTGCAGTAAGGTGATTTTTTTGTTTTCCAACATTTCAGTGTGAAGGAGACGCTAACGCTTGAAAACGCTAGATTGGACGGAGAGCATTTTGAAGCGAAAACATTTTCAAATGTATCCGGATTAATGTAGATGTAAGATGAAGGATTAGTTTTAAACTAGTCTGGTCTCCGTGTATATTATATGGACTCACCTCCTGTTTGCTGAATGTTCTTTCCCCTGTTGATGCTTTCCAGTCTTCTTGTTATGTGCTCTGGGACCCTTTTGTCGGACAATTACATTGATCTTTATCTTTACCTGTGAATTTAAGTTATGGACAGATGTGAAATGAACTTCAGGTTGGCAGCAACTTAAGTTACGGTTCGATACTTCCCTCAGTTATCTTCTGTTTGAGACTGTGTTGGACCTTTTGAGAAGCTGCCTTTGTTGAAGAAAATCCTGTGTTTCACTTTGTGATTTCCCTGGAGATCTGTGTATCTGTTGTTGAGATCCACTTCCCCATGTTACTCTCCTGTTGTCAAGCTGTATCCAGCCTACTCTGCTCCTGTGTTATCAGCTGTATACTCCCCTGCATATTAACCTGTCTGGTACCATTACTGTAAATAAACTCCTGCACTTGGGCCCTAATGCCATCTTCCCGTTCGGTGTGTCCGTTACACAGTCGAGCAGACTCTTATTAAGTCCAATACCCATGTTGACTGGTGCTGGGACAGTGCACCTGGATGCGTTTTAAACGGTATTGGAGTCGTCACCTCTGGTGGCGATGGATGGGAGAAAGTTTCACCTCTGTAAGTGCAGGCCATTAGATGGTTATACAGATCTCCACATTATCAAACAACAGGATTTAAATGTCAGTCGATGTGTGAATGTGCTTTGGGTCCACTAGAGAATACTTGCCCTTTTCAAAGACTCTATGGGCTAAAGGAGGACCAGGGTCAAACGATCCGCAAAGATCCACACGCCTGCCACCTGTGCTTTTGTATACTGATGAAACAGAAAGTCTAAAACAGTGCAAACATTGTAATAGCACATTATGAAAAAAAATAAAGTACGTGGGTACAAATTATCAGCGTTTCAGCGGGAACTTTAACCAGGTGCCTCGCACTCTGCAATCAGCATGGTTGTTCATTGCCAAACATTTGTTTGTACTCTCTCCTTGATTTCTCCTCTTTATATCCTCTTCCTTCAGCCCTTTTTCGAGTGGTGTGTTTCTTTCTGGTTTAATCTCCTGTCCTCTGCCCAGTTAGTGCTGTGGTTTACTGTCTCGCCAGAACACCTTGATTAACAGGCTGTCCATCCCAGTGCTGACTCTTTGCCCTTATCTTAGGTTCTGGTTGTTGGATTACACCTTGGCTTTTTTTGCCGTGTTGTACTGTCTGACCATGTATGACCCCTACCCATCACTGGTACCTTGGCACTGTTAGCCCTGTCTAATGTGCTGTTTGCCAGGTAATGACCACCTCACCTGTCTGACTCCTCTATTGCCTTCTGACCCATGCCTGTCTGACCCCTCTTCAGATTGACCCTTCGTGGGATGTTGTCTCTGTATGAAAGAGGTTGAAAAATAAGAGAAAATTATGTCAGCTGGAAAGGAAAGTAATTTCAAGTGAATCAAATACTACTGTATATATCATGAGGAGTACATCAGAGGATATTTACATTATTCATTCTGTTAATGTGTACTGGAGAAGAGCCAATATTTAAGCAATATCACATGAGCAAAAGAGCTATTGTTGCAAATATTGGTTTGCAATACTGCTCTGCCAATCACATGAGAGGACAAGAGCAAACTTTTATGTAATTCAGGTTACATAAGATTTTATAAGAGCAGCTCATGTTCTATGCATCAGGGCAGACTGTCTTGTGTCCAGCTGTAAAAGCAAGGCATGATGGTTGTGGCGTCTACCTGCGTTAATACTGAATGAAGTTTGACTGTGCAGAGCCTCTCACTGTGTTTCTGTTCATTCACAAAGAGATAGAGATGTTGTCTTCTGAAACCAAACAAACCTATATATACAAAAGCGTTTGTGTGCTTGGGTGCGTGAACTGTCACGGGCCCATTGGCTACATTTTAAACATCTCCAGCCGCCTGAACTGAAGAGGGGGCTGGAAGAAGCGCACAAGTTTTATTTGGGGGGTGGTCCGACCGCGGCCCTTCCTTTCTTCGTTTCTTCCTTAACCCCTTCCTTTTCCCTCCTGTCCGTAGACTGGGGTGCTTCTCTGTCCGTAGGCTCAGGGTCCAACACAATCTTGGGTTGGGGGCCCTGACGATCCAGGAACGGGAAGCGCTTAGCAGGCTGTGGGCGCCAGAAAGCGACTGCTCTCACTGCGAGAGTTTGCCGCTTTCCTCTCTGCGCTCGCGGCTAGCTCTCTTTACGTCAGAGAGCGACACCGCCCATCGTGCCCTCCCGTTTCCTCCTCGAGCCGCGGAGGAAGAAACGGCGGGGCAGAGGATGCGTCTAGAGACTTATGCCTCGCTCTCTCCAAAGAGAGATTCCCCACCTGTCCTGTTCACCAAGACGAAGCGCCTCTGGGCGGGGCTGAGACGCTGGCGGTGTTGGTTTAGCTGGCTGTGGGGTTGACGCTTTTCTTTGGGCGACCCGACGCCGAACTGGAGCGCTTTGGCAGGAATTGTTGCATGGCTTGCGACGACTTCTGAGCCTCCGTGAGGCGCTCGGATAATCCCTTCACCGCAAAGGCCCACCGCCCTTCATCTGGTCCATCCAAGTGACTCCCAGTTCACATTGCCTGATTAGGGTATAAAAAAAGGAACAAGTCATTAATCTGTTAACTGTTACTGGCCCACTTGCCACTGCATGTTTAAAACAATTATATTCTATACTTCTCCTGATCTAATGTTGACAAATTATATATCATTCGAAAGCTTATGAACTCAAGATTCAGCCTGTGAAAACCGTTTTGAAATCGGTAAAAATGGTACTTTAAATTCTTTTAGCGAGCTCCTCACCTAGTGGGTGGTGTCAGGTTTGTATTACAAAATTTATTTTAACTACTTTATAATAAAAAACGTTTCTAATCTTGACAAAACACATATCGTCGGAAAGGTCTGAGTTTCACGATTCGGTATCTACCAACTGTTTTGTGATATTGAGACTGAAATGTATAAATTTGTTACAGGAGAATGCATAAAAAACACCCGGTGGCTGTTTTTGGTACAGCGCCTAAAAAAAATTTCATTGGAACTTGAATTTTGTGATATGAACTTAAAATTTGGAATACAAATTTATTAGACATATGGCTTTTATTTGATAGTAATTTTAGAGTAAAACTTATTTTGTAAAATATATATTTTATAAAAAATATAAAATATTTAGTAGAGTACATTTGATTTACAGTAAATTAAAACTTCCATTACTTTTTCATACTTTAATTTTTTTAAGTTACTTTTTCATTTTTGATTTTTTTTTTTTAAACAAGACCAAACGTATGTCTATATTCCAAAGCATTGCTGAATTACAACCATTTAAATTTGGATAGTGCAATGTAACGTATATATTCTCAAAAAGGGGGGTGACAGTTTTTTTTTTAATTATTGTTTTTCTTTTTATTTGCAGCAAAAAAAAAAAAATCATTTGTCAATTTTTCTTGCATTTTTAACTAAGCATGAGCAGTTCTTAGTCAAACATTGTCAGTAACATTTTCCAAAGGTACAAATAAACAGAGATTCTCAGAAATAAACACAAACATTTTGAATAAAACAAAAACAAAACAAAACAGGTGCTGAATGCCATCCACCATTCTGATGTTGCTGGTCTTTGGATTCATTTGGTGAGAGTATTATCCTCCTTTTCGTTGAGGGCCTTCCATTTGACAAAAACTTCATCATCTTTATCACTTGTCTCAGAATCTGAAGAGTTTTCTGGTATCTGCTCTATTACTTGCAGCCTCTTTTATCTACTCTCATTCATTCTACCGTAAAATGAGAAAATATCCAGTTTAGGATATAGTCACCTAGACATGCTAATATCAGTTTAACCTGTACATTTTATAATTTGTAAAAAAATAAATAATAAATGACCTCAAAATACAGAGATGGTCAAAATTAGGCCTTTTTTATACCCTAAACAGGCAACGTGACTCAGGAGTCACATACATGCGTCTGAAGGCATGCGTCGCGTCTGAGCGCGTTGTTGTCTTTGGAGCTCCATCGATTGATTTATAATTCTTGATTTCTCTTTAAACTCACTTACAACGAACATTTTCTACTTTTCCTCACCTCAAAGTTATAACGCGGATTGTTGAGCAGACGCGTCTCAAGCCTTGTGATCCAACGCTGGATACTCTTATAGGTTACGTCCGTGGATCACGGCTGAACGCGTCTTCTCCGCACTCATTTACAAACAAACATTTTTTCGCCTATCGTGCGTCTACTCTACACCCGTACCACTAAAAAGACGGATTATATCCAAGACTTCAACCATAAATTAGTATTAATATTGATAGCACCACTGGTAGCGTCGTTGCTAACTTAACTTACTGTCCATCTGTTAAAATGGCGAATATATCAAATGTAAGTAGTCTACCTTTTGGTGCAGGTGAGGACACATTTGAGCTGCACGCGGTGCAGTCTGAGCTGGAAGCTGTTGAGAAACAGATCCACGACCTTTTAGTAAGAAAAGCCGAGCTGATAGACCGGCGTTTGGCTCTTGAAACATCACGTGCCGAGGCACACAAATCAGAGATTAATGTTACTAACCCGCTGACTCCGACCTCGTCTACTCCGTGCGTTCCACAACATCGGTCCCGAACGTCGAGGTCGCGATCAGCCATGGTCTCGTTCACTCCGGCTCCAACATGCCATCACGAAGCCTGGATAGTTTCGCAGCGGAAGTCGCGAGTCAGGTCTAGACCAAGAAAACTCTCTCCGACCCTCCCGGTTTTCGAGATATCCACACAAAACCGCTTCTCCCCTCTTCGCGAAACAGAACGCGATGCTGTGATCATTGGCGATTCCATCGTTCGACACGTACACGTTACGTTAAATAAAAGTAAGGTGCATAGTCACTGCTTTCCTGGTGCTCGTGTTTCTGAAATCGCTGCTCACGTTCCCGAGATTCTGAACGAGCGCGTCGGAACCGTTGTCCTGCACGCGGGAGGGGCCGACATACGGCTGCGCCAGACGGAGGTTCTGAAGAAAGACTTCAGGAATCTGATCGATACGGTACGCAGCACATCGCCTGATATAACGATTATTGTGTCAGGACCGCTTCCCACGTACCGACTAGGTCATGAAAAGTTTAGTAGATTATTTGCGCTTAATGAATGGTTAATGTCATGGTGCAATGAGCAGAAACTTCTCTTTGTAAATAATTGGAATCTGTTTTGGGAGCGTCCTAGGCTTTACCGTGCTGATGGCTTACACCCAAGCAGATTCGGATCGGATCTTCTGTCAGATAACATCTCCAAAATGTTAAATACCTTTTGACTAGTAAACAAAAGTCCAAATCATAGTCTCTGCTGCACCAATTTAACTGATATAAATAGTGTAGAACATTGCATAGAAACTGTGTCTATTCCTCGTTTAGTGAGATCAAATCATAAATCTACTGCAGGATCTAGAAAAAATCTAATTGTTATTAAATCAGAAAATGTTGCTATTGGTAATCAAAAACAATTTTTAAAGCTAGGTCTTCTAAACATTAGATCACTCACACCTAAGGCAGTTATTGTAAATGAAATAGTCACAGATAATAGCTTCGATGTACTTTGCCTTACTGAAACCTGGCTTAAACCAAATGATTATTTTGGTTTAAATGAGTCTACTCCAGCAGGATACTCCTATAAGCACGAGCCACGTCTGAATGGTCGTGGCGGCGGTGTTGCAACAATCTATAGAGATTTTCTCAATGTTACTCAGAAAACGGGTTATAAGTTTATTTCATTTGAAGTACTTGTACTAAATGTTACGCTCTTAGATGTTCGAAAAACATCCCTATTATCTCTAGCCTTGGCTACCGTATATAGACCGCCTGGGCCTTACGCTGATTTCCTAAAAGAGTTTGCAGATTTTCTCTCAGACCTATTAGTTAACTTCGATAAAGCATTAATTGTTGGAGACTTTAATATCCATGTAGATAATCAAAATGATGCGTTAGGGGCTGCGTTTACAGATTTATTAAACTCCTTTGGGGTCAAGCAAAACATTACCGGACCGACTCATCGATTTAATCATACACTCGATTTAATTATATCACATGGAACCGATCCAACCGATATAGATATCATTCCACAAAGTGACGATGTCACTGACCATTACATGGTAACTTGCATATTACGTACTCCTGTAATATATCATGCTGCGCCGCGTTATCGATTAGGCAGAACAATCCTTCCATCCACCATAGATAATTTTTCAAACAGCTTATCGGATCTGTCTCAGCTGCTCAGTGAACCCAAACAAACAGATGAACTTGAGGAATTAACTAGCACTATGAGCACCATTCTCTCTGGATCATTGGATATTGTTGCGCCCATTAGATTAAAAAAGGTCAGAGAGAAAAGTAAAGCACCATGGTACAACAATACTACGCGTGTTCTAAAGAGAGAAACCCGTAATTTAGAGCGTAAATGGAAACAAACCAACTTAGAGGTCTTTAGAATCGCATGGAAAGACAGTATGTCACGTTATAAAAAGGCCCTAAAAGCGGCCAGGGCTGAGCATCTCCGCAAACTAATAGAAAACGACCATAACAATCCTAAGTTCTTATTTAACACCGTGGCGAGACTAACAAATAAACAGATGTCTCCTGAACAAAATATTCCATTACAGTTTAGTAGTAATGATTTCATGAAGTTCTTCACTGAGAAAATAGAAAACATCAGAACCACAATTGTAAACGTTCAATCCTCAATCGCGCCTTATAATTCAGCCTCAATTATCACCCCGCAAGAACAATTACAGTGCTTTTCAACTATAGAACAAAAAGAGTTAAATAAACTTTTTACTTCATCTAAAACAACAACATGTTTACTAGATTCTATACCAACTAAACTATTGAAAGAAGTGTTACCTGTAGTGGAAGAGCCTCTCCTCAATATTATTAACTCGTCTTTATCTTTAGGTTATGTTCCAAAAACATTTAAACTGGCAGTTATAAAACCTCTCATTAAGAAACCACAATTAGATCCGAATAATCTAGTAAATTATAGACCCATTTCAAATCTACCTTTTATGTCTAAAATACTAGAAAAAGTTGTGTCCGCTCAACTGGGCTCTTTCTTACAAGAAAATGACACCTATGAAAAGTTTCAGTCTGGGTTCAGGCCGCATCATAGCACTGAAACTGCGCTCGTTAAAATCACAAATGATTTACTTTTAGCTTCTGACCAAGGCTGTATCTCAATATTAGTTTTACTTCATCTTAGTGCTGCGTTCGATACTATAGATCATACAATACTCTTAGATCGACTACAAAATTATACTGGTGTTCAAGGACAAGCATTAAGCTGGTTTAGATCGTATTTATCTGACCGCTACCATTTTGTTTATTTAAATGGAGAAAAATCTATCATAACTCCAGTAAACTATGGAGTGCCGCAGGGATCTGTGTTAGGCCCTCTATTATTCTCAATATATATGCTGCCACTTGGAAATATTATAAGGAAACATGGAATTAGTTTCCATTGTTATGCTGATGACACTCAAATCTATATTTCATCACGGCCAGATGAAAACGCTAAATTATCCAAATTGACAGAGTGTGTTAAAGATATAAAAGATTGGATGACGCATAATTTTCTTTTATTAAATCCAGACAAGACAGAGGTAATACTTATCGGTTCAAAAAACCACCCACAAAACCTCTCACAATACAACTTTAACATAGTAGGATGTCCTGTTACTTCATCCTCTACAGTAAAAGACCTGGGTGTTATATTAGACTGCAACCTGTCTTTTGAAAATCATATTTCATATGTTACAAGAACAGCCTTTTTCCACCTTAGAAATATTGCTAAGCTACGTAATATGCTATCTGTTTCTGATGCAGAAAAGTTAGTTCATGCATTCATGACCTCGAGACTAGATTACTGTAATGCGTTATTAGCCGGTTGTCCTGCATCCTCAATAAACAAGCTACAGTTAGTCCAAAATGCCGCCGCTAGAGTTCTAACTAGATCAAGAAAATATGATCATATAACACCGATTTTATCATCCCTACATTGGTTACCTATAAAGTCCCGTATTAATTACAAGGTATTGCTACTGACTTATAAAGCCCTAAACGGCTTAGCTCCAGTCTATTTAACGGATCTTCTATCGCCCTATAATCCATCGCGCTCTTTAAGGTCACTAAATTCGAGGCTTTTGGTCATACCTAGGATATCTAGGTCCACCAAAGGAGGGAGAGCATTTTCACATTTAGCACCAAAACTCTGGAATAGTCTTCCGGATACTGTTCGTTGCTCAGACTCGCTCTCCCAGTTTAAAACTAGATTAAAGACACATCTCTTCAGCCAGGCATTCATATAATACTTTTAATCCTACAGTTAAATCCGGTCTCTACTTCATAAACGCCAGAGGAGAACTGGCCCCCGACTGAGCCCGGGTTCTCCCAAGTTTTTTTTTTCTCCATTAGGTCACCTGATGGAGTTTTTCGGTTCCTTGCCACTGTTGCCTTTGGCTTGCTCAGTTGGGGATATTTGGGGATATTTAATTTAATTAATCAATCAACGATACTATTGATCAGCATTACCAAACGTAGACGTTCCACT
Source organism: Scardinius erythrophthalmus (assembly GCF_964197995.2). Lineage (NCBI taxonomy): Eukaryota > Metazoa > Chordata > Actinopteri > Cypriniformes > Leuciscidae > Scardinius > Scardinius erythrophthalmus. The sequence goes on from NC_138227.1 coordinate 45,319,391, forward strand.
AGAAACAAACATTGATGTATTGTTCTAATTTATTACTGTGAAGCTGCTTTGATACAACCTGTGTTGTGAAAAGCGCTATATAAATAAACTTGACTTGACTTGACTTGACATACATTTCAAAACGTGCTAAATAACAACATGAACAACATATGACTTCATTTTCTTCTTCAGCACCTTAAGACAATGTTCAAAATTAATGTTAGCAGTATTATTATTATTTTTCCTGAAGAAAAGTAAGTTTAATATATATTTACTTTCCTCAAAAGTTAATATATATTTACTTGTCTCAAGTCATTGGATCTCAAGTCAAAGTCAAGTCAAATAATTTTCTTAATTTAGTCAAGCAAGTCTCAAGTCCTTAAATTTGCGACTCGAGTCAGACTCGAGTCAAGTCATGTGACTCGAGTCCCCCATCTCTGATCAATATGCTTAAAACCAAGACGTTTTTTCCTTTGAATTTTCAGCGTACAGACAACACCATTGTCAAAACGATTCCCATTCACACGGATCCACGAAAAAGACAAAAATTCTGCTGCCAGACCGTCAGATGACGTTGAAACACTATAGACTGAACATGTAAAACGCATGTGCATGACGTCATTTTTACTTTTTACAGGGAGACCGTTTTCAAAAACATGGACTTTGAAACCTGTTTTCAAAAGTTTTCGTTTTCAGGCACCCAAAACGCTGTTGTCGTGTAAATGAACGGCAAAACGCATAGAAAGTTTTACGTTTTTAGATGAAATAGTCATAAAACGCTGTAAAAGTGTCTGGCCTGAAAGCTTGTGTTAAGAAACAAAACATGAGTTTAAGAAAGAAATGTTCCACCAAGGAAGTGCTCAGTCAGGTTCAGGTGTCAAGGTGCCTTCAGGGTGTGTTCCCTAGAGAGAAGGTGAGGAAAGTGGAGAAGATGTAAGAGAATGTGAGCTGCCATGCTTCAGCAGACCTGCATCTGACCAGAGACAGAGGTGTTTTTATGTTTCTCCAGAGTTTGATAAAACATCTTCTTTCCCTCATTGAACTGTTAATGAACCTACAGTATTTTACATTTACAGAAATAAATGTACATAAAACGCACCCAAGAGTAAATCATCCATTTTCGACTGTGTTCAGATGTTTCTTATTGTAAAAAGACTTAGGGACGAGACAAACATTATTTCCTGTGATAATCGTATGAAGATAATATGATGCCATAAAGAATCGCATGTGCAGGGTAAGATTTGTGAAAGTGTACATAAGAAGCGTAAATTAAATTTGAATGTTCAAGAGAAGATTTGTAAAGGTGCAAATCGCCTTTCAAGTGTAAGAAAAAAAATATTTGCAGCATTACTGTTATTCATAAGTGATGAGTGATGAGGTGAAATCAACCTTTGTGTAAAAACAAACTGTTGCAAATGTCTAAATGGCTTGTTGTGTGCATGGGGCAAAAAAGTTCCCAAAATAACCCGATTTGTACAGTTGCGTCTTTCTTTTAGCTGCGCTTCCAGTTTTGGCACGATCCTCTCACTCATTGAGTTCTGAAAGCGAAGAGGAGGCCAATCAGATGATGTAGCCAATCAGATGAGCTCCTCGCTGACTCTCGATTTACTCTAATCTGATTGGTTCAATAAACACACCAGTCGCCAGAACACATCTTATTCTTCATTTGGCTCAGAAACGTTCTCATTGCCGAAATGGTACTTTTAATGCACACAGAACAGCTAGTAGAGCATCTTGAAAGCAACAAACTTATCAACTCTAAACAGTTTGGATTAGAGCAGGGTACTCTACAGAAATGGCTAACTGCTACCTTACCGAGAACATTAAGAGTAAGTTGGACAAGGGTAATGTTGTGGGAGCTGTGTTTATAGATCTAAAAAAGGCCTTTGACACCGTGAACCACAGCATACTCTTGAATAAACTCATCACCTTCAACTTCTCTGAACATGCTGGTTTGCATCATATCTGGAGCATAGAGAGCAATGTGTTAAAATAAACACTGAACTCTCAACGCCACTACAATCCACAATGGGTATCCCACAGGGCTCCATCTTGGGGACTCTGCTCTTTAGTTTATATATAAACGATTTACCAACATGCTGTCAGTCAGCCAACTGTTAAATGTATGCTGACGATACAGTAATTTATGCATCATCTGGGACACCAATTGCAGCAGCAGAGACCCTGACCAAGGAAATGGAGGGTATATCCCAGTGGCTTAAAGGGTTAGTTCGCCCATTTAAGACATGATGTTGGATGCAATCCTTACCAGCACTATAGTGCATACACACTGACCCACTCTGTGGTCACCTCCCTGGTCAGAGTTCTGGCCGCTCGAAGTTTTTCAAGAAAGTATTCCCGGTTAGTTTCCGGGGCCTCAAAACTGTGCGTTTTTACGTGAAAAAATTATATGCGTTTCAAAGCTTGATTAATTTACATCACAAAAAACACTCCGGGCAAAATTCATATCTCAGTTTTAATCGGCAATATTTTCTTTACATTTCTATCAATCCGCGCTGCTGTCAACGTCAACAGTGCGCACATTCCGATCAGCTGTTCCATATAGTGTTTACACAATCGAATGACAACGACGTAAAAAGTACAAAATTAACAATGGTGCGAACTTGTAAATTCCCAGGTTGTGACCACAAGAATGTGCCGGGATCACCGTTCAGATTCCATCGTTTTCCTGTTTCGGATAGCTATTAGACCGCTTTGGCTGGTTGCCATCGGCTACTCTACGGGAGCTAAAATATCCAGAATAAAGGATTTTCGTGTGTGCAGTGCTCACTTCAGCGAAGACGATTACATCCCCAACCAAGGAGAAAAAAAAAAAAAAAGATTTTAAAGAGTTTTGCTGTATCGGTACCACAGGTAAGCTCTATTTACTAACTTTATGATCCCATGTCTAAACTGTACGGTAAACAAGCTGATGTTTAGACTCCAGTGGAAATCACGTGAAAATAGGTCTAATATAAAAACAGTATATAGGGATAACGATGGAATCTGAACGGTGATCCGGCACATCGGAATGTGCGCACTGTTGACGTTGACAGCAGCGCGGATTGATAGAAATGGAAAGAAAATAGTGCCGATTAAAACTGAGATATGAATTTTGCCCGGAGTGTTTTTGTGATGTAAATTAATCAAGCTTTGAAACGCATATAATTTTTTCATGTAAAAACGCACAGTTTTGAGGCCCCGGAAACTAACCGGGAATACTTTCTTGAAAAACTTCGAGCGGCCAGAACTCTGACCAGGGAGGTGACCACAGAGTGGGTCAGTGTGTATGCACTACAGTGCTGGTAAGGATTGCATACAACTTCATGTCTTAAATGGGCGAACTAACCCTTTAAAGACAACCATCTGACGCTCAACGTCAAAAAGACTGTATCTATGTGCTTCTCTATAAGAGGGAAAGCTAAGTGTACATCAACATCAAAATAGATCAAGAAGCCAGAGAGGAAGCTGAGGAATTAAAAAGCCTCCCAGACAATAGTCAAACCCATCATATCATTATACAAACAGGCACTGAAAATAATGGATCAGAAACCAACAAATGTGCCACCACTGTTTGATTGTACAGAAATATAAGCTTTTAAATTTTGATAGCTTTATTAAGTTAGCAGCTGGAAATTAGAAATTTTATGCAACACATCTACACATATTGTTATGGCTTTGACCGTGATAATTATGTATGTAATAATGTGCGCTGCATTGTCCCTGACAAATAAACTAATAATAAAATAAATAAATGGGGCACAGCTTATTAGGCAATCATGATTTATTTATTTATTTAACATGTATGTGTGCATTAAAAGTACAATTTCGGCAATGAGAACGTTTCTGAGCCAAATGAAGATAAAGATGTGTTCTGGCGACTGGTGTGTTTATTGAACCAATCAGATTAGAGTAAATCGAGAGTCAGCGAGGAGCTCATCTGATTGGCTACATGATGAAGGTGAACCCGCCCTCCTCTTCGCTTGCAGAACTCACTGAGTGAGAGAATCGTGCCAAAACTGGAAGCGCAGCTAAAAGAAAGACGCAACTGTACAAATCGGGTTATTTCGGGAACTTTTTTGCCTCATGCACACAACAAGCCATTTAGACATTTGCAACAGTTTATGTTTTTACACAAAGGTTGATTTTACGCAATCAGTCTGTTTTGCAGTTCCTGACTCTATTGTTTTTGCTTGCAAATTCACTTGCTGTTCACAGGCCTGCAATATTTTTGGCCATATTTGTGCGGAAAAAAAACGTGCCAAAAGTGTAAGCGCGGAAAAATGGAAGTCAGAAGAATACAGATCATATTTATTTTGCATTAGCATGAGCATTTCTTACACTTGAAAGGCGATTTACACCTTTACAAATCTTCTCTTGCACATGCAAATTTAGTTTACGCTTACAATCTTATGTACACTTTCACAAATCTTACCCTGCGCATGCGATTCTTTATGGCATCATATTACCTTCATATCGACAGAGCTTAACTTGAACCCTGAACAACAAAACAACACTTAACTGGACTTACACTGTTAATAATGATTCTGAGCAGAATCTGTGCATTATTTTTTGGTAAAAATATTGAAATATCTTTAAAGCATAAAATATCTGAGAAGCAGACTGACATATAACTATAAGACTTACCACATTGGCAATTGTTTTTTAACCTCACTAATTTTGATTAGCTTTAAAAAGTTAATTCACAATACAATATATCCCCTAAAACCATTTAATATTGTATGCATTTCCTGTAAATACTAGAGGAACTTGCAGAACACCTGCAGTGCATTTATGCACACACACGCATATTAATTCATCATCAGTCTGTCACCTCCATCTAAATGGTTAATAATATGCAGAATTCTTTCCCCAGGGGTGACAATGCAGTGCATTATGGGAGTGGCCCTTTAAATCACAGCCACCCTCTATGGCTTATGCCATACTATATTTACTTAGGATTAATCTATATTTTATTTATAAAAAGAAAACTATGCAGTATTGTTTTATATTTTATTTCAGTTTCTGAACTTTGTTCAGTTATATTAATTTGTGCTATTGGTAATTTGCTTATTTGTTCTTATTGTATTACTGACTGTATACCTGTTTTTAATAATGTCTGGAACTTATATTAGTTAGTCTAGTTTAATAGTTAGTTCTTTAGGCTGCTGATTTTTGTTCATGGTATTCAGCTGCAACGGAATGTTTTGCTAAAACACAGAATAAATATGTTTGATATCTAAATGTTACCCTATTGGAATCAGAACTTGGAATCTATAAGAATCGGAATCGATAAGCAGAACAGGAATTGGAATCGGAGTTTGGGAGGATTGTTGCACTTTCGTTTGGAGTGAAACTTTGAGTCTGACCTCTCTGTGCCTTGCTAAACTTGTAACCTCTGCAGTGTGTTTCTGTCTGTGAGAATGAAGCACTTGTCATTTTCCTTTGATGTGTGTTTCCCAGCATTGAGGATGATGGAAGTGAGCGTAACTCAGACACCGACAGCAGACGCGAGTCTATTCCTGGCTGTAGGCTGATAGCGTGAACACACATATACGCTCCAGACACAGATCGATATTTAATAGCAGTGTTGACTTTGTTTTATTAGGGGTTTGATGTGTCAGGTGAAAGCAATACACGCAACTCTTTTGATGAGGTTTAGTCGAGTCCATCTGGAGACGTTCAAAAGCTGCACAGATATATTGAGTTATCTGAGGGTCACAGAGTTGGGATGTCTTGAATCAGCTCTGTTGCGATCAGACAAATATGTGGTAGAAATATGAGCAGAAGAGACTTCTGTAAAACACATAAAAAAAATGTACTGACCCCAAACCTTTGAACTTTAGAGTATATGCCAGACCTAAAATATATAAGTAAAAGAGAAACAGGTGACAAGATAAATGAGCAGAGAAGGCAGATTGCTTAGACATTAACATAAGAAACCACATAAGAAACGTTATTCAGCCAAAACCCAGGTGTGCTTTATCTTAATCTTTTAGACTCTTTGGATTTAGTTCCTTAAAGATGGAAAACAAAATTACATTTTAATTTCAGGGGTCCTTGTTACAGTGTACAATGGTTTATTTGCACTTTCCAAACATAGTACAAAATCAGAAATTACTCCAAGTTCGTATGCATGTGTGTTCAGCCTTTAGGTTTAGTTAAAGGCACACTATGCAAGATTTGTACCTTATATAACAGTTTCAAAATCATTTAGATGGTAAACGAACTAGTTTACTAGTTAGTAGGGCAAATCATCCTGATGATGGGGGGGGGGGGGGGTTGGACGCCGCTGGCAAAACCAGCAAAGCAAGTTTGAGAGGTGGCGTCCCGACAAATCTCGCGAGAACCACGACTTGCTTTACGGCACGACGTCACATACATCAACAACATATGAAGCAGCCTCTATGGAAGACACTAGCACACATTTCAGGAGTGAATCATGGCAGGGTCGACGAAGAAAACATGGTCGGAAGAGTAAAGAGAAAACGAGAATCTGACCGCGCGAGGAACCGGACAAGAGTCTCACTCGGCCAGGCTTTCACTCGTTGGCGAGAGCTAAAAAGCAGCAATGGATGCAACAGCAATGCTTACCTGGCGTCTTGTTGATGGACTAGTAGACATCTTCGGAGGCTATCTGTGCCTGTTCGATGTCCGACGCTGTGTAACGCGTTGTGTCAGGAGGAAAAATAGGGGTAGCTCACAGATAAAGTTATAACAGACACCAGACAGACTCACGGAGGCGATTGGCATCTCACAACTTGCACTTTATTCCCCAATTGAACTCATGTAACTGTCTGTCACACGATGTGTAAGTGATGTGTAAACATTTTATTTGTAGTTTGTAAGATTTCTCAGTATATCATAATACAGAAAAACCCTGTCCAGAGTTTCCTTCCTATTAAAAGTAAATTATGCCAAAAAACTAAAACAATGACATCAAACAATCAAGTGTTTCTATGGGTGTCATATGTTTGCCAAGAGTGATGAAAGGCTGTTCCTTTTTCAATCAGGAACTACAGTCTCTCCTGGCGAAAGGGACCATAGAGAAAATCCTCCACCCAGAGAGAGATTAGGGTTCTACCGCTGGTACTTTATTGAGTTCTTCCTTTCAGCCTAGCCTTATCCCTACGCACATTCACCAGATGCATTTATGCTGTGCTGGCTCCCTTGCTACTGCAGGGCATCCGTGTGCTAAACTACATAGAGGCATGCTCATATAAGCTCAATCAGAGGATCTGGCAGCCCTCATGAAGAAGATGGGGTTGAGATTGAACTCGAGATTGAACTCAAGAAGATACGGCTACGTGCTCCTTGGCTTTTGGAAGGAGCCATGGTTCTTGCACAAGGGCAAGGCTCTCGCAACATGTTGCTGTCGCAATCCTTAAAGACGGATACCTCCCTCACGGGCCCAGCCAGAGGTTGTTGTAGAAACCTTCATAATCTTTGACACATAAATTGTCTAGAAATGAGGGCAGTGTTTCTAGCTCTGAAACACTTCTTCCCCCACCTGCGGGGCAATCATGTGTTGGTCAGAACAGCAACACATTGGTAGTTTCTTATATAAAACACCATGGTGGACTGCGTTTGTGCTCCCTTTTCAGGCAGGCGCAGCAGATCCTGCTCTGGGAGGAGGAGAAATTCAAGTCACTAAAAGCAATGTACATTCTGGTGCCCTGCAACCATGGGGGACAGACACTCTCTCAAAACAGGAGCTGAAGCCCAGAGAATGGCGACTCCATCCACAAGTAAAGGAGTCCATATGGCGGAGGTATGGCAGAGCGGAAGTGGACGGGTCTCGGGCGCTGTTGCTATTATACTGGCGAGATAAATGACTCTTGCGCCCAACGCAAATCTAAAATGTGTTGGTCTGAAGTAGCTTCATTATTCATAGGTGTAGTTTGGGCGTAACGTGAAATAATCCAATCAGAGCGACATCTCACATTCCCTTTAAGAGCAGACGTGCTTGTTCCATGGCGGATTGCTATTATAACGACGGATTTGCCAGGAGCGGTTCACAGCCGAGGAGACCGGCATTCTCGTCAGGGCCGTAAAACACAGAGAAGTGACATTGGGGATTGAGAAACACACCCAGATTAGCTTCGGTTAAACAGGCGTATAATAATTTGGGTAAATGTGTAAGCTAGATTTATGCCTGTTTTTTCACATCTTCATGGACACAACAATGATTTCCCTCGTGTGGTAATATTTTTCCTTGTAATTATGTATGGTTTGCAAAATTGGAACTGCTGCGTCTGTGTGTAGATGAGAGAAGCAAAGTGTATGCGCTTTGTACACACGCTACATTATGGCCAAGCATGCGCCCTTAAAATAGCATATGAATAACATGAGCAACGTGCCACTGACTTTAGACGAGGTTTCTCCTGGTCTGTGGCGGGATTGTTTTCTGAAACTGCAAAATAGCAGCAGGGATTGTTTGCCCCGGAACACTCCTCCTCTTTTTGCTGAACCGCCCCCGGGAGCGCAAGTTCATTCCCTAATTTACCGACGTGCGTCTGTGGAGGGAAAAGTCCGCTGTGCGTCGGGTGCAAAATAGGAATGATATATGCGTCTGTGTACAAAGTCAACTGCGCTGGGTGCAAGATAGGGCCCTATGTGTGCTAGGATACTCCCAAGATGGGCATGTTGACAATTTTTGTGTGAATTTGTCAGTTTAAGTGCAAGATGACTTGAAAGCAAACTTAATTTATTATACACCTGTCTGAGACGCGGCTTTCCACGTCTTCTTGTGCTTGAATGTTTAAATTGGCAAGGCTTAAAAACACATGCAAATGACAAACTTCTTTCACGCACTGGCCCGATCTGGAACATTCTCGCTGGCCCCGGGCCATCAGGTAGTCCTTATTGTCGAGCCCTCGCCCTTTCATTATTGTTTTGTGGCTGTCTGAATTAGCCTGTTTAATCACAGAAGGCAATGTGTGCTGTTTGTAGCTCAAACAGTAGAGTGTCAGTGCTTGCAATGCCAAGGTCATGGGTTTGATTCCCAGGGAAAGCAAGAACTTATAAGAATGTAAATGTGTACCTTGAAATGCAGTGTAAGTTGCTTTGGATAAAAGTGTCTGCCAAATGCATAGATGTAGTTGTAAATGACTAATCATATTAGAGCATACAGGACTTGCATTGTACAAAGTTTACAAAGAGTGTGCACGCTTTTTTGACCATCGCTTGATAGCTGTTGTAATGTAATGGGAAGCCAAAATGTTTCAAGACCAGGTATTTATATTCTGTGAAACATGAAGATGTTGAGCTGCAGAATGTTCACATTGTTCTTATCCATATAAAGAATGCAGACAGTAAACTACATACAAAAAGGGGAGAAACACCATAAAAGTATCACTTCATGAATGACTTAAGGCTTATATGGGGTTGTTGCATGTTTTATGAAAATGCAGGCTGATTAGTAACCTTATCATTGCACACCCATGACATGATTGACTGAGCGAGAGGCATCTAATGACACATAACAGTCATGTATTTGATAGATGTGTTGATGAAGAAGAATAGACTGAAAGAAACAAAACAACGTTCAGTTAATGAAATCAAATAGACAGAAGCAGACTGACTGATTTCTGCAATTAATATTTTCTGTTTACCACTTTAAAAACATTGAATACAATTAACACAGCATGGCTACAGCGAAGACTATCCTTCTTATCTGAATACTATTTAATTAATTTCAAGTCACATTAATTTGTATAGCGCTTTTCACAATACATATCCTTTCAAAGCAACTTTACACAAAAAGCATGTTTCTATTAAAATTGAGAGTAATCTGTTATCAGAGGGGACTGTGTCCAAGTAATGTCAGAAATATGTATAGTTCTAAGATAATACAAATCATGCAGTCAGCTAACATTATGTTTTCATTTAGGCAAAAACAATGATCTCATTAAAGCAATTATCACAAGTTGTGATTTCAATATATATATAACATTTGGCAGTCCTGGCAGGAGTTGGTGTCATCTCTTCCCAGGTGTGTTGGGTCATCTGGATCCAAACTGGAGCTGGAGTAATCTCTACTTACCTCAGGATGCCCACAAGCTTTTCTGCATCAGAAACAGATAACATGTTCTGTAGCTTACTGGTGTTTCTGAGGTGGAAAAAGGCTGTTTTTGTAACAGATGAAATATGATTTTCGAAAAACAAGTTGCTGTCTAACATAAGACCCAGGTCTTTGTTCAAGACCCAGGTGAACTGTAGAGGATAAAGTAATAGTTCAGCCCTTAAAATGCCTGACTGCCTGATCAGTGCCTTGATCTAAGGTAAATAATACATCAAGTGATACGTGTGATGCGCAATGTATATCACGTGACCGAAATACCCTGCTCCCTTTTCCCAACCTCCACAACAGGAGAGCACTGAATGGACATATATCACACCAGTAACTCAAAACTTAATGCAAACACCTACAGTATATGTTACATGTATAGATATCGAACAGATAACAAGAAGCACAAAAGCAATCATCACTTATATAGACATTACAATTAGGAATGCAACAGCCAAAAAATGGATGCAGAGTGGCATTTTATACTTGCTAAGAGTGGCATCGATGTAGAAACCAAGAATGACGTCGACGCCGGTGAATGACAGGGAGAAAGTAACATCAGAATCTAAGGGAAGATATACACGATAATGTAAAGCAAGACTTTCTCCTCGGCGATGGGCGTCATACTGTGCAGAGCGCAGTCACTGACACTCTACATTATTCACACTATGCCTTGTGTTTTCATCTGATAAGGACGACTAATGAAGGACCTGCTGAACCATTCCTGGTTTCTGTAGCAATCTAAAGCAGCCTTCCTAATGTGTTTCGTCCTCATTCATTTCAGCGCTCCTTTATCCAATTCCTTTCATGTCCTGAGCTCTTTATTCATGAAGCATCATGGGTAGAATCTGAAGCAGTTCTGAGATCTATAATCAATGAGCAGACACACCGTGAACAACAGATCAATTCAGCAAGGTTTTGAACACCTCCATGAGGCTCTCTTCTGAAGAAATATGAAGGAGTTACAACATTTTTACATTCACAGTCTTATTCTTGCTCTGGATTCTTCTGATGAGGTTTTAGGGGGGTGTGTGTTCAGACGTACAGACCTCGACTGCGGAAACACAGTTCGTCAGAGAGAGAAACCTGCTGGCTACTGTGTTTCTGCTCTCTTTATGTTTATATGTCATTTATTGACAGAGAGAGACATGCATAGTCTATATGCATAGGCCTCCTAGGCACACGTCTATTATTGTTCTTCCTGGAGCCAGTGGCATGGCGGACAGGATTGCAGGGGTCCCCCGGTTTTTGGGTGTCCCGTGGATTTGTGCTATGCCACAGCCTGGATAGCCCAAAATTGCTACAGAGGGGGTCTGAAAGTAAGTGATTTCAGAAATTTCCCATTTGACAAGGCTAACACAAGGATCTGATGTCTGGCTGAAGGATACCTTGACTAATGCAGTGTATTATGATACAAAAGGAACACAGCTGGGTCTGTATCACACTACTGTATTTATGCTTGCTTATTCCTGCCTATACAGCCCCATTTACCCACCACAGTCCTGTCAGCCATCCTCATTCTGTTTTTCTGCTGTATCCGAATCATTTAAGTGAGCTCTTTCACGCCGTTATAAAGAACAGGTTCAGTCTCAGAGCTGGTCTTTCCCAGCATGCCCTGGTCCCTCTGTGTGGTGTCTGGTCTGAGAGATAATGGTGTGCTGTTATTATGCATTCACATCTCGGCCTCAGGGAGGATGGGACAGAAATGGCTCAATGGAGCTACGGAGCGTCAAGGTTAGGAAGAGCAACAGGAGAACTGTGCCTGATTGACACATGGACACTCAAGGACACTAAACCAGTGCTGATTGCTTTAATAATAGTCCACTAGAAGCACAGCTTCCCATTAATTCATAAGCTCTGTGCATCACATATTACTTTCCATAAAACCCCATTAAAGCGAGTCACCTGTACTACTGGTTTTAATGGAGTGCAGATTAATGTTGATGTGAGAACATCATGAGTGCTATTTCAATTCAAGGAAGTATCTGAGTGATCAGCTGCCGGCAAACAATAGACTGACACTGTTTGAAATGTGAAAACACAACTCTGTCATTTAAGCGTTGAGTTTGTAGCCTGTCTGTTGGGTGCTGCTCCTTTTAGGAAGGATAGTTGCATCTATCAAATCTATCAGGAAAAAGTCTCTGTTACACTTTATTTCGATACATTTAGCAGACGCTTTTATCCATAGCGACTTACAAATAAGAACAAAGCGTTCATCAAAGAGCCAACAATCGTTGTAGTACACAATGCCAGGTTTATTTGACAATTAGATTAGGAAACCATCTTGAGAAGAGATGAACTTGTGTATTCTGAGAGGAAAGTTCTGATTTTCCTGATGATGTAGAGCACAAATCTGCATGACTGGGCTATTGTTGAGATACGAGTGGAAAAGCTCAGCTGGTCGTCAAACAAGGAGCTCTGTCTTCACAAGGGTTAGCTGTAGATGACGTTCCTTCATCCAGGCAATGATGTCTGAAAGTCGGCAGAGAAAGGATCTGAGACAGTGTGGTCATCAGGTTTATAGGGGTGGTTGAATGTGATTTCACTTTTTTAACTTTAGTTAGTGTGTAATGTTGCTGTTTGAGCATAAACAACATCTGCAAAGTTACAACGCTCAAAGTTCAATACAAAGGGAGATATTTGCTTTTAAAGAAATCAATTTCTAAGGACTACAGCAAACGGCCGCTAGGGACTACAAGACATTCCTCCAGGGTTAGTGACATCACCAACCCCAACATTTCCATAAACCCCTCCTCTGGGAACACAATAAATAAAGGGGGCGAGGCCATTTTATGTTGCTTTGGAGAAGAGTTGTTGTGGTAGTAGAGTGTCATTGCCGCTATGCCGTCGAAACGCTATTATTTTCACCCAGATTGCAGGTCCACTTTGTTACAATTTATTTTTAACTCGGCCCCTCATAATTACAGTATAATCCAAATGTGCTGCACATTTTCCGGAGGAAAGCTTCCTCAATCTACGCAAGTTCAGTGCAGGATTCACAAACGGCTTGTCCTGAAAGATGGAGCAGTTCCAACTTTAAAAACAGAAGCTGTTGTTTACGAGCCACAACATGTAAGTATGATTTTTTCGTTGATGTGTTTTCCTGTAATAGTTCGTATTGTTAATTGTATGTTGTTGCAAGGAAATAAACGAAGGACAACGCTGTTTGGCTCCACAAACCAGTTTGTTAAATGCTAATTCATACTTATCTGACAAACACATACAAACTTCTGTTTAATATCTCCAGTGCAGCGAACTTGGAATGTTCGTGGTTGTTGGAGTTTATGTGATCAGTGTAAATTATTCTTTGATTATCGCTTTTATGTATTGTTTGTCTACATGCTTGTTTATCTGCAGGCATGCTAAACATGGTTTTGTGTTTGATTTGGCTACTGTTGTAAAGCCAATGTTTAGTGTTCGTATTGGGTTAATAGTTCTGGCGACAGATATTTGGCTACAATTTTTCTAAAAATACAAAAGTAACAGTGCCATATAGTCAGTAGCGATCACAATAGATCTGCAGTCAAAAAAAAAAAAAAAACACGTCCTTTAACAGCCGTTCTTGAACAGGTTCTGCTCGATCCTCTCCTGGACATTCTCTGGGTCTGATTCGGGCTCAAATTGGTATGGCAATATTGACGCCATTGTTTATAATACACCGATGCACAAACTACCGGTAAATGTAAGGGGCGTGACGTTTCCGAACAACGTGCACTTGGCGGTTAGCGAATCACAACACTCTGGGCCAGCTAACCAATCTAAGCCCTTTGCGTACTTTTGAGGGGGGGCTTCATTGAACCCGGAAATCATCCGACCGTTTTACAAGGAGGGACAGAGTAGTGTAGAATAATGGTTAAATATGTGAAAAATAATGCGAATTTTTAAAAACGAAGCATGAACACGTTACAGTGCACCCCACAAACACAATCAAGCCTTTGAAAAAATGTGTTTTACCACCCCTTTAAATGAAAGATAGAGCTGTGTATCTGCATAGCAGTGGTAGGAGAAGCCATGTGCCTTTATGATGGTGCCCAGTAAAGTTGTGTAAATAGAGAAAAGAAGAGGAGCGAGCACTGAACCTTGAGGCACCCCAAAGATTAGCTGATGTGACTCAGACTCCCCTCCTCTCCATGAAACCTTGAAAGATCTTCCAGTGAAGTATGACTGTAGCCACTGAAGTACAGTACATGTGATGCTCAAGTCAGAGATCTGGTGGTTAACGGTGTCAAAGGCCACAGAAAGGTCCAGCAGAATAAGAACAGATGAGTTTGAGTTCGATCTTGCCAGCCGAAGAGTTTTACGAGTTTTAAAAATTTAAACAAAAAGCTGAGAAAATCACATTTTCGTCAAAGACTACGTCTGGATTGGTTTCAGATCGATGTTCAAAACACAGATGGGGTAGATGGAGTCCATCCACACCCCCAAAGCCTCACAGTCATTAACCCTTAATGTGTTCAACATTTAATTCAGTAACGTTAGCACAACGTTCAGTAACACAGAGATAGTAATGTTTATTAGCTTGTCTTTGGCCTCTAGCATTTGAAAATGCTGTGAATTTACAGGTTTGAGCCTGGTCGTTTATGTTGGTCAGGAAAGTTCAGTGATTAGCAGTAGTTTGGTAGGTAGGCAGCGCTGCAGACACCAAAATAGACACACGTTCAATATTCATTCAGTTCTTAACGGGAGTTAAAAACCGAAGTAAGGCAGCCCAAGGGGGAAACACGCGTGATACGCTGCCTTTCATTATTCTTCCTTTATTCATCTCTTCTCTCTGTCTCTCTCAGGGCATGTCATCTCTCTCTCTCTCTCTGGGGTTTCTTGCTTGACAACTGCAGCACATTTGATCTCTAGTGTGAATGACCTGAGTAGTGTGTGCTACTCCATCTGTCTCACGGGGTCAGCAGGAGTTCTCTGAAGACACAAGCCAAATTCCCTTGATCCAATGCAACACTAACCGCTCAGCAATATCACCGTGATTCAACATGAACATCCCGTCTTGAGTTTAAAATCAACACAAGATTCAAAAGTCAACCCTATTTACTTTCTCAATACATGATCCTGCTGTTATTGTGACTGTTGCATAAACATTGATCAGCAAACATATGTAGAGCACATCAAATATGGTAATCAGAAGGTAAAACGTACTTGGATTAAACCACTGGATTCACATGGATCACTTTTACAATCTCTTTATAAACTTATCGAAGCGTCAGAGGTTTGGGCGAATAGACTTTCAAATTTTACACAATATACAATTACGCAGCTGTAAAAACTTCCAAAAGTTGTCTTTTCCTACAAGATTATAACATTTAATTCAATTTTCATATGACCTTAACATCCCATCCTCAGGGCCGGCCCGAGGCATAAGCGAACTAAGCGGCTGCTTGGGGCCCCCTCACCACCAGGGGGCCCCCAAGCGAGTTTTTTTTTTATTATTATTATTATTTTTTTTACATATTAATTAAATTAAACAAGTGACATAATGAATGGATTAATAATTCAAGACAAGAAAATTCTGATTTCATAATCAATATACCTGCCTACAACTGCTGCTGTGTCTGCCAGTGTTTGAGTCATATGCGCATAACCTCGCGTGCATAGAAAATTCGTGCGCAAAGTCACGGTAATGTTAAGCCATTTCACACAAATTTGATTTGATCAATGATTTATCCTTTAAATTTAATGATATTCAGAACAGAACAAGAATAAAAAAATAACTATAAACAAGCCAAAACGAAATAATTTAAAGCGAAAGTGAAAGCGGATCTCTCTCATTAGAATCAAAATGTTTCAACATTCGCGATGGATTTGGATGGTAAACTATTCTTTATTATAGGCTTCTTTGTACTTCACCCACGTTCCAATATCGAGGGAAAAAATCATCCTCTTCACAAGCGCAAAAATGTGCTTGAAAACATCACAGTGGAGCGGTGCTTAGGCTACGCAGCGCTGAATGGTACGAATTGTAGGCTACTACTGACTATTTAAACAGAGCAGTGTAATTTTTATATGTTAGTTTTACTATTTTATTATTATATTTTATTACGGCTATAACGAACAGGCTGCGATGTCAAGATTGCAGTGCTGGAATATGTTGTGTGTGTGTGTGTGTGTGTGAGGCGCGGGCGCGATCGAACAGTGGAAACATAAACACATACTCCGTCATGTTCATATAAGACATCATTCAAACTGCAAAGGGTTGCAAAACGTTGGAGGATATTTTGCAAATATTCTTTTTTATATATGTTTTTTGACAGTTTGTTTTCAGAAGTTTCAAAGAGTTAGTAAAAGAGTAAAGAAAAAGTAAAAAAAAAATATTTAAGTATCTATTTTTTATTAAGAAGGCTATTTATTTTGTATTAATACATAACCTCATTGTATTAATTTATAATGTAACATTATAGACTGACATTGTGTCAATAATCGTCAAGCACAGGTGACTCCGCGTGGTGGGAGGGGGCCCCCAAATCAAATTCTGCTTAGGGCCCCCAAAAGGCTCGGGCCGGCACTGCCCATCCTCATACAAGTCGTCAATTATGCTTATACCCTGCTGGTGCCAGTTCGTCCAGTAAATCATATTTTTACCAAATATTTCTGTAAATTGTGAGATAATTTGAATATTTTGTGAATACTAATCCAAGCATCTCTAGAATGAGCAAGAACAGGGTTTGCAGTATTACAAGCAGACTGCAAAAATACTTCAATGGGAGTAAAAGGTGAACATATTTTATATTCGACATTCATCCAGTCATTTATCTTTTTCCTGATTCCAATATTTAGCTATTTTTGCCATAGCAAATTAAATATGATATAGTCTACAATCAGGAAAACCCAGCCCTCCTTTCTCTTTAGGGGCGATTAACTTGTTTAGATTAATTCTTGCCTATTTCCCATCCCACAAAAAATGTTTAACTGTAATGTATTTTTTAATGCACATGCTCATAATCCATCATACACTGATTTATAAGTATTAATTAATCAGTTGTGTTCCATGAATTTATTTAAGATGCAACCTTTATTGCTATAATGTTATTATATTATAGTTACAATGACTTTTTAGTCATGCAGATTTATTATTTCTGTCAAATAAGTGAATATATTGTTATTAATAGCCTTGTTGTGTTCTTATAAATACTTATTGTGAGCAATGATACAGTTACTAACCTCTACAAATGCATCATTGATGGCTTTAAGTAAAGTGAAAACAGGATGTAGTTTTCCTAAAGCAAATGTTAAGAAATCATAAAGATGTGCTCATCATACATTTTAAGTTGTTTACTTGTAAATGTAAGTAATGAACAATAATTCCTGTAATAAAATACTAACAGTTGAAAAAAAGTTTCTTTTTTAATGTTACATACTAGCAAAACTCTCCAACAATATTTTTTAAGGTATATATTCAAACGGCTTCTTGAACAAATCAATATTACCATTCATGACCTCTAATGCAAACATTAGTCATTAAAGACATAATTGATAACTAATTGGTACAGCAAACAAGTGTCTCTGGAACTATTTTATATTTGATCATGTAAAAATCAGTGTATACTGGATTATGTGAGCATGCATGTGCATTGAAAAAAAATGCATGATAAGTAATTATAAAAATAATATAAATGCAACTATAACTGTTCTTATAATGCAGTATATGTCTTAATAATAATAATAATATGTTTATTTTATATTGCGCCTTTCAGAAAACTCAAGGTCGCTTTACAATAAAGTACAAATATACATGACATAGAAACGATACAAATAAACTGAGATTGATAACATAATAGATATAGAGAGTTACATAAACATAAAAATCAGATCATAGAGTCAGGGGCCATGGAAACAAGTAGCAAAAAGATATGTTTTAAGGTGGGTTTTGAAATCGTGTAATGATGAATATCGGAGTAATGTGGGAAGATTTCTTTGTGTATGTGAGGATATATTGGATCTTATTATTGATATAGAAAAGAGGACTGCATTGGTCAAGCTGTGAAGTGATGAAAGCGTGAACTAGGGTCTCAGCATCACTGATATTCAGAAATGGGCGAAAACAAGCGATATTACGATGGCGAAAGAAGGCTGACTTAATGAATCCTTTTAATTGAAAATGAACTATTGTCTAATGGATTTGGAACGGAGAGTAAATGATGGCAGTATTTTCATTTTGGGGTGAACTATATCCCTTCAACAACTTCAGTATTGATCTCTTCTTTTTATTTATGGTTGCAAGTCCACCAAACAGGTTTGTACTCCTTTATGAAATATTTTTCAAAGAACAGTTACAAGGTCAAATCAGTTGAAGACAAATGTGTGTCAGATGTGCATGGAGACTGCTGAGGTTATGGTGTGTGTGACATGAGCTCCAGATCTGCAGAGGTCACATTCACACTGAAGTATGCGGGAGGCTCGTATAGCAACAGATGCCACTGATACCCCGACCCACACACTGCCCAGAGACTCCTCGTGCTATCTTTAACCTCGGCAGACAACATTCACTCCGAGAGATCGACGAACTCCGACTGCTTTCAGCTCGGGTCAGCTACAGCCATCTTACACACTGGGTAATGAAGCACACTTAAACTCTGCTGTTATTGGCATGTTTGTTCAAGGAACAGTTCACACACACACACACACAAATATTCAACTTTCTGTCAAGTAATTTTTCCCACATGCTGTTATCTTTTCCTTGCGACAGTAGTTGATAGTGACCACGTCTATCAGGCTCCTAAAAAGACAAACACACCCGTCCAGTTTCAAACCGATGGCCTTTGTTCACTTACTCACAGGTCAATGATGTCAAACCTGGCGAGACGCATAAACGTGACCGTTTAAAGTTGATCCCAAATGAGATTTCAGAGTTCTGGGCCGGATTGGGAACATTAACAGTGAATGCTTATTTACTGGGAACTTATTTAGTACTTAAAGGGATATTTCATCGCTGGAAAGATGAATGTGTATTTAAATTGGGTCATTTATAAAGTAGAAGTGTGAAATTATTTTAGAAGTTGGTGCCTTCTAGACTGAGAAAAGCCAGAAAATGTATTTTTGGCTCATGTGGATGAAAGACAACAACTCCCAGAATGCACTTGCTTCGCTGCCCTACGAGGACACTCCCAAGCTTACAGAGGGCAGTATCGGGAGAAATGATACAGCTAGGCTACTAGTCGACTCGACACTGAAAAGATGTGGTTTTATGGTGAGATCCCCCTATGGGCGGGTTGAACACAAGCGGGACGAGCTCCTCCTACTGGCTGGAGTCTCTCGCCTCTGGACAGAAGAGCCTCAGATGATGATAAATGATGATTTTTGCGTTATTTTCCAGACACAAAATACAGAAATCTCTGGTCTCAGGGGGACATGAGGGAGGGAAGCACGGTCACTCCAAAATACTACTGGGTTTCTACTGATGCAAAGCTTAATGCTAATCGGTGAAGGATCCCTTTAATATTATACTTAAGTGCAAACTAAATGTAATGTGTTCAGACACTTAAATGCATCTTAATAGCAGTTATAAAAAAATGTATTATAGTTTGAATTTACATTAAATGCAATTAACTTACCTTTAAAATGCTTTTTTAAATGTGTTGAGAAACAGTCATGAAAGTGCTTTCTTTAGGTGGGCTTTCATTTCATTAATATGAAAATTCAGTTTTAAAAAATATCAGATTTGTCATATGTGCTACTGTTATGATCCTTTAATGGTGCTCTGGATCTGGACAGTTGTGCTCGCTATGGAAAAGATTCTTCAAAACATCTGGAAGAAAATAACAGCCTATGGGTTTGAAATGAGTTTAGGGTGAGTAAATAATGACAAAATGAAGGATTGCTTTAACATGACATTATTCTGAGCTGAAGTGTCATTTCTTAGTCATCTTGGTACGAGTTCACCATTAACTACAGTAGGCAGCTGCAAAAGTTTGCAGTTAATAATTAATCAATATTGTATGTTAAGTAGTATGTCCACAGCATCAGATCAACTGACAACTAAACCTTAATTAAAAGGTTACTATAATGTCAATCTGACTAATGGACTTTATGAATGAAGTCTTCAGATGCACAACAGCTGAAGATCTCTCTCTCTCTCTCTCTCTCTCTCTCTCTCTCTCTCTCTCTCTCTCTCTCTCTTCCTGTGTTTAATATGATTATATTATATAATATAACAGATGAGCGACTCAGCCTGTAAACACACTGAAATTCACATTAAAATACAGTGATCAGAATATTACTGTGAACCAAATGGCAGCTAGAGTATTTTGGGTCATTTGTGTTTGGTTTGCAGTAACTATCATGATGATTGTCCTTCTTTCGGTCATATTTGGTGTGTGATTAATGTAATGAGTTAGAATTGTGTGGCTGGAAGCACTTTTAGCACTTTTGATAGCCTGTAAAACTGAACAGAACATTTACATGGAAGCAGTGATTTACAGGGGTTTTTATGATTGCTTAATCACGTTTTTAAAGACGAGACTTATTTTGTCAAAACACTACACACAGTTCACACACACACACACACACACACACACACACACACAAGCAGCAGAACACTCAGATCTTTAGCCAAGCGAAACACTTCATTCAAAACACACTGCTGTGCTCAATCTCAAACTCTTGTCAAGTATATTTGTATAGCGCTTTTCACAATAGAGATTGTATCAAAGCAGCTTCACAGTATTAAATTAAAATAATACAACAAGGTTTGTTTCTAATGGAATTTATTGATTGATAAAATTAAAGTTAAATATCCCCAAAATATCCCCAACTGAGCAAGCCAAAGGCAACAGTGGCAAGGAACCGAAAAACTCCATCTTGTAACATCTCAACTTATGATATAGTCTGTGTTGGAGATATTGTCAAGTCAAGTCAAGTCAAGTCATCTTCATTTATATTGCGCTTTTAACAATGTAGATTGTTTCAAAGCAGCTTTACAGTGATAAATGTATAATTTATGGTAACAGAGATTGTTTTGGCTTTATAGCGGTTCTTTAATAAAGTTATTTTCCAGCTAAAGTTAGTTTTGATTGATTCGCTTCCGTCGCAACGATCATTTGTTATTAAATTAGGGGCCGCTAAGACGACACCATTCTCTCTACACAGACTTTAAAAGCGAACCTGTGAGAAACGCTGATGGCGTTCACATGAGCATTAAGAATGGGTTCTATAGTTATGTGCGTTTGAATATATGTACGCAGGTTTGGAATTCCCTACAAACCAAGCCTAAACAAAGTACTGGTGTTTCCTTATAATTTTTGATACAGAATTTTATTTTATTTTATCAATTCGGGGGGGGGGGGGGTTAAATTGTTAAAGTACACACAAGACTACTGCGGTACTACGGTACTGCACATTGATGAAAATATTTATTTCTCTCCACTTTGTAAAAACCATTCAATACATCCATGCATTTCCAAAGGTTGCAGTTTGCACTGAAAATCAGACCATATTCTAAATGCAATATAGAACATAAACCAAAACATCATCTCTTCACCATGCTGGATCTGGCCATAGCACTTCATCCACGTCACGGCGTTGTCCTCTCTCGTCAGACAGCGAGGGGAGGATCTTCTTGAACGCACACACCTGCATCTTTAGGTCTCAGGCTTCTGCATGGCTTCAATGGGGTTTAGGAAGAGAGAGTATGGTGGGAAAACAACAATAAAATTATTGTAATATCAAACATTGCAATGTCAAAGAACATGATGTACAGTTCTGACATGGTAAACACTCTCGTTTTCTTGTTATTAAGCACTACATCTGATCTCACCAACACGACTGAGGCTAAAATAAACCAGTTTTGGTTTACAATCGATTCAATCTTGCAACTGTTCTTCAGCCCTATTGGGACAGAAATTGTTTCTCATGGGGTCGTACGGTATTTTAAACATTTACAGGGGCTAGTCAGTGATTTTATTAATCCAGAATGTCAGTGTTTTTTCTCCCACCACCCGCGTAAATTGCCGAATTACCTACTGTTTTTTGACGAACACCAAGATCGTGTGGTGATTTAATTGCCGTCCGAATCCACATCTCTGAATTTACAATATGAATCAATCAAAATTCACCGTTTAAATTCTTTCTGACCACTGCGTAACCCTTGGGCGGCTCACTCCTGTTTGCCAGATCTGGACCACAAGCAGGCCATAGCAATGCCACATGTCAGCCAAGAGCAAAGAAATAAACCAGAACTGGACCTTATCTGAGCCACAAAACCTGTGTATATTAAATATGGAGTCATTCAGCCTTAATAAGCCTGTTAACAAGCAGAATCACTGAAGGAAAGAAGAGAACAGAAAAAGAGACGAGCAGAAACACAAGAACTACAACTGACTTCAGCCACAGCCTTAGATGAAATCAACTGAAGAGAAAAGAAGACATTAAATCTGTGAAGATCTCAGCAGAGGAGGATTGAACAACTCCACAAACAGCATTACCAGCTTCACTTGTTACTAACCAGACTGACTTTATTTCTGTCAGACGTCTACAGAAGTTTTATTGAGAATTATCAGAGGTTTAACTCTAATGTGTTTCATTTGAAGTTACCATAACAGTGATCAGTGTTTCCATTAGTTGGGCTCTTAACTCTTATTTAATCTTTTGTCTTTTCCAGCCGCTGTGACAGTGTGTTTGTTAAACACATTTGCAGTAGCAAAGAAAGCTAAAGTGAAACGAGATCAGGTGATTTCAGGTGACGGATTTATAATCATCATGAAATAACCTGGTTTACTGATGTCATTTGAATCTAACCAAATCTAACAATTTGACTGAACCATTAATAAATGTATGATACAATCCCTGTGTCCCAGCAGAACTGCAGCAATCAGATTTTAACAACCATGAGCACATCAAATTAGTCTAGTGTCATGGTGACACACAGACATCAACAATCAGCGTATGAATCTCAACAATGGTGACAATCAAAAGTGCCATGCTGCAATGCATGCTGGGTACCAGCATAGAGTACAAAACTCCCAGCATGCATTGCAGAATGAATAAATTATGCAGCTGAATTTTCCTATTATTTTGTTTAAAGGAACACTCCGACTTTTTGGGACTTTAGCTTATTCACAGTATCCCCCAGAGTTAGATAAGTCCATACATACCTTTTTCATTTCTGTGCGTTCTGTAAGTGTTATTTGACGCACCCACCGCTAGCCTAGCTTAGCACAAAGACTGGATGTAAATGGATAATGGTAGCATACTAATCCCAATAAGTGACAAAATAATGCAAACATTTTCCTATTTACATGTTGTGATCTGTATAGTCACAGCGTGTACAAATAACAAGGCTATATGAGACAGAGACCATTTTTTATCGTATAAATACTGGGAACTATATTCTCACTAGGCGTAGGAGCACAGCTACTTGGGCGGAGTGGCTACTTGGGCAGAGTGATTAGCGCAGCACACGAGACGCCCTGTTGTTGATTTAGCTGTGCTCCTACGCCTAGTGAGAATATAGTTCCCAGTATTTATACGATTAAAAATGGTCTCTGTCTCATATAGCCTTGTTATTTGTACACGCTGTGACTATACAGATCACAACATGTAAATAGGAAAATGTTTGCATTATTTTGTCACTTATTGGGATTAGTATGCTACCATTATCCATTTACATCCAGTCTTTGTGCTAAGCTAGGCTAGCGGTGGGTGCGTCAAATAACACTTACAGAACGCACAGAAATGAAAAAGGGTATGTATGGACTTATCTAACTCTGGGGGATACTGAGAATAAGCTAAAGTCCCAAAAAGTCGGAGTTTTCCTTTAACCCTAAATATTTGCTGTTGTTTTTGTAGTGTTGATCCAATTATCAGAATATTTTGTTGATTGTCACCATTGATGAGATTCATACGCTGATTTTTTATATCTGTGTGTGTCATAGTCAATTACATTTTTATGCTCACATTCGTTAAAATATTCTAACTGGTTGCTGCAGTACTGGTGGATCTAATGCAGCAAGACATCATTTGTAAAGTAGGCTAAATGTGATAATGGCACAACAGAATTGTTAAATTCAATTGACATTGATTCAGGCTACTTCATGATGATTATAAATCCATCAACAGGTAACCATCATCACCTGATCTCATTTCTCTTTAGCTTCTTTTGCTACTGCAAATGTGCTATATACACACACACACACACACACACACACACACACACTGTCACATGGCTAAAAAAGACAAAAGATCAAATAAGAGTTAAGAGCCCAACTAATGGAAACACTGATCACCATTATGGTGACTTCCAATGAAAGTTAAACCTCTGATAATTCTCAATAAAACTTCTGTAGACGTCTGACAGAAATAAAGTCAGTCTGGTTAGTAACAAGTGAAGCTGGTAATGCTGTTTGTGGAGTTGTTCAATCCTCCTCTGCTGAGATCTTCACAGATTTAATGTCTTCTTTTCTCTTCAGTTGATTTCATCTAAGGCTGTGGCTGAAGTCAGTTGTAGTTCTTGTGTTTCTGCTCGTCTCTTTTTCTGTTCTCTTCTTTCCTTCAGTGATTCTGCTTGTTAACAGGCTTATTAAGGATGAGATGACTCCATATTTAATATACACAGGTTTTGTGGCTCAGATAAGGTCCAGTTCTGGTATATTTATTTGCTCTTGGCTGACATGTGGCATTGCTATGGCCTGCTTGTGGCCCAGATCTGGCAAACAGGAGTGAGCCGCCCAAGGGCCGTCATTCCAGCCGCATGTGGGCCAGATCATCTTTCCACGAGTGCCAGATGTGGGCCGGACCTGGGCCGAAACAATGTTGCTATCTGGGATTAAAATATAAACCAAGCAGCTTTGTTTCCCTCATGTAAACAAGAGGCTGCATTAAGTTATTTCTGCTAATTTCCATTTTGTTTTTTAAATGTCATACATCATTTCGAGATAACTATGGTTCGAGAAAAACATTTCAAGCCTGTCTAGCTTCCAATTTGTAAAGAGGAGATTGAAATAATCACATAATAAATAGGACATTATTTTTATATTATTAAAGTAAATATGAATTTATCCATATTATTCCAGTCTGTTGTGATTGGTCTGCTCTGCTCTGATTGGTCAGATGGCTCGGTCTGTTGTGATTGGTCTATTCTGCTCTGATTGGTCAGATGGCTCAGTCTGTTGTGATTGGCCTACTCTGCTCTGATTGGTCAGAAGGCCCAGTCTGTTGTGATTGGTCCGTCCATCACTGTGCAGTGATCAGATGTAAATCTGATGTCATTTCAGCTGTATCACAGCACCTGAGAGAGAAGAATGAATGCTGAGTGGCACTTGATACATTTGAACAGTGTCATAAAAGATGAAATAAAGCTATATTCTTGTATGGAGGCACTGTGCTTTAAAAGCCGTGACCTGTGGTATCTTCACAGTGAAGTGTTTGACTCAAGAATTCTGTGGGAGCTATGTTATTTTCAAAGATGATCGAGCATTAACCTTTTAGCAATTCCAGCATTTCTTTGACATATTCATTTCTCTAAATACCCGGCTGTGTGTAAATGTGGCCTATGTTTGAGTTTCTTTGTTCTTCCTCTTGTCTGTTAATTAGGTCAGTTCTCAGTTCTCTCCCTGTTTGTCACTATGGTTACTAATTGATAGAGTACTCTGTTCAGGTGTGTCTTGTCTATTATTATGTTTGCCCATGCATTTAAGCCCTCTGTTTCAGTCAGTCCCTTGTCTAGCATTATTTCAGTTCTCCTTCGTCGTGCACTTGATTACAGCCACCTAATCAGTGACAGCTCTACTGCAGTTCTATCCTGCATGACAGATTTTTGCAACCTTATAATCTTCAAATGCATCATATGTGATGATTGTGTCTCCAGTCAGAGTCGTGATGGATGTGATCAGATGAGTCGACGGGTCAGAACTCACTATGATCTTCTCCGCTGTGCCGGCGTCCCTCGCACCTTCACACTTACACATTTTCTCAGTCACCTGTTTCCAAGGAAACCCTGTTCTGTGATGACACATCTATTTTTCTAGCGGGGTTGCCTGGTTACAGTAGCATCTGTGAGCGGCTCGTGCCATGACTGACTAACAGCACTGTATCGCTGCTGAAATACAGCAGATGCTTCGTCCCTTTCTACAAATTTGACTTCATTCTAGGGCCTGGTTTCACAGACAGGGCTTAGATTAAGCCAGGATTAGACCTTAATTCAGTTAGGGCATTTAAGAGGCTTTTAGAGAAATAAACATTACTATTGTGCATCTTGAGACAAAACAATGACACTGACATATTCTGAGATATGTTGCTTTTCAGTTAAAACCGCTCAAGTGTGCATTTTAGTCTGGGACTAGGCTTAAACCTTGTCTGTGAAACCAGGGGTAGATTCTGTTTGTTCTTAAAGCAAATGTGACTGGTGTTTGCGTGTGCAGATTTCATCATCATAATGCTGGGCTCTTGTTTGGTGGCTGCAGTGTACTGATTTTCCAAATAACAACTGAACAGCATTTATTTGATATATAAATCTTTTGTAACATTATTAATGTCTTTACTGTCACTTTTGATGGATTTAATGCATCCCTGATGAATAAAAGTATTAATTTCTTTGAAATCTTACTGACCCCAACTTTTGAAGGCTAGTGTAGCTGACTACGTTATGACATCATTAGAAACATAATTTAAGTCATCTTGACTTATCTAGGGTCGAGCTGTAGCAGAAATAAAGATCTTGAACTCCGATTGTAATGGTTTCTTTCTTCTTTCTGTCAACAAATGAGTACAATTCTAAGGTATCAATTAAAATGAGTGATATTTTTAATCTGCTCAGCTGTTTTTTATGGCCCATTTCTGCCGTTGGTGTGTGGAGTGGTTCTCTCTAGATGTTGCTCGGGTCGCTTGAGATTGTTTAATCTCATCCCATAATAATTAGGATTGTTCAAAAGCAAAAGTAAATGTTGCAGGTACCACTAATACAAGCCTGCAGTGTTCAGTTGTCAGTAGTGTTTCCTTCAGGAGTTTTGAGGTGATGTGTGGAGCGTAAAGCTGATCCACTGAGTGTGAATGTGAGTTGATACAGTTTACCAGAGGAGCATTGTGAAACACAGAAGGGTTTGTAGAGAGTTCCTATGTTACCAGACGGGTCTATAGCTTGGTCACCAGCTTTAGCTAAATGCTACTGTTGGGAGTGTTTGGGAAGTGTTTAAGAAGATATCTTCTCCTTGTTGCGTCACAGTTGCCAGTTACAAGTTACAGGCATCATTGATGTATAAATGTGACTGGTCAGGTTTGGCATAATTAGTGGTGATTTCTGAATGAACACGAACAGTTTAAAGGAACTTCCTTCTGAAGTTGGGAGAGAGTTTTGAGTTCTGAATGTGTTATAGTATTTCTTCCCAACAGAACAAAGGACAGCCTGGTGCTCCGTGATATGATCCCTGGATAATATCCAATTGGGAATAGTTTGATTTGTAGAAGGCATTTACAGTCTCAAGGTGTGATTTTAATTGATGTAACCAGCATAGATTCCCCGTCTTTGAGCATCATTCACTCATATTTAAAACCGACAGAGGCTGAACATGTGCAGCACCTGAGACCTGATCCAGTTTTGTGTTTGCACTAAATGATCCTGGCAGACACTGAATCCACCCGCTGTCTCAGAGCAATGGAGCATGAATTTAAAGTATATCCAATGGATATATCCAATGTATTTGAATTGACAAAAAAAAAAAAAAAACTTTTGTGAAGTAAGTAAAACTGTAAGTAAAACGGCCCATGCAAAAAACAAACAAAATATAATGAGTTGAGATTTTTTTACAGGTTGCTGGTGGCCAGAGGTGTTTGTGCACACGTCAGCAGAGAAGAGAAGTCCTTGTTAGGGACATTAATGTCTTTGATTAACGGTTATGAGAGCACATGATTTAAAAAAGAAGAATGAAATGATATGCACAGTTAAATAATTTATAATTGTCACGATCTGTGTGTTTAGTTTCGCTTTCATGGACTTTTATTTTGCATTCGTCAGTTTTTCTATGTTTTCTGTGTTTCCATTGTTTCTAGTTTCCCACCAATCGTTAGTTGTCATGGACACTCATTAATCATCACAGCTGTTTGTCATTGTCTCATCACCACCGTGTATTTAAGTTTCGACTTTTCATTCAGTTGTATTCTGGCATTGTTTGTGTTTGTGTAGACACTCTGTTATGTTGCCTTCTTGTCTTTGGATTACCTGAGTTTGCTTTTATTAAAGAACCTTTTGTTTGTTGAAATCTGTTTGAACCTTTTTTATCATCTTCAACTGAAATAACTGTGACAGAATATCAGGCCGCAAAATGGATTTTGTTGAGGAACAACTCAGATCCCTGCATCAAGGGGACAGGCCACTGAAGGATTTTGTAGAGGACTTTCTGGAGCTGTGCCATCATGAATATTGGAACGAGCCCACTTTAAATCTGCACTTCTGGAGCGAGCTAAATGACAAACTGCTCCAAATAATGCTCGTGGGGAACGATAACTGCTCATTATTTGAGTACATAGTGTATGTGGCTAGTTCTTCACTCATTTTTGAGGAGGAAGCCCGCTCTGAACCATCTATACTCATCCCAACCCGGCCTGCCCAAAATCCTACACTTGACCACTCGCAGCCCAACCCAGAAACAGACCCAACGCTCACAACCACCACGGATATGGAGACAGAGCCCACCGAGAGACCCAACCATTACTCGCCACGAACATCGAGCCTGAGCCTAAGCCCACAACGGAGCCAGAGCCAGCTGCCAAGTACGTCCCGGAAGCCTGGCTGATCAGGTGTGTGAGCCTTCCACTAAATCCGTACCTGTGGGAATATTGGTGGTGATAGATGAGGAGGAAAGCTTGATCGACTGTGAGTCGGAGGTAGTGCTTCCCACCCTTTTCACCCATGAACCTTCTCTGCTGTTGTTCCCTTCAT
This sequence comes from Scardinius erythrophthalmus, assembly GCF_964197995.2. Taxonomy (NCBI): domain Eukaryota; kingdom Metazoa; phylum Chordata; class Actinopteri; order Cypriniformes; family Leuciscidae; genus Scardinius; species Scardinius erythrophthalmus. The sequence continues at coordinate 45,348,307 of NC_138227.1, forward strand.
GGAAAAATATATGTTTGTTACCTCTGTCTTCATCGTCACCGCTGGTCCCGCCCAGATCAGAATATTCAATGTCTTCATCATCGCTGGTCCTGCCCAGCCCTAGTTTCATCATCACCATCCCTGTCCATCACAGAGCCTTCATCCACACTCAGTCTTCCTCTTCTGCACACTCCCCCGACGAAGCCAGCCATAACCTCGTGTCTGCATCCGCTGGCTCCCTTCAGCCCCTCACCATCAGCCCTGTTATGCAGCCCTGATACGCCTTGGAGCTTCCGGTCCCCAGCTTTGCCCTGGCGTGAGGAGCCCCAGGCTCTGCCTCATCCCTCGGAGCCCTCAGTTCCACCTCGGACCGTCGACCAATCGGCTCCGCCATGGCTCATCGGCTCCACCTGGGACCGACATCCCTTCGGCTCCACTGGGCTCCCTCGTCCCACCGGCTACGCAATCGCCACGGACTTCTAGGCTGTTTGCTACGCTCCATCCCTCCACCCCTACGGCTCCATCTGACTCCTTCATCCTTCAGGCTCCACCAGGGTCCTCACTCACACCGGCGTCACCTTGGTCCTTCGGGCCCTTGGTTCCACCTCGGGCACTCGTCGCCTGTACTCTGCCTTGGTCTCCCTGTCCGTCAGTGTCACAGGGTCTCTCGGTCCATCGTACGTCTCCTGGGCCTCACCATCTCCCTGCGTCACCTCAGTCGGTTGGGCTCAGGGGATAAAGATACAGAATTATAGCTCGAAATAAGAATTGCCATTTTGGTCACACTTCAGATCAGGGGTCCAATTCTCACTATTAACTAACTATTAACTCTGACTTTTGCCTCAAACTCCTAATTACTGCTTATTAATAGTTAGTAAGGTAGTTGTTAATTTTAGGTATTGGGTGATTAAGGGATGTAGAATATGATCATGCAGAATAAGGCGTTAATATGTGCTTTATAAAGACTAATACACATCCTAGTAATTTGCATGCTAATAAGTAACTAGTTAATTGTGAGTATTGGACCGTAAACTAAAGTGTTACCGCCATTTTTGCTTTTACTACTGCTGCAGTTACTTTACATGCATGCACACATGCTTGAGTCTATGAAGTCAAAAAGCTTTTTCTTAGCAGAAACATCAAGGTCAGCCTTTGCTTGTCTTGTTAGAGCGCATCAGAAGCGCACAAGCTTCAGTTTCCCTTACTGTCAGCTTGTCTTAATGCCACTGAGGTGGAGAAGCCAGAGTTTTTCTGCCGTTCTTATTCTGCCGTCTGTAATAAGCTTGTAGTGATTTCATGCTGATAGCTTCTTCCGTCGAGCTGAACACAGTTGTCAGGGAGTGTCAGTGCAGGTAGGAAGAGTTCGCATCGCTACGGCCCTGCTTAGTATTTACCTGCCATCATAACACATCATAACACTGTAAAATCTGAGTATTTCTTTCAGTTGCAATTCAGAATGTGTACAGTCTTTCCGGACAATGAAAACCAAAATACAAAGAGATGGAAAGGAGAGCAGTGCATGCTGGGATTTCTGTTTCAAGGACTTGAGTGCAGAACGTAATGCCATCTGCAGAGACAACTGCCATAGCGTTTAAACATCCATAAAACACGGCAAACATTATAGGACAAGATGATAAAAAAAAAAAAAAACATTTCTGAAAGTCTGTATTTGAGATTCTATGTTTTTCAGTAAAAAAATGTCAAGTCTATTTCACAACTGAACTTATTAAACGTAAGTTCGGGACGGGTACGCCCATCGTATCTTCTAATTATTACTGGGATATTAATCATTTCTTTCAGCATCCCTCCTCTTTACCTTCTCCTGCAAGCCAATGGACAGCAAACCAAAACTGATAAGCATGTATGTGAGGATTATGTCGGCACACAAACATATCGCTTTAAAGCAGCTTCACACAAAATGCATGTTTCAGTGTTACAATCAGGAAGTATTCTGTTATCAGTCAGAGATGAGTGTGTCAGTGATATACAGCTATAAGGTAATGCGGTTAGTAAACATGTATTAATTAAACCCTCATCCTTCCCTCGGGTCATTTTGACCCGGAAATCATATTTTACATTTTTTTTTTAAATTGAGTGTTCATCAGAGGGGTTCAAGCCCCCAGGATTTTTGTTGCACTTGAACCACGAATACACACACACACACACACACACACACACACACACAAAACTGAATGGATTCGAGGAGTTTTGTGACAGCAAAAACCCCGATAGGAATTAAACCTAAAAATGCTCAAAATAAAAACAAAAAATGGTAAAACTTTACCAAAAAAATATTTTATAACGTCTACATGTGTATCTGAATGCACAGTGAATAAACTGACTTTAGGACCCAGTGGAACAGTTTGTTTTCTCAATATAGAGTATAAGGCCATCTAGTGGATAGAGTCATGAAATATCATGTTATATTATTGTTTTTCCACAAGAGGTCGGCAAAGACACCCAATGTAAGATATTTTGAGCTTAATTTAAAGGTTTATGTATGCAATTATGAGTTATTTTGAATTTAAGTTTAAATTTAGAATGAGGAATGTGCTTCAATTAATAAATTACTATTTATTTATTATTTATTGATCAAATCTAGAAATGTAAAGGTAAATAAAATAAAAAATAACAAAAAATCTCCAACAAAGATTATCAAAATTAGAAAAAAATATATATATTATCAAAATATAATAAAATAAGCTTTGTGAAAAAAAAAAAAAAATATATATATATATATATATATATATATATATATATATATATATATAATTTTAGGGCTTCGGGTCATTTTGACCCTTGAGAGAAAGATTTCTTACAAAACGTGAGGTTAATCAGACACAAGGAACATGTTAAACAATGATGAAAGCTTTTGATCACGATGTAAGTTTATATTTGTTTTTCATTATTTTTTATCACCATATGCAGTTCAATTAATTTTGATGACTTGATGAAGGCGGATCTTATACAGTCTTAAAGTCGTCATAACAGAAGTTGCAACAGTCTTTTCTTCCCTAGTGTGACATATATTTAATGAGTTATTGTTTGCAGACTCTCAATTACAGTATTTCACAATTGCTAAAACACTAAACCCCATTCTCTGAACCCAATGCTCAGTAGCCTAAACCCATTTGTCGAATCAGTCACTCTGTAGGCAAAACCTTAAACAAGTTCAGGTAGTTAAGACACTGTTTGCAAATCTCATCCACTCTTTTTGCAAAATTCTAAACACATTCTCACTCACTAAAACACATTTTGCACTGTGTTGCAAAATGGTAAATACATGTGGCAAAAGTTAAAGGTTCTCTAAGCGATGTCGGGAGACGTTACTTCTTGTTGACATTCGAATTGTTGTCAAACAAAACGGAGGCTGGCTAGACCCTCCCTCCTCCTCATCCCGTCTCCTCCCCTCCCTTCCCTTCCGGCATAAAGGAAAGTCAAAATAGTCACTACAAAGTTAAGTTTTTTCTGATACTTCATTCAATGTGTAATGTCGCCAAGTTAGATAAATGCTTTTATATATTGCAGAACAGAATACAGAAAAAGAGAAACATTAGGCTATCTTAAAATCGTTTTGCCACCTGAGGTTATAAATAGCTCCCATACAAGGACGCAATGATAGCAAGATAACGTTTAGCTTCGCGTTTCCCAGTGAGCATAAACAACAGCGGCGTCGTAAACAAATTTAGTCAAAGTTGTCAATAGCCTATATATGAACATTCAAATTCATAACAAACCGTGGGTGAAAACAATCGTTAACTTACACCAATTGTCGCCCTATTGTGAATTTGCTTGATCATTTACAATAGAGATTGATCGCTGCTAGAAACATAACTTACATGTTGTATTCACCAAAGTTAACGCTGACTGCATAGATCTAGCTAATTACATCCTTGTGTTGGTTTGGCGAACATGAACGTCAGTTTAGAAAGAAAGATGGATTTACCTGTTCTGCAAAAACAGAGCAACTGAATGTCGGATAGTAGCTAATCCCTTCTGCCGGCGGAGTTCTCGCCACCTTTCAAAGGTTTTTCCGATGTAAATTCGGGACTTCGCGCGTTCCTTATCCTTGTCCCTCTTGCAAGTTGTTCTGTTCATCGGAACGTCGTCTCTTTGGTCGTGTGTCGGCCATAATTCAAACTTCCCTCTTCATGCTTCTCTCTCCTCCACACCCCCTTCATGTGTACGCGCACTAACCCCCCAAACCCCACCCTCAAATACTTCTTGCCAGTGATTGGCTGGAGCACTGTTTGTTATGTTTCGTGGTGCGGGTGAGCCCAGTTTGTTTTTGTTTCCGTTTGTGGAGCCTGTGGTGTCTAGAGAGACCGCGTTTTTTTACAGTGTGTTCAGGGGACAGGCAGCTAGAGGATAGTGAGGAGATGTTTGCTGTATGTGACAAAGAATGTTTTGGCCTAAAAAACGCGTGACATGACTTAGAGCACCTTTAAACACAACTACAACACCGCTGTCATCGTTTACACACAGCAACTCAAAATTGTTCACACTTGTTTCTAATGATGTCTAGAATATAAGCCAGTTCAGAGTACACAGGGGGCCCAGGTGCGTTGAATGTTGATTCCAACAATGGATGGAAACAATGTGAGAGGCAGAGGAGGACGAGTTCATGTAAGAGGTGGTGGACGAGGAGGAGGAGTACAAGGACAACGAAGAGCAAGACCAAGAATAGTAATTTCAGATCAAATTCGGGCAACTGTGATAGACCATGTTCTTGTTCATGGAATGCCAATGAGGGAAGCAGGACAAAGAGTACAACCCAATTTGAGCAGATTCTCTGTGGCCACCATAATCAGGACATTCAGAGAAGAGAACGGGTAAATGTATTGTTTTTCTAATGTGTGCGACTGAAAGTTTACTGTATACATTTGATACAGTACATCAGTTTGTCAGGGGACTGGGGGAAAAAGAAAAAAAGATTTACAATACATTTTACATATGAAGTGATGTCCATTACTATTGTTACTGTATGCATAGATTTGTAAGAGCATTTTCCCTTTTGTAGAATTGCAAGACTACCAAATGAGGGTGGAAGGACTCCTTTGTTCTCACATTAGCAAGAGGCTCTCATTGACTTTGATTTTGCAATTGCACAATATTTTGTGTAATACGCTTTTCATTTAGAGTTGTCTTTCTTCTTTGGGCTTACTTTATTTTTATACTGAAAATTCAGACATTCAATACTGTATTACTTGCAGTACTTACAGTATGCAATATATTTGCTGTACTGAGTTGTGAATTATTTACTTTTATTTATGGCAAAATTATTTTCTATATGCAATAAACATTTTTTTTCTATGTAACTACATGCCCTGGACGCTGTGTTCTCAATTTTTTGATGTAGTGCCTAATGAATGCTGATGAGTGGTTATATATTGACTGGCTGTGTTTATGTTTTGAAAGCATAGTTTGATTTTGAGCACAGATCAGATGGTTTCGAGGCAAGTGTTTGATTTTGCCAGAAGAGTCAGGGGTTTTGTGAATGTAGTTTAAAGACTGGGTTTTGTGTTTAAAGTTTTGAGAATATGGGTGAAGGTTTCAAGAAATGTGTCTTAGCAATTGTGAAATACTGTAATATAATACTGTTATATGTCTTTAGCACTTTTCACAAACCCAAGGTCATTTCACAGCGCAGACTCTCTTATGGATTACATAAGAGATATCATTAAGAATGAAAAAAGGCAAAAGAATACAGCAAAAATAGTCTTTTTCAATAACACTTTCAATTTGAAAGGAGGGTAGATGACATTTCAGAGATGCTGGGGAGAGAGAACCACCCAAAACAGACTATATGAACTTGGAAAACATTAATAAATTGGATGCATTGGACCAGAGAAGCCAAGCAGGAGTGTCGGGTGAATCAGCCAAATACTAAACCATGTAGAGTCCTGGTAAACCCTACGTTATGAGGACAACATATCAATATCTGCCTGTGAAAACTGGGATGTGTAGGTTTAGGGGTAGGGGAGAGAATATACAGTGTGTGTGTGTGTGTGTGTGTGTGTGTGTGTGTGTGTGTGTGTGTGTGTGTGTGTGTGTGTGTCTTCTGGACAGGTTTGAGAAGCACTGCTCTAGATCACTGTACACGTCTGAAAGCGCAGAGAATGAGCCCAAAATAGCCACTGTCACAGAAGCTCAAAGCAGACCGCAGGAGTGTGTGAGATCGCGTGACTGTAAATAGTGTAAAAAAAAAAAAAACATTATCATGCAATAAGAAAATGAAGTGATGTTGCTTGGCCAGCAGTGGATGTGCTATTCCTGCCAGTGCTGAGGTCAGTGAGTGCAGTGAGGTTTCTGTGACGTCTGTCCTCTCGTGCCCACAGTCTCTCTGACTGAACAACTGAAGGCCTGCAGACCGAACCACATCAGCTGAGTCTCAAAGTCCTGCTGAGACAGAGAGAGAGAGAGAGAGAGACAGAGAGAGAGAGAGAGAGAGAGAGAGAGAGAGAGAGAGAGAGAGAGAGAGAGAGAGAGAGAGAGAGAGAGAGAGAGAGAGAGAGAGACAGAGAGAGATAGAGAGAGACACACAGAGAGAGAGAGAGAGAGAGAGAGGCGTGGGCTGTGTCTCAAACCGTATTGCACTGACTCAGTTTCCAGGTTCCGTGCATTGTCTCATTTCTGATCTCTATACAAATGTAACATCTAAAACTGCATCCCTTCTTCTGTCGAGCTGCGGTCCTGATCAGGGCACATGGCCCACAGTATCATTCAGCACGTTATGAGTGAGATATTAATGCGAAAACCCTCAAAGTGAACATGTACATGCTCAGTGTTATGCATGTGGTCTGCGTTTCACTCTGAAACTAGTCTTCTGCAGAAGCTCTTGAAACAAAGTCACAATGTAAAGCAAGTATCGACAGATATTTTGGCCAACGCTATTTTACTGTGTCCTTGTTGCACATGTTACATGTAGTTAATAATGACATGCAACTAACCCTACAACAAACCCTCATTCTAACCCCAAGTACACATGGTTAGTTAATATTGCTCAGTACATCAATGTATACTTACTTACACTTTAAAAAGGACACCTTAAAATAAAGTGTAACCATATTTTCTTCTGTATTGTGATGTACATCTAAATGAAACAGATGATCAGAAAAGAAGAAAAAGTAGGACATTGACATTTTGGTTAAAAATCACGAGCAAAAAAAAAGGTCCTCTGTATATTTTCTTGTTGGGCCTGATGTAGCAGGTCAGTTTCCTCAAGCGTCTCGGAGACGTTCCCGCAGTTCTTCTGGATTTAGTCTGTCTCAGTTGTTTCTGTTTCTTCATGTAATCCCATGAACTCGATGATGGTGAGATCAGATCTCCATGTGGATCATCCCGGCCGCTGTCAGACTCCTTGTGCATAAAAAAATATCACTGGCTTATTACAATTAAAGGCAAAAGGAATGTTTGGAAATGTAAATTGATATTTCCAACTGACACACTCCAGCAAAAATATAAATAACTGGCTCAAAACCATTTCTCCTGGTGAAAATACTAACGTGCCTAAGACTTTTGTACAGTACTATATATATATATAGTATCTGTCTCTGTTGAGCACATGAATAATGAATGATTAATAACACATACAGGACACATGACTTCCTTTAGAGGGGATCATTGTTTTAGCATGTGTGGCTACTACAGGCGAGTACAGTATGTTTGGACATGATAACAGCAACATTTAAAGGGATCATGAAGTGGGTTATTTTATTTAGGCATTTTTCCAACCAACATTTTAGCCTCTGATTTGAACGCTCTGTTTGAAAGGGCGTGTCTGCGGTGATACTTCAGTGTAAACGCCCACTGCTGTGATTGGCTGCTGTGAGACTTCAGTGTAAACGCCCACTGCTGTGATTGGCTGCTGTGAGACTTCAGTGTAAACGCCCCCTGCTGTGACTGGCTGTGAGACTTCAGTGTAAACGCCCCCTGCTGTGATTGGCTGCTGTGAGACTTCAGTGTAAACGCCCACTGCTGTGATTGGCTGCTGTGAGACTTCAGTGTAAACGCCCCCTGCTGTGATTGGCTGCTGTGAGACTTCAGTGTAAACGCCCACTGCTGTGATTGGCTGCTGTGAGACTTCAGTGTAAACGCCCCCTGCTGTGATTGGCTGCTGTGAGACTTCAGTGTAAACGCCCCCTGCTGTGATTGGCTGCTGTGAGACTTCAGTGTAAACGCCCACTGCTGTGATTGGCTGCTGTGAGACTTCAGTGTAAACGCCCACTGCTGTGATTGGCTGCTGTGAGACTTCAGTGTAAACGCCCACTGCTGTGATTGGCTGCTGTGAGACTTCAGTGTAAACGCCCACTGCTGTGATTGGCTGCTGTGAGACTTCAGTGTAAACGCCCACTGCTGTGATTGGCTGCTGTGAGACTTCAGTGTAAACGCCCCCTGCTGTGATTGGCTGTGAGACTTCATTGTAAATGCCCACTGCTGTGATTGAAATAGCTAGCATTAAATGTGGAACTCTCTCAAAATCTTTTACTAGGTTTTTAATATTACAGCTATTGAGATTAACGAAATGTGAAAAGTGTTGATTATAGTTATATTTATCTATTCCCATCACATGAAAGGTTGCAGTGATGAGCATTGAGCAGATGACAGCCTGTTGATCGCGTGAATGAAGTGATCTCATCATTGCAACGTAATTTCTGCACTCTCACGAATGCTTTCACCAAATACCAATGCAAACACAATGTAAGTACAGTAAGAGAATCGTTGTGCAGTGTAACAGCGTCATTGATAATGGGATTTTTGGCAAGAGTCCAGATAAACTCGTGCTGTGTGATTGACAGCTTGGGCGATTGGAAAGGGATTGTTCTTTGATCGCTTTCTGTATATATATTAATCACAGTTTAAGTAAGATTATTTTCATCCTACTAAGAGAAACGCACTGGCTTGATTTACTGATGCATAAACAGTATTGAACGATTTTGAGAGAAAGATTATCTGTCTGAACTTGAACAATTACACATCAGAAATCACCGATCACAGATCAGGCATTAGAATAAACATGGTTCATTACATGTTTGTGGCGGAGCTGGCAGATCCATATCGTAAAAGTCTGTTTGCAAAGCCTGTTTCAAAATTCCGACAGATTTAACAAATAATCCACAGTGAAATGTACCGAATACAAACAAATAATGCTCAACTGAGACGTTCACATTGTTGAGAAAAAAAAAACAAAACAAAAAACACTTTCCTAGTATCAGGATCGTTTGCAAGGTAATGGTAGGCTATTATTGATCCTGTGTCAATCTTTTCTCGTTCTAATGTCACTATTCACTATTCACCACCCCCTCCAGTGGGCGGGGCTAAAGACGCAGTGATAGACATAGGCGTTGATATTCTTCTGCAGAGGCGGTCTGTCGCTGCTCTGTGATGTCATAAGTCTCCACTTCTCAGATCCTGTCGGTTTCTATTGATTTCAATAAAAGCTTTTTTTGGAATAACAAACAAGTTTGAGTTTTAAAACTTACAGGGTATTTTTATAGTATAACTCACTCTTAACTGTCAAAAAAAGGGAAAATTTGAATTCTCAGTTCATGACCCCTTTAATAACACATATAGGACACACACTTCCTTTGGAGGCGATCATTTTTGGGTATTAGGCTAATGCCACATTTGGGTCAGTATAGGCACAGCATGTGTAGCTACTACAGGCGAGTACAGTATCTTTGGACATTACGGCAAAATGTAAGAGTTTTAGACTGTGAGAACAACATTTGCGCAATTTATTAGTGTGCAGTGTTTTGGAGTGACATACAGCATAGGTCCCTGCACTGATTTTGGGCATCACATTGCATTGTTGGGCAACAGGCGAGTAAGCGAGCATAGAGCGAGTATAGAGCGTTTTGTGGCATGCAGCGCTAGCGCGCGCCTTCACTCACTCACTCACGCGCGCACGCACACTCGCGCACGCACTCGGAGCGCGTCACAGATGCTGTCTATCTAGGCAGCTCAGTAGGAGTTGAGACAGCTCCTCAGAGGGAGTGTTATCTGTGGTGTCTGGCCGCTGGAGGAGAGGAGAGCCGCCGGGGTGTTGTGTGTGTTCAGCGGAGATCCGCCATGACTTACACCGCGGACGGTCTCCGCTCTCGCGCGTCTGGAGCTGTAACCTCGAGCCTGAGAAACATGTCCTGAGACTGGAGAACAGCCGGCAGAGAACATGACAGTAAGTTCTGTGTGTTAAAGCGACTGGTCTAAAGGGATTCACCTCAGCTCTTTGGTGATTTCACTGAAATATGAAGAAGAATGGTAGAGTTTGAGCTGAGTGGAGTCTACATTGCGCTCGCTCCTGTGAGATGTGTCTAATGCTGGTGTTGTGCTTGGATGTTTAATGGGAGGGTGTGAGGACTGTTTTAGAAACATGACATCATTTCAGACTCACTGAGATCGTTTAAACATTTCCTTTGAAATATGAGCAGACGGAGCGCTACTTTAATGCCGATGAGATTTAATGGGCGGTTTGAAGAGCACTGTGTTATTAATATTGATATACTGTCATTAAATTAAACACACGAACATCTCGCTCTTCGGGTGTGTATGATATATGATCGTAATGAATTACATCATTGCATTGACATCATTAGAGAACTGAATGTCTACAGTAAAATGGTATAAATTATACATTTTGTACTGTGTGTGTGTGTGTGTGTGTGTGTGTGTGTGTGTGTGTGTGTGTGTGTTTGTGTGTGTGTGTGTGTGATACCACAGCTGTTTCTAAGACATTTATGTTCGTGTTCAAACACTTAAAAAAAATCACATAATGTAAATAGGAGTATAAAACACAATGAACGGAGCGCGCGCTGCATGACGGGCGACGGCATTAGAGAGATTATACATAGAGGCCGGTGTCTCGTGAGATTAAAGCTCTGATCTCGACAAATCACGCGAGGACTCATTATGTCTTCAGTTTCGATGAAAGAGCGTTTATTTTATAAGCAGACTTCATAAAAAGCCTTTAGTTAATCATAAAGCTTCATAATGGCCAGGTTTTGATAGATGAATGATGTGTATGATTGTGTATAATGTAGCCTATATATATACATCATACACATTTATGTGTGTGTGTGTGTGTGTGTGTATATATAGCTTATATATAGGCTAAATGTCATGATATTGTTCAACATTTAACATTTTAACGCATTGATTGAATGTTTGATGATATGATGTGTTCATAAATTTAATATAGGCCTATTTTCTGTATATTATATTAGTTATATATATATATTATATGTTATAGTATTTTATATTATATATATATATTATATATATATATATATATATATATATATATATAATTCACTCTTTATTTATGTAGTAAACTGGTCGATCTAGTTACATGGGAGTTCTCAGTAACTATAAGCTTTTTGATTGTTGACAAGTTTGGTAACACTTTATTTGACAGTGTCCTTGTTACATATGTTACATGTACTTACCATATTAATAACGGTAAATTATGCGTAATTACATGCAACTAACCCTCAACCAAACCTTCATCCTAACCCTATAGTAAGTACATGTTGTTAATTAATATTACTCAGTATTTATTTGTATAATTACACTGTAACAATGACACCTTAAAACAAAGTGTAACCCTTATTTTCTTAAACATTTTGTTTAAAACCATCTTAAATAATACAAACACATAAAAATGGTTTATGGTGTTTAGATGAAACAGCCATTCTGAAATCAGCCCATAACATCTACACAGCCATTCACTTCTCCGTCCTTTTTATTTCTCCATTCATGCTTCACAGATGTATGGCATGAGATGAGCCGGTGTTATGGCTGCTCTGGGATCAGTGTTCAGCCATGGTGTGTGTATGTTGTTGATTAGAGCACTGTATCTCAGGCTAACTTTCCATTCATAACTTCTGTGCTGAAATGCACTAGTTGTGAGTATATTGTATTTTTCATTTGTTATGTTGTAGTATATATGTGTAATAATAATGCTCCTCAAAGCTGTGTATCTGTAGTCCTTCAGCTTCATCATTGGCACTGAAAGTCAAAGCCCACACATCCGGTACAGGTGAAGGAACACACAGAAAGGCTGGTCAGGAAGTGTGTGTCACTGAACCAGGAGTCCAGCTCAGGAAGGAAGTCCCATGTGGCGTCAGATGTTTTTGTCTGTCCGCCAAACACAGTCCTTACAAAACTTAAAGACTGTTTCCCTTTGCCAAGTCCGAGTGAAACCGGTTTATTTGATTTATTGACATGACTGTTTATGTACTATAAAATAAAATAACAGTAACAGCGCCCCCTAGCTCCAGAAATGATTAAGATTTGGCATGTGTCCTCAGATACCCTGAAATGGTGCGACCTGGAGATCTGAACCAGTCGAGAGCTGAACTAACACCTTACTGAGAACACAACCAGCCCACAAACAAAGACAGGGCACTGTGGCCTTATATGATTTTTTTAAATAATATAATATTATATTACCATTTAATATTTTAACATATTTTAACAGTAAATTAACTCGACATGTTATGCCTTTATGAGCTGATGCAGTGGTCTCAGGTTATTTAAATATGTAACAAGTACATTTGTAGAATTCAATTCACACATGATATTTTGTATAATTTGAGATATAAACAGTAATAATAAAGTGGTTTTAGCTGATGTGACGCGCTGTACATGTGTGTGTTATCTTAATTTAAACATATGGCAGACACTTTTAATCCAATGTAAATCAAGATACAAATTTGATCAGTTTTTGCTTTCCCTGGGAATCAAACCCATGACCTTGACCTTTCTAGCACCATGCTCTACGGTTTGAGTGACAGGAAGGCTTCATTAATTAACTAACTTTATTCAAACTAACTTCATTCATTATAAAGGCAGTGATAGTTTTGTGCTATCAGCCTTGCCAGACTCAGTTTAGGTTATCACAGCCCTCGCGTTCCTGATTTATTTTTCAGCCAAGATCCGTCCGTGTCTGCAGTGGAAACAGATGGAATGACTCCAGATCAGATCAGACTCCTGCACCAATACCTTGTCAGTGGAAAAGGACCAAGACTGTCCTGGTGTTTATATAGTTAGAAGACACATAATAGAAGTCGTGCCTAATACAATCTCATATCTACCAAACCATCTGATGAATCAAAATGCGTTTGCTAACTTTTTGTCAGGGGTGTCTGATCCGAGTTTGAAAAATGATACTTGACTGAAAATGAAAAAAGGCTGAATCAGGCCCTAGATTCAGAACCGTGTCCCAAATGCCGCTCTACTCCACACTTTTGTGTCGCAGATTGCCGGGTTTGTCTGCTGTGGAGCCAGCCTCAGTACAAATCCTGCAAAAGTGCTCATTCAGGACACATAGTGGCCAAAAAGCTGACAAATAGGACACCCTGCGGTCTGGTAGATTCACGGGCTTTACATACACGGTGGCCATCGCAAAACCACCGCTTCATTTGGGACAGGGCTAATGATTCTAGCCCGTATGATTGCTACGACGTGGGCAAAAAGGCAAATTTAGTGATTATAGCAAGTGTTTCCCAACCCTGTTCCTGGAGGCACACCAACACTACACATTAACTCTTCCCAATCAAACACACCAATTCAACTCATCAGCTCATTAGGCTCCAAGACCAGAAATAGAGGGGTCAGATAAGGGAGACATGCAAAATGTGCACTGTTGGTGTGCCTCCAGGAACCGGGCCGGGAAACACTGGATTATAGCACCACCGTGAGGCCAATTGTTATACAATTTGGTACACTGCCTCTTGTAGACACTTTGCATCTACATACCATTCATGTTTGCAAATGATTATGATGGTTCTTTTTTGGCATTGGTGATTTCTATGAAAATGTTCTTCACACTAAGAAACTAAAAAATGTTCTTCACACTAAGAAACTAAAAAATGTTCTTCACACTAAGAAAAACAAAACGATTCTTTTAAGAATTGTTCATTGAAAAGTTCTTTGTGGAATCAAAATGGTTCTTCTATGGCAGGGGTTTCCGAACCTGTCCTGTAGGACCCCCAGCTGATGGATGGATAAATGGATGGATGGTTCACCATCCATGGATGAGATGCGGGAATTCATTCAGCTCGACTGTCACAGTGGATTATGGGTTTTCTCTAGCCGTTGAGTGTACATCGGTCTTTAATGCGGTGCATTGTGGGATTGAATGAGCGCACTCGATAACGTCCACTAAGGTTCAGACACCACTACAAATGGCTGTCCCCTCAAATAGTGCCCTATTGAAGGGTATGGGGGTGATTTCAGACACAGCCTCTGTATGTCTCCCTTATCTGACACACACACTTCAGGGCTGCGTACGAAAACTTGAGCAGCTGACTTGTTGCCTCGGTGCCTTATTAGGCAATGACTTTGTAGGCAGCATTTGCACACGAAGGCAACTCACGAAACAGTGTTACAGTTTAATGATCTACGGCAAAGTAGAGCAAGCTTTAGCAAGAACTAAGCAAAATTTTAATTACTACAATAGTAATTTCTCACTAGAAATGACATCAGAAGTGGAAAACGTACATTTACACACAAACTGACCACCAACCATGACTTTCAGACGCCATCTTTATTTTTTATCTCAACTGTCACAGAATGGAAAGCACAGGATTGTGGGATATCAAAGGCAGCGAAGGATACATCTATGATGCGTCTAGGAGACAGGAAGTGAAGCTAACATTGCATTCGGATGTGCCTTGATGCCCTCAACTTGCCTTGATACTGTTCACTTGATGCTCAAGTGAACAGTATTAGTGGACTAACATAGTGAATAGTGAATGAGGGTTTAGGGCACGATTTTGGATTCAGCCGTAGAAAATTTGCAGTGCTGTGGGTCCTCCAGGAGAGGTTTGAAAAACCCCTCTTCAATGGCATTGCTGTGAAACCCCCATTTTTTATCCTTTATTTTTCAGAGTTTACAAATAAAAATGTACATTTGCTTTCAGAGGTGCTTCCTAGTGGAGTCTGGGTTGAATATGGGACCGTCTTACCAAAATTGATGATATCTGTGATGCACAGTCTCAATGACGACGACGACAACGAAAAATTTGAGAAAAAAAAAAAATGAAAAGCTCAAAAGATTGAAGTAGACTGAGATTATTCTGATGTATAGACACACATGTGAATATGGTGATCAAAGCAGTAACTGGTTTGGAATTTGGCTGTAATATATGCATGCACTTGATCATGAAAAATGACACAAAGTTGTATGTTTTTCAAAGTATATGCCTGTAATGTGTTGTGTCTGTGTCTCAGGATTACCGGGAGGATGGCATGGACCTGGGCAGCGATTCTTCCAGTCGCTCCAGCTCGGAGTCCAATTCCAACAAGGTGACGCCATGTTCCGAGTACAAGTCCTCTCCCAGTCTGGAGCTGGCCGGACTGGAGGACTACGAGGAGGACGAGGACTACCAGCAGTACAAGAAGAGAGTGCTGGTGGACTGGGAGAGGGAGTACGGTGGGAACTATGCAGACAACCAGCATCAGGACTTCAGCCGGACCGGAGTGATCCACGGCTCTGTTAACAGCCGCAGCCTGGCAGAGGAGCTCCAGAGCGTCAGAGCACCCGCTGCCCCTCCCGCAGGGCACGCCGCCACCCCCGTGCCCGAGGAACTCAAGCAGAACGGCAATGCCGTAGTGCCCTGCGACCACCCCCTGGCGGCCTGCGAGGGCAAGACTTTAGGCAGAGCCGGCCACGGGAGCGCCGTCACAGGAGCTGGAGAGGTTGGAGGTGGGATCGGGCTGGGACGAAACAGAGAAGAATGTGAGGAGGAAAGCCAACTTCCAGCCATGGACTGGGCGGCTCTGGAGAGACACTTGGCGGGCCTGCAGTTCAGAGAGCAACAGAACCACAACCACGGCCTGATCCGGACCAACTCCACCCATGTGAGTCCACGTGTGTCATTGATTTGAAGTTCATGATTGTTGGGGTTGAGGATTGATCATTTCTAGTTCACATTCACTGAAAAGTGTTTCAATACTTTCTAGTACAGGGGTGCCCAGTCCTGTTTCTGGAGATCTACCTTCCTGCAAAGTTCAGCTCCAACCCTGATCAAACCCAACTGAAGCACTAATCACGATCTTCAGGAGCACTTGATAATGACAGACAGGTGTGTTTGACCAGGGCTGGGGCTGAACTCTGCAGGTAGTCCTGCTCCAGGAACAGGATCACGCAGTGCTGTTTGAGAATGTCACTGGCTATGCTTACATGCAACTTTTGTTTCAATCAGACTGAATTCATTCCGATTGATGAATCTGAATGTAGTGTTTACATGAGCGCTAAACGTGATCGGGTTGATGTGCGCATTTATATGTCACAAGCTTCAAATCTGAATATATTTTTTGACATGCGCTCACTGCACAAATATACAGAGTTTGCACATAATAACCATTCTCCTGCATTGGTTCTTTATTTGTTTTAAACAGCAGACTTAATATTTATCCATTTCTGGTCATAATTTGGAGACAGTGATCATATGAACCGTTGTGCCGCTGCTTACATTGATCACGCAGTAAAAATGCCCAAAACCGTCGTCTGTGGACAGTCAGTCCTTTCAGTTTCGGTGTTCAGTCTGATCAAGTGTTTACAAGTTCTCTCGATCGGATTAGAAAAGGAATAAACCACCACTTTCATTCTGATCATTGGGATCGAGCTCATTCTGATCGATTAAGGTGTTTACATGAAGGCTTTTCAGTCCGATTGAGCCGTTAATCCGATTACTAACGGATTATTTGGTTGCATGTAAACGTATAGCCAGTGACGCCTCGTGGAGTTTGTTTTGACGTGAGGCGCTGACACTTCAGATACGCAATTAAAGTCATACAGAAAGTTTTGTGTGATTGGTAGGGGTCAGGTTAGTGTGTGTGTGTGTGTGTGTGTGTGTGTGTGTGCGTGTGTGTGTGTGTGTGTGTGCGTGTGTGTGTGTGTGTGTGTGTGTGTGTGTGTGTGTGATGGGTAGGTTTAGGGGTTGGGTTAGTGTGTGTGTGTGTGTGTGTGTGTGTGTGTGTGTGTGTGTGTGTTTGTGTGTGTCCACACATGCCTTCACACTCACATGAGTGCAGGATCCAGCTCGTCCTCCTGCTGCTGTAGACGTGTGTGTGTGTGCGTGTGTGTGTGTGTGTGTGTGTGTGTGGTGTCAGTGAGATTGCTGGTGTGTGATGAAGAGTCGGCTCTGGACTGAATGAGAGCAGCACTGGATTTCACACAGGTAACGGCAGCATCTCAATCTCAATCTGATCCTTCTCTACTTTACATACGTGTGTGTGTGTGTGTGTGTGTGTGTGTGTGTGTGTGTGTGTGTGTGTGTGTGTGTGTGTGTGTGTGTGTGTGTGTCGAACTGGCTCAGTGTTTTTGAGAAGAATGGATGGAGTGTGTGTTTAAGAGTTACTGGCTGTATTAGTTAGTGGTGTTTACAGTGTATTGATTCTCAGTGTAGTGTCGTATATGTGAAGATCTCTGTGTGTGTTGAGTGTTAGAGGTGTGTGTGCTTGAGGAACAGCAGCTGAAACACAGCAGATCTGAGCTTCGTCAAACGTGTCTGTTCTCGTCCCACAGTATCTGATCATCATCACTGAGACACACAGATTCAGCACTGGATACATGTTCACCAGTTCTTCTCTCACTACATGTCCAGTTACGAGACACACTCATACATCTGTCCTATTGTAGCGACGGTAAATGACAGGCATATCATTAAAACCACCAGGCCAGATTCACAGAAAGACACAGGTTGTGACATTATTTTCCTCACATTTGAACACATTTTCCACGAAATTGCATTTGCATTTGCATTATTCTCAGTGATGATTCCCGGTCAGTTTTCATTACTGCAATACAGGGATTTGTAACACTTCACAATAAGGTCCCATTAGTTAAAGCAATAACTGACATTAACCAACAATGAGCAATATATTTGTTACAATCTTTGTTAAAGTTAGTTCACATCACCTCAAGTCCATTAAATAACATTAATAGATACAATTTTGGATTTTAATAATGTATTAGTAAATGTTTAAACGCAACAAAGATTAATAATTGCTTTAGAAGTTTTTTTCACTTTTAGTTCATGTTAACTAATGAATTAACTTAAAGAACCTTATTTGATGACACTTTTTTTTTGGTAACTACATTAGTTAACATGAACTAAGAATGAACTGCACTTCTATAGAATTTATTAATATTAGTTAATATTAATTTCAACATTTACTAATACATTATTAAAATCAAAGGTTGTATTTGTTAACATTAGTTAATGCACTGTGAACTAACATGAACAGCTGTATTTATATTAACTAACATTAACAAAGATTAATAAATACTGTAACAAATGTAAATTGCTCATTGTTAGTTCATGTTAGTTAATACATTAACTAATGAGCCTTATTGTAAAGCCTTACGCCTTATTTAAATCACTATATGGCAGTGAATACAACCATAACATGTACATGCTTTACAATTGAAATATTTATTATTATTATTGTTGTTAATGAGAATGTTGGTGGTTAAATGTGTTTAATTGTCATGAAAATAATGTCCGTTGTGTTCCTGTAGTGTTGTCTGTGTGTGTGAGTGTGATAATGAGCGGCCCGGCGAGGGTGTGTGTGACTTCTGCCGTCTCGTAACATGCGGTTCAGAGCGCAGGCGTGCTGTTACTGACCCTGAGTGTGTGTGTGGTGAGGATGATGATGTCATGGATGATGTCATCAGGGTGGGTCCTGTATAGACAGCAGTGTGTGTGTGTGTTCGCTGTGGAAACTCAAGGCCCGCGGCAACACATTCCCTCTGAACACACGCCAGCTCTGGAAACACTGAGTGTGTGTGTGTCGTCTGGATGGTCGTGTTGTGAATTGCAGGATTGAGTCAGAGAAAATTACAGGACACACACACACAGAGTGATGTATTATGTGATTATGTAGGGTGTGTGATGGTGGAGTCAAACACATATTTATTCTATAGTGAGAGCGTTGTGTGTGTGCTGGCCTGGTTTCATATCTAAAAATATAGTTTTTACTGCATGAAACTCAAGCTGAAAACACACGTGTGTGTGAGTGTGTGTGTGTGAGAGTGGGTGTGTGTTTGTGGCCACATACACACTGCAGTTATACGTCGTGTCACTCATTTACAGGAGTGTTTTCCACTGGTTATAAATGTACATTAGAGCTGTAGTGTGAACGCAAGCGAACTGAACCGGTTGTTGTTAAGAGAGTGTGTGATTTCGAGTCATCTGGGGCCCTACGAAATCAGCTTTATTTCTTCCTAATTCTGTATTTTCCATTTCTAGTTTTTCAGTTTTTAATGTTTTGATTAAGTTTAAAAGCATGTCTGATCAATTGACTTTTAATAATGAAGAAAAAAATATATAGTAATATAATTCTGTCATAATTTGTCAGATGAGCGTCCCGCAAGCTTGAGTTTGTGTAGTTCAGCAAACTGACTCAGACTTCAGAATATTCGGAGATTCATCATGGAAATCCTAGGATCTCTAGTTCAGTGTGATCCAGATATATCTGAAAGTGTGTGAGTAAGTTTGTGTTTAGTCCAGTAATTCCCAGCCGCTGATTGAGAACTGTTGAGTGAGTGAAGGATTTGTGTGTGAAATCTGCGTACAAACATTTTCATGAACAAATCATGATTCATACATTTTATTCTAAATTCACTAAAAAATGTAGGAACAACTGAAACCACTCGTACGCAAAAATCACATACTGGGTTATATTATAAACGTGTTAAGATGAAATTTTATTCATCCATATTTCATCTTAATATATTTGAATCATTCATCAGTGCTTTATGTGCTGATGAACATAAAGAGTGTTCGTCTCAGTGAAACACAACGAGCTTCTGAGAGACGCAGCTGATCCTTCACCTGATGGTGTTGCTGTTGAGTTACTTCAGATAAATGACAGATATAAACGTCAAATTCAGAATGTTTGTTTTGATAATTCTCTCTTGAAAGAAAGCTTAAAGGGTGACATCATCCTTCAGCAATACACACACTCACACACACGCGCACACACACACACACACACTCTTGTACATCTATCTTTATGAGGACATTCATTGACACAATGCAATCTCTAGCTGCTTACCCTAACCTTACCCGTCACAACTAAGTGCCTAACCCGACCCCTGACCCTAAACCGACCCTTAACCTCATTATAACCTTATCCCTAAAACCAAGTCTTGGGGCCCTATCTTGCACCCAGCGCAATTGACTTTGTACACCGACGCATGTATCATTCCTATTTTTCCCTCCACAGAAGCACGTCGCTAAACTAGGGAATGAACTTGCGCTCCCTGGGCGGTTCAGCGCAAAAAAGGAGGCGTGTTCTGGCGCAAACGTTCCTTCATGCTATTTTACAGGTTTAGAAAACAACTGCGCCACTAACCAGGAACAAACAGTTTAAAGTCAGTGGCGCGTTGCGCATGTTATTAATATGCTATTTTAAGGGCGCATGCTTGGCCATAATCAATGTAGCGTGTGCACAACATACACTTTTATTCTCTCATCTACACAGAAGCAGCAGTTTTCATTTTTGCAAATCATACATTATTACGATAGATAGATAGATAGATAGATAGATAGATAGATAGATAGATAGATAGATAGATAGATAGATAGATAGATAGATAGATAGACAGATAGATAGATAGATAGATAGATAGATAGATAGATAGATAGATAGATAGATAGATAGATAGATAGATAGACAGATAGATAGATAGATAGATAGATAGACAATTTATTATAAAAGCATACATCTAGCTTACACATTTACCCAAATTATTATACGCCTGTTTAACCGAAGTTAATTTGGGTGGGTTTCTCCATTTCAATGTCACTTCTCTCTTTTACGGCCGTGACGAGAGTGTTGCTCTCCTTGGCTGTCGAACCGCTCCTGGCGCGCGCCTGGCAAATCCGCCGTTACAATAGCAATCCGCCGTGGAACAAGCGCGCCTGCTCTTAAAGGGAATGTGAGATGATGCTCTGATTGGTTTATTTCACGTTACGCCCAAACCACACCTATGAATAATGAAGCTACTTCAGACCAACCCCTTTTAGATTTGCGCCTGGCGCAAGAGTCATTTATCCCGCTGGGAAAATAGCAACAGCGCCAAGACCCGCCCACAAAGTTACTTGTGCTTTGCGCTTTGACACTTGCGTTTCAGATCGTTAAAATAGGGCCCTTGACCCTCAAACAGGCCTTTAAAGGCTCTCAGAAACTGAGGACCGGCCAAAATGTCCTCACTTTACTCTCTTTGTCCTCACTCCAATGGTCTAAAACTCAAACTGGTCCTTACAAAGATAGTTGTACACACACACACACACACACACACACACACACACACACACACACACACACACACACACACACACACACACATGTTGAAGTTGCTCTGCTGTAGAAGCTTTTTTTACAGTGTTCCCTCATTATTTCCACCTCTGTTGTTTTGCCTCCTGCTGTGAGAGTAGTTAAATATTCATGACCGAGCGCTGTGGAAATGTCACTCGTCTAAAAGCGGTTCTTCCCTGCGGATCACACTGAGAGAACAACACAGGAGACCAGTACTCACGTCTGAGAGAGAGAAACACTGCACCAGCCGCTACAGCTTCACGTCACAAAACATGTTTAGGAACCGCCATCAGTACTAGAGCTCAGAGACTCTGATAAAGAACGTTTGTAGGGATCAGATCACAGGTAGTCAGCACACAGGTGGAAATACACTGTAAATAAATGATACTTCAAATAAATAAAACAAAGATTATTGGAGTAAGTTTTACTAAAAAATATTCATTCAAGTCTTTCAACATTTTATGTTTAATTCAATGTGTTCCTTGTTTCTTTTTAATTCTTTGAAACTTGCTAGCCTTTTTTTTATTAGTGAAAATTGTGAGACTGGAATAGCGAACTTCATCCATCTCGTTTACGCTTCATTTCTGTTGTCACACACGTTCTGCCAGAATAAAACAGTTAAAGGGCACCTATTATGCAAAATTCACTTTTACATGGTGTTTGAACATAAATGTGTGTTGGCAGTGTGTGAGCAAAACCACCCTAGAATGATAAAAATCCACCCAGTAGTTTTTTTACTATCTCAATAAATCATAAGCACTGTCTCAGAACACCCTGTTCTAGATTTCCCTCACTGTGACGTAGAATTGAGCTAAGCCCCACCGACGTGATTTGATTGATCTGGTTTTGGCATAGACCCCGCCCTCGGTGATCTGTACACACCATCCTCCATTGTTTCAACGACAGCCGGTAATGTCTCCTAAGAAGTGTAGGTGTTCTGTTGTGGAATGTAAGAATGGACATACTAGTCTTCACTGACATAAGAGCCACTGAAAACGCAGCGGATGGATTTTATTTATGAAGAAAAGGCACCACTTAAACTTCCTAAATAGGGGACGCGATTAAAACTTTGTAAGTACATAAATGTATCAAATAACCATTCCGAGACGTTTAGTCCATTCTCATTCGTGTTTATTCTGTGCCGGACTCTCTTCATCATCTAGGTCCAGCAGCAGGGCGGGGATATGCAGCTCATTTACATTTAAAGTGGTACACACAAAACAGCTCTTTTTAAAACAGGCCCCAAAAATGACATTTTCAAATGGTTATAATAAATTAACTGTGGGGTATTTTGTGCTGAAACTTCACAAATGCATTCTGGGGACACCCAAGACCAATATTACATCTTCTAAAAATGGGCATAATAGGTGCCCTTTAAACAGTTCAGACTTATACTCCTACCAAAGTAGGAGCCCACAACACAATTCATTCATGAACACAACATTTCCCCCTTTTTAGAAAACAGAATAGAACATCAGATTTAAGTGACATAGTCCTTCAACCAAATAGACTTCCGATCATCTCTTCTAGGTGTAGTGAGCAGTGTTTTGAACTGGTGTAATGAACCGGGAATACTTCCCATAAATCCTCGTTACATCATAAGAATGGCATCTACGCAAATTTTAGTGTCTGTGTTTATCCCGAGGTTTTCCCGCAGCCTGCCGGATTCAGGCCGTATCCAGATCTGACGAAGGACCTTCGCCTGGACCCGATCCAACGCAGTGCTGAAGTGCCAACTAGTCTCTCCCTATGGAGGATCCCTTTACCACTCTACAGATAAAGCGTTGTCAGGAAAATTCGTTCCTACCCCGAAGTGACAAAATAAAAAAAAATTCTGTATCAAAAATTATAAGGAAACACCAGTACTTTGTTTAGGCTTGGCTTGTAGGGAATTCCAAACCTGCGTACATATATTCAAATGCACTATAGAACCTATAGAACCAATTCTTAATGCTCATGTGAACGCCATCAGCGTTTCTCACAGGTTCGCGTTTAAAGTCTGTGTAGAGAGAATGGTGTCGTCTTAGCGGCCCCTAATTTAATAACAAATGATCATTGTGACGGAAGCGAATCAATCAAAACTAACTTTAGCTGGAAAATAACTTTATTAAAGAACCGCTATAAAGCCAAAACAATCTCTGTTACCTTAAATTATACGTTTATCTCTGTAAAGCTGCTTTGAAACAATCTACATTGTTAAAAGCGCTATATAAATGAAGATGACTTGACTTGTTTTCAGCCAGAGTTGTTGGTGTGCATGAAAATGCATTGATATGGGAAGTATTCCATGTCTGTCCATGACTAAGAATTTCTGTACCAACCCGTGTGATCGGTGTGTCCCATAGGAACATACTAGGGGTTCTGTACCCTCACTTTATCCCCCTCATGGAAACAAGGAGTACAAGCACCACTCTTAGCATCATTTTTCTTTTTGTGTTGCAGTAACCCTTTGGCGAACAGTGTACGTGAGCATATGGCAAAATAACAAAAGTGCTTTGTGTGCATTTGCCTGCCCTTGAGGAGCTGAAGGGTGGAGTACCAGTTGAGGCATGGGGTAAAGCTGCAAGAAGTCAGTTACCACAGGTTTCCATGTCTGGTGTTGCTGGATGGCCATTTGGATATTTGTGTTTGAGCACACGGTTAAACCTCTCTACAGCTCCATTAGCTGCCGGGTAGTAGAGAGAGCAACTGTGGTGGCGGATATTCCTTCCTTCCAGAAAAGCACTGAACGCCGTTATCAGTAACTATACTCAATGGATTTGCATGGAGGCTGAAGACTGATGACAGAAACAAAACCACAGGATCTATAGTGACAGTGTGAGTAAAGGAGACCTCAGGACATTTGCTGCAATAATTATAATGTCATGAGATCGGCTGAGATGTCGATTATTAATCGTGTTTTACCTGAATATTTCCTGTCAGCCACTCCAATAGGGCTGATATGGAAACATCCGAAAGGTGGAATGTTAAAAGGGCCGATCATAAAGCCTGATTCGATTTCTTTTTCGATTAGATTTGTAACCGCAGGATGTAACTTTTTGCCTGTGAAGAATCTGGACAGGGGGAATTGAAGGGTTTATCAGGGGACAGATCAGGGGATCCATGTCTAAAGCCCCCTAGTAAGGGCACTGATTGCACTGAGCTACGCGGATGGCACATTTGGCAGAGAAAAGATTGTGATGCATGTCAAAGTGAGTTCCCTGTGGGGAAGTGCAGCACAAATGAAATAAATAAAGACTGAAAATCAATATAAAATTATATTGAATAGAAAATTCGGTTTTATGTGCGGGATGGGTTTTGTGTTGTATTTTTAAGGGTGGCTGCAAAAACAGTTGATTTGGCGACTTGGCGAGATGAGTCGATGTCGGCACCTGTGAGGATCTGTGCTCTGATGTTGCTGGCGACGGGTTCCAGGGCTGTAGTGTTCGGTGGGATGGCCATCGGTGTTGCGGAAAACAGAGTAAAAGGGGATTTAGCTTGTGGGAGAGTGTAAGGAGGAATAAAGGCCATGGTCACTTGCGGAGGCAGCCTTGCGCTTGGGTCGACCCCTGGAGCCTGGGGAGGGACAAAAAGAGTGGGGAAAAGGGAGCTGGGGAAGAAAATGGGGAAAACTGCGTTATGGAGCTCGGTGGAGCGAAGAGAAGATTTAGGTCTGGCAGCGGGGGAATCTGGGGCGCGGCTCAGACTCGCTGAAGGCCTGACTCCCGCAGAAGAACCGGTCTTACGAGGGAGGGAGACGGTGATTTTTCAGAGCATGGGTTCAGGCCTTGCGCTTCTTTCTCGCTTTGTTAGCGGCTTTGGAAGGTGGAGTGGATTTTGGGGATGAAAATGCTGACTGAAGTGAAACATACAGGTTGTATAGCTCTGCTTTGTTCATCTGCTCAGTTGGGGAAGAGGAAGGTTTGCTGTCGCAACAGTCAGGCTGGTGAAACATTCAAAAACCCAAATTGTCAGTGAATGTTTCCCTACATGACTAGTCAGTTCCTGCTGTGTTCTTCATTGTGGACAAAGAGACACCACTCATGGGGAGGGACCTAATGTCTGCACTGCATGAGAGGATTGAAAACAATCAAGTCCTGCCTCCTAATGGCCTTCCTGTTCCGGCTTCTCCTGTGCCAGTCTTGTGCTGAGTCAACTGAGTTTGGATGTGCTAACAACTTTATACACCATGTAAAGCTGGATGAAGTGGTCACAACTGTTGCAAGCAGTTGTCATGATCCTTACGGATTGGCTTCAGCACCTTCTGCATTTCAGAAGATGATGACCATCATCCTGACTGGTTTGTCAGGGGTTGAAAATTATCTGGACAACATTATCATCCATGGACAAGACATGTCCAACGGCTTACAGCTCCTGTTGATGAAGTTTATGAGGAGTTTGTCGTTTTTCTATCTGCCGCCTGTAATTCTCTGTCTGCTGCAGATGCTGATGCTGAATATGCTTCTTGTCCTCATCGGTTGCCTTCCTTCACCCAAGGGACTGGAAGCTGAGTCGTTGCCATACTATAAACTGACAGGAACTGTCTGTTAAGGACACCTTCGTCTTCCGAAGCTCACGGCTGATTGCAGCTGCTGCTCTTCGATCTGTGCTGGACTCCATAGCGCACGAAGGACATCAGGGAGAGGTGAGAACCAAACAACGCCTTCGTGATCTCTATTGGTGGCCAGGGACGGATGCTCAGGTTCATGATGCTGTCCGTTCCTGCCACGTGTGTCAGCTCAATGACAAAACTGTCAAGTCACACCTGCTCCTCTCCAGCTGGTGCCGCTGCCAGATGGACCATGGCACAATTCTCCGTTCCCAAGCATAAACAGCTTGATCTCTCGAAGAAGAATTTTCTCTTCATTACCACAACAAGCAATAACCTTGATTAAAAACACCGGGCGCGGTGCTTGCCTCACAAAGGTCGACATCACTTCTGCATTTAAAGTGATGCCCATTCACCCAGATTATATTCAGAGTACGCTGGCACGGAAAATTTTACTTTACGTTTGGCTGTAAAAGCAGCCCCAAATTTTTCAACATGTTTTCATAAGCTATTTGCTGGATTCTCCCTAACAATCATGCAATTCCTTATGTTTTCACCTGCTTGAAGATTTTTTAATCATCTCGCCTCCCAACGACATTCCAGCCGCGCATCTTCTCACAGTCCTAAAGGTTCTGCAATCTACTACTATTCAGCTACTATGTTAGCTTTTGCTAAGTGCCAGTGAAGCGGTCCAGCTCTCCGTCTTTCATCTGGCCAGGCGTCCTTAGTTGTGCCCAGAGTTGTATGTGATGTATTGATCAATTAACTGTATTTAGACTGTTTCTGCCTTAAGATTGTGCCATTATGGTGTTTTATACAATGCACACACATATTTCTGGAGCACTTCCAGGTCCTGCACACACACACACACACACACCTCCTCAGATGTGTTCAGGAACACTAATGTCTAGTATCTCATGCACATCAGTTACTGACACACAGACGGAATCAGAAAGCAAATGTCTTCAGATGACATCAGAAACAGTGATGTCATCCTCTTGTGTTTAAAGACACAGTGATGACCTCTCATTTCACACACACACACACACACACACACACACACACACACACACACACACACACACACACACTGCTTTCTGACGGCTCATAATCTAGAGAGAGAGAAAGAGGCGATTATCCTCTGTCCTTCGTGTCTCATGAAAGGGATTTGACAATCACTTCATGGCCAGAGAACAGTCAGATGAGCTGAGCACTAATGCACTATTTAAACTCATGTCATCTGTGCTCTACTGTACATTACTATTTCACTTTCCCTCAGTCACCGTCAGCTGGAACCCTGCAGGTACATGAGCCTGATCACTCTGTCAGTCATCTTTAACTCTTGAGTTAATGTGTTCCTTGGTCATCATCTTCAGAGGTTCACACGCACATACTTTTGGTAATAATAACAAGAGGCTAACAAGACACAGGTGTGGGTAATCAATAACCATGGAAACAAACAAGGGTGACTAAGAAACATAGTAAAACAGCAACTAAATACAGGAAGTGAACACCGGGAACAATGGAAAGAGAAAATACACTTCAAAATAAAAGTCCTAGAACACTGAACATACAAAACACAGGGGAAACCGTGACAACTAAAATATTTGAAATGATTTCAATACTCATTTTCCACAGTATCGGTACACTCTGCGCTTTCTCACTCGCTCTTCTCTTCACTCAAGGGTTTAACTCTTGCAAGTGAAGAAATTACATTTATTGCAATTTAACTGTGAAGTAAAATAGTTTACTTACTACGGAATGTTCATGTTTACAGTGCATTGCTAATATAATAGTAATATATAACTATCTTGCAATCATAATAATAATCTATATTAATATTATTATACAGCAGAGTTTCAGTTGACAAGACAAACAATCAAAAGTAAAATAATTTAGTTACTGTTTTTTGACATGAATGTTTTGGCAATTTTTACATGTGGTATTGTAAATGGTATTGAATATCAATATTTTCCAAGGTATTGTATCAAAGTTAGATTTTCCTGTATCGTGACAACAGTAATCTGCTCTCAGACGCTGAAACTAAACCCAACACATGGAAGCTTCTACACACCTTACGCTTATGAATATTTAATGAGGCAAGCACTCTTTATGATTGGTTGATGACTCTTATAAAACGATCTAGCCGTATTCAGAGATTATGGGGGTGAATGTGGTGTGTGTGTGTGTGTGTGTGTGTGTGTGTGTGTGTGTGTGTGTGTGTGTGTGTGTGTGTGTGTGTGTGTGTGTGTGTGTGTGTGTGTGTGTGTGTGAGTGAGTGAGTGATTGAGTGAGGAGAGAGTTAATCTGGTTCACTGAGGGCCAGATGGCACGGACAGATTAAACTCCCTCCTGTTTATCCTGCACTTCTCCAAGAGAAAGCCTCACATTTGATATATGTGACTCCGTCCAGACTAAGGAATCGATTTATGAAGTACATTTCTGTAGGATCTGAAATGCTACAGTATTTGAATATTTAGTATATTTAAGCTTCTCCTGTGAAAAAGAAGTGCACTATTGAATGTGCATAGGCACTTTAGTGTACTTTAGTGTATAAAGTACACTAAAGTAGTGTACTTTAGCCTTGCCAGTGTTGCCTTTGGCTTGCTCAGTTGGGGATATTTGGGGATATTTTATTTAATTTAATTAATCAATCAACAATACTACTGATCAGCATTACCAAACGTGGACGTTTTCCACTAGAAACAAACCTTGTTGTATTATTTTAATTTAATACTGTGAAGCTGCTTTGATGCAATCTGTATTGTGAAAAGCGCTATATAAATAATCTTGACTTGACTTGACTTAAAGAGAGCACACTTTTGCATTTTACATCATCATGTTTTAATAATCTTTTGTCGCGCTCTAGAGAAGTGCACTTATTTTGATGCTGACTAACACTGAAGCACCTGTGAAGTACTTGACTGTAATTTAACTGTTATTCAATATTACATTTACTTCATATATTTCAAATGTACTAAACTGCACCTTTATCATTATAAATGTGTAATTACAAATATCTTTTGAATACATGACATGAAGAACACAAGAAGAAGACACAAGGTTATCACATTGAAGTATATATTATTTTATCATAATCAAAGACAATAGAAGCAATTATGAGATGACATATAAATATGTGCTTAAGTCCTACGCTCTAACTGATACAGTATGTCAACTCAAATATAAATATAAAGATTTAGCTTTCCAAAAATTCATTTTATCAAAATGTGTATATACAGGCAAGGAGAAGTGGGAAACACAGCAGGACACAGGCAACTAAACAGCATCAGAACCGGAGGAGAGAAATCATTTACTGAAGTTACTGGACAGATGCAGGTGTGTGTGGGGAAGTGTGTGTATTGACACATAGTAACAGTTGGCATCAGCTGTTCTGTTCGTTGTTAAAGTTGTTTTTTACACATATGGAAATAAAGGACCCAAACAGCACCTGTTCTGTGGAAGAGTGCTAAACATTGAGGACGTCTTGTGTGTGTGTGTGTGTGTGTGTGTGTGTGTGTGTGTGTGTGTGTGTGTGTGTGTGTGTGTCCACTTGCTGTTTGTCTTGGGCTGCTGGAATGTGTGAAGAGTTGACAGGGAAACACAAGAGTGTTTCAGCTCGTCTGCTCTGGTCTCAGGAATGCAGGAATGTGCCACAGAAAGGCTCTTTTCTTCACAGGCTCTCCTCCCACTGCTTTCTTTACTCGCTCTCCTTTTATCCCTCCCTCTCTCTCTCAATGCGTGGGATGTTCCCTCCCCCGCTCTGCTCTGAAAGCTCACTCCTCCCTCTCTCTCTATTATCTCTGGCTCCGCCCCCATCCCCCGTCCCTCTGTGCTGCCATCTGATTGGTCCGCGGTGAGAAGCCCCTCCCACTTCTCCTTCTCCAGTCCTGTGTCACCCAGAGCCCCACCCTCGTTCCCGACCGTGTCTTTCCCTCATCGTGTGCAAAGACCAGAGACGTCAAGGTGGTGAGAGAGAGAGAGAGAGAGAGAGAGAGAGAGAGAGACACTCTGTTGTTGGGTGGGTTGGGTGGGACTCCTGGTCTCCAGTGCGTGTGTTTCTCCTGTGGATCCGGATGATGCTGTGAGAGATGGTGCACCAGGACAGCGGCTCCTATCAGGTATGAGGGAACCGGATCTCTGTGATCTCTCGCTTGTTTCTCCTAGATCCAGATCAAACACAGACTTGGGCTCAGATGTTTCTCCTGAGAGATGTTGAGACGTGCGTGTCCTCCAGGGTTTCTCAGCGTCGTCTCAGACTGTGCTCAGATTTGCGATCTCAATACGAGCTGAAAGATTTATGATCACATGACCTGAGCTGCTCTCCACAGTCTCTTACCGGGCGTCGGACGTTTGTTCGGGTCTGTTCTCATCGCTGTTTATTTCAGGAGAAACATCTGAGACTGAACCCTCCCCGAGATCTGCATGCAGTCGTACGATCTGTGAAAGACGAGCTCTGAGAAATGCCTTTATCTTCTGGGAACAGAGGCTATCATTGTGGATCGTTGAGATTTCGCTCAGCTCTCAGATCAAATCAGTGCATGATGGTCAGATGTGCTCGCGTCACACATCATGAGCCTGAAGAGTGTGTGTGAACGTGTTCAGGTGAAGGATTGTGTGTGTGTGTGTGTGTGCCGTCAGTAAATCACTCTCCTCATTGATTAAAGCCACAGACGCGTGAGCTGCCACTGTGTTGTGGATATGTTCGCAGCTCAGAGACATGTTTAACACAGATCTGTGTGTTTATGATCAGTGTCTGCTCTGATCACAGATTCATTCTGTCGGCATCTCTTTCATATCTGTGATGAAGATGAGGATGATGATGAGGATCTCAGATTCGTCTCATATGCTGTGTTTGTTTGAGCCCAGCAGTGAATTCATATTCATATTCGTGTGTGTGTGTTTATCTGATGGCGAAGAGACAGTCTGAAACAGAGGGAGACGTGGAGCAAGATCACTTTCCACAGGACGTGTTTTACACACGTTTATTTCAGGAAAGAACAACCTCAGGGTTTAGACTTTGAGAGAGAGAACGAGTTTAAAAGACTTTATGTGAAATAAAGACATTATATTTAAACAAATACTTTCAATTAATAGAAATTAATACTTTTATTCAGCAATTAAATTGATCAAAAGTGACAGTAAAGACATTTAAAGATTTCTATTTCTAACAAATGCTGTTCTTTTGAACTTTTCTATTCTTAAAAATATCCTGAAAAATAAAATGCATCCACAAACATTAACTGTTTTCAACATTGATAATAATCATAAATGTTTCTTGATCATCAAATCATCATGTTAGAGTGATTTCTGAAGGATCATGTGACACTGAAGACTGGAGTAATGATGCTGAAAATACAGCTTTGATCACAGGAATAAATTACACTTAACTATATAGTCACATAGAAAGCAGACGATTTACACTGGAATAATATTTCACTGTTCTTACTGTATTTTTGATCAAACAAATGCAGCTCTGATTTGTATATATCCTTCAGTCCTGTCACTCAGAGGCCCACAGCATTTAGACTGTAACATGGTTGCTGCCTGTTCGAAAGAGAAACGTCTGTAGATAACACTGAACTATCGGTGCGTTTGCAGCTGTAACACGTGTGTTGGGTTGGGAGTAATAGTTTAACTATGTGCAAACAAGAAATATTTACATCTTTATCACTGCAAAACATGCTTTTCTTACTTTCCAGTCCAAATATCTAAAAGTTCTTAAATCAAGATGCATTTACTAAAGTAGTAAAAGGCCATAAGATATTTTGTCTTGTTTTCTGGGGAAATAAATCTAGATTACATCAGTTTTTGCTTAAAACAAGCACAATTATATGTCAATGGGGTAAGAAAATCATTTTGTTTCTGTTTGAATTAATTATTTTTCTCACCCCATTTACAGGTAATTTTGCTTTTTTTTAAGCAACAAATCACTTATTTGGATGAATTCCCCCAGAAAACAAGACATAACATCTAACTCATCTAGTAAACTTTTAGATATTTGGACTGTAAACAAGACAAAAAAACGAAGTAAGAAAAGCATGTTAGCAGCGTCCTCATAGGAGAGTAGAGATAGCGCAGACCAGACTCGGATGAGCGGAAGGAAACAGGAATGACGAGCGGAAAGGAAACGAGAGACTGGAAGAACAGCAAGAGAGGAAACAAACCAGGAACACTGTGCTAATGAAGAGGATTTCTGAGCAGAGAGAGAGAGAGATTTAGATGAGCGCAGATTTATGACAGAATGATAGAGCTGAAGACTGCGCAGGTGAGGAACACAGAGGAAATGATGTGTGTGTGTGTGTGTGTGTGTGTGTGTGTGTGTGTGTGTGTGTGTGTGTGTGTGTGTTGGGGACGGGGCCCAATCCTCCAGGGGCCCCATGATTAGGCTGGTATCCAGGCAACCGCCCGCATGGAGACGACTGGTGCCGGCCTGTCTGTGTCTCCGCCTGAACACACACACACACACACACACATTATTTACACCTCACTGTTCCCTGCACAGCCTCACACACGTTGTCTCTCTCATGTATCTCTTGGCCTTCATTATTTACTCATAATGAGGATGTATCTGGCTGTATCTGTGTGTGTGTGTGTGTGTGTGTGTGTGTGTGTGTGTGTGTGTGTGTGTGTGTGTGTGTGTGTGTGTGTGTGTGTGTGTGTGTGTGTGTGTGTGTGTGTGTGTGCGAGAGAGAGAGAGAGAGTGATAGTGTGTGTGTGTGTGTGTGTGTGTGTGTGTGTGTGTGTGTGTGTGTGTGTGTGTGTGTGTATATGTGTGTTTATAATGATGAAATATATTTAAGATGAAATATGCATGTATAAAATTTCATCTTAACACGTTGATAAGATCACCCAGTGTGTGATTTTTGTATGTTCCTACATTGTTTTGTAAGTTTAGAATAAAATTTAGAACTAAAGTTATTGATGAATCACGATTTGTTCGTGAAAACGTTCATACGCAGATTTCACGCTCAAATCTTTGTGTACCAAGTGTTAGTGACTGAGAATAAAATTATCTCCGAATGCAACGTCATGAACTAACTCCAGATGAGGAAATGTCATGAACTTGTAATTTCAATGATAACTTGGGATAAAAAATTATCCGTGAATTTATATGGAAACAAGCTTTGGGAGCTTTCCATCTTTACTCTCCTCATGTTACGTTGCATTCGGAGATCGACTAATTTTGACTGACAAAATTCCAGCCTCCGGAAACACTAACTGATAAAGTGAGTCGTACAAAATCTTTCTTTTTAGTAAACTCTGTGTACACAAACACTGTTCTCAATGCTGGAGTTCATGTGTAGAGCCCCTGGTGACACTTCCAGCACAGTTTCATGTTGTGTCGAGCCGCATCAGTGTTTTAAAATAGCGATTTTGATGCTATAATAGAAGTGCCCCATTCACAAGACATTTTGACCTAAAAGGAAAATACGGTCAATCTTAAAAATGGCGTTTCCATTCTAATTATGCTTTTAAACGAAAGTTTGACTCGGGTAGATTAGCAAAAAGAGCCTAGGTTCCATTTTGGCGAGAGTTACGCTTTAAGCCCAGTGTTGTGTTCTGGTCATTGTCCGTTATCATCGTGATATGCTTGGTTGTTCTGTTAATTTCAAAGAGTGTTGAGTGTTTTGTCTCTTTTAAGTTCTTGTAAATAAAGTTAAGCTGCTGCAATTAAATCCATTCACCTCATCTTTGCAACCCAGCTGTGACAGAATAACAGACCATACATTCAATTCACGTTTATTTGTATAGCGCTTTTCACAATACACATCCCAAGATAAAACAGAAGCAAATAGAAAATAATTAGTGTAGCTGCTGTTCATAACATGTGCTTTTGATCTGATATAACTGTACGCTTAGGAGATACATAATATGAATGGTAGGCTACATTAATTACATGTATTCATTACATGAATCTAACGGCAGTGAAAAGAATCCTCCTCCTTCAGTCCCTAGCACACACAGGTATTTCTGGACCTTTGCCATCGCATCCATTATGATGAAGACCGCCTGTGTGTGCTTTCCCGGACAAGCCTTAATGTGAAGATGAGAGCATGCATGCCCAGAAACAAGCCTCTAGGGACTTTCATGGAGGATGTGGAGTAGGTACTCCTCCACAGCGGTTCCCCCTTCATGATCCACAGACACGGAGCCAGAGCGACAGCAGGACTGAGCCCAGGATCGTCCCAGAGCCCAACGGATCGTCTGACTAGGTGTGTGAGCCAGCAACATCGCCTGTGCTCCTGGGATTACTGGTGGAGTATGAAGGAATGTTGCGGAGCCCAACCCCCACAACAACAGCTGACGAACTGCTCATAGACTGGGAGAGCGAGTGTATAGTGGCATTTCTGTCCCCGAGCCAGTCCCTGTTATCTGCACTGAACCCTTAGTTTTGATGTTCCCGCCCTGCCTCCCGCTCCCACCTCTGCCTGTTTTGTGTAAAGTCCTGAATAAAATGTGTGTACTGTTTCATCCTGTCAAGCCTGTCTGTTCAAGCCCACTTGCTCTGCCAAGTCATCCAGCCCTTCAGCTCCTGTTCAAGTAGCCAAAGATCTGCCTAAGTCTGAGAATTTGTCAGTGCAGCCCTGGATGGTCGAGCCAGTAGCTCCACCCAGGACCTCCGTGACTGACACTCCTAGGCCTGTCGAGCAGTTGACTCCTCTGTGGCTCCTCCCTCCCTCGACTCAGCCCGGAACCGTCGTCCCATTGGCTCCACCATGGCTCCTCCCTCCCTCGACTCCACCTGGAACTGTTGTCCCCTCGGCTCCACCATGGCTCCTCCCTCCCTCGACTCCACCTGGAACTGTTGTCCCCTCGGCTCCACCATGGTTCCTCCCTCCCTCGACTCCACCTCCTCCCTCCCTCGACTCCACCTGGAACCGTCGTCCCCTCGGCTCCACCATGGCTCCTTCCTCCCTTGACTCCACCCAGAACCGTCATCCCCTCGGCTCCACCATGGCTCCTCCCTCCCTCGACTCCACCTGGAACCGTCATCCCCTCGGCTCCACCATGGCTCCTTCCTCCCTCGACTCCACCTGGAACCGTCGTCCCCTCGGCTCCAACATGGCTCTTCCCTCCTTTGACTCCACCTGGAACCGTCATCCCCTCGGCTCCACCATGGCTCCTCCCTCCCTCGACTCCACCTGGAACCGTCATCCCCTCAGCTCCACCATAGTTCCTTCCTCCCTCGACGCCACCTGGAACCGTCGTCCCCTCGGTTCCACCATGGCTCCTCCCTCAACTCAACCCAGAACCGTCGTCCCCTCGGCTCCACCATGGCTCCTCCCTCCCTCGACTCCACCTGGAACCGTCATCCCCTCGGCTCCACCATGGCTCCTCCCTCAACTCAACCCAGAACCGTCGTCCCCTCGGCTCCACCATGGCTCCTCCCTCCCTCGACTCCACCTGGAACCATCGTCCCCTCGGCTTCACCATGGCTCCTTCCTCCCTCGACTCAACCCAGAACCGTCGTCCCCTCGGCTCCACCATGGCTCCTCCCTCCCTCGACTCCACCTGGAACCGTCGTCCCCTCGGCTTCACCATGGCTCCTTCCTCCCTCGACTCAACCCAGAACCGTCGTCCCCTCGGCTCCACCATGGCTCCTCCCTCCCTCGACTCCACCTGGAACTGTCGTCCCCTCGGCTCCACCATGGCTCCTCCCTCCCTCAACTCAACCCAGAACCGTCGTCCCCTCGGCTCCACCATGGCTCCTCCCTCCCTCGACTCCACCTGGAACCGTCGTCCCCTCAGCTCCAACATGGCTCTTCCCTCCCTCGACTCCACCTGGAACCGTTGTCCCCTCAGCTTCACCATGGCTCCTCTCTCCCTCAACTCAACCCAGAACCGTCGTCCCCTCGGCTCCACCATGGCTCCTCCCTCCCTCGACACCACCTGGAACCGTCGTCCCCTCGGCTCCACCATAGCTCCTCCCTCCCTCAACTCAACCCAGAAGCGTCGTCCCCTCGGCTCCACCATGGCTCCTCCCTCCCTCGACTCCACCTGGAACCGTCGTCCCATTGGCTCCACCATGGCTCCTCCCTCCCTCGACTCCACCTGGAACTGTTGTCCCCTCGGCTCCACCATGGCTCCTCCCTCCCTCGACTTCACCTGGAACCGTCGTCCCCTCAGCTCCACCATGGCTCCTCCCTCCCTCGACTCCACCTGGAACTGTTGTCCCCTCGGCTCCACCATGGTTCCTCCCTCCCTCGACTTCACCTCCTCCCTCCCTCGACTCCACCTGGAACCGTCGTCCCCGCGGCTCCACCATGGCTCCTCCCTCCATCGACTCCACCTGGAACCGTCGTCTCCTCGGCTCCACCATGGCTCCTCCCTCCCTCGACTCAACCCAGAACCGTCGTCCCCTCGGCTCCAACATGGCTCCTCTCTCCCTCAACTCCACCTGGAACCGTCGTCCCCCCTAATGTCAGGGCTATGTTTTGTTTTCCTGTGTTTGGTGCATGTTTCCTTTGTTCTGTTTTTTTTTTTTTTTTTTTTTTTTTTTTGTGTGTGTGAATTACCATGCTTTTGCATTGGTTACTGATTCAATTACACCTACGTTTAATTAGTTTGCTCCATTTAAGCCCGTTGCTTGGTTCTGGTTATTGTCCGTTATCGTCGCGATATGCTTGGTTGTTCTGTTAATGTCGAAGAGTGTTGAGTGTTTTGTTTCTTCTAAGTTCTTGTAAATAAAGTTAAGCTGCTGCAATTAGATTCAATTCAATTCAAATTTATTTGTATAGCGCTTTTCACAATACATATTGTTTCAAAGCAGCTTTACAGAAAGTGCATTTCAGAAATGTACATAGAGAAATACAGTTAGTTAATCATGTATTGATTTAGGGCATAAACATCGCCAGCGTCGAGTCGTCTCTTCACAGGCGCCGAGTCGTCTCTGCACGGGTGTTGGAGAATCTGTAGTTTCCATGAGAGGCTGGATACAAACTGGAGCTGACGATCTGTATTTACCTCGGGACTAGCGTCCCGAGATAACAACAGAAAAGCATATGGGAAATAAATAGATCCATTCACCTCATCTTTGCAACCCAGCCATGACAATTGTATTGGAACTATTTTATGTGGTGAAATAACTAAAACAGACAATATTGATGAGTATAAGAGAATCTCATACAGGGAATTTTTTTTGCTCCATATAGTGCATTTTGAGGTCATTCTAACCGAATACTGCTGATCTATATCTCAGTCAATATGTGCCTCTCAAGAAGTGTTTTAGTTTTTGCTAAAGGAATGACACTCAATAATAGGGCTGGGAGAAAAAAAAACGATTCACCTAGCTATCGATTCACCTTTAAACCTTTGACAAAATCATATCAAATATCAAATCATATCACATTCAAATCTGTTGCCGCTGACCCGGAGAGAGTCATCATGAAACAGCTTCACAAACAGTCTTTTCAACCTCATAGTGTCATTATTTCTGTGATACAATAGTTCAAATTATCAAAGAATGTACTGGGATGAAAGTTCAAATATAAACACTGGTGATGTCTACAATATTGATCAAAATAGAGTAAATCAGCTTTTGATAGAAACTTGGTGCTTAAAATAAGACATTTATTGGTTACATTGTTTCACCACTAGGTGGCGACAAGTGACTGTTAAAATTGTTATTGAATCTTTTATTAAAGAGAATGCAGGATTGTATGATGCTTCTGAAGTAAAACTCAGAAAGATGTGATGAATTGTTTTGTACTAGTGTATGATTTAACTTTTCCGATGGTCTAGTGTTTAAAAAATTGCAATATATTGCAATATCGAATCTCAATACTTGTAGAATCGCAATACATATCATATCGGCACCCAAGTATCGTGATAGTATTGAATTGGGAGAAAAATAAATACATAAATAAATATTGTTAAAACAACAATACATATCGTGCAGTTGCCAATGCTTATATCTTAATGTTCACAATAACAGCTGTTGTCTATAACACTCAACATTATAATTGACTGTATAAAGAAGTTGCAGGAGATTTCATCTTTCCAGAAATTCTGTATGATTTTTCAACCATAAATCAATTCATTTTGAGCTGATGTAACTTTAGATATTAGGAGTCGCTGTGTTTCAGGTGTCAGTATGTGATTGGCCTTCTCTGTGTTTTTATATTTACGTAGATATTGTCCTGATTTCTCCAGTGAGTGTGATTTGTTGATTTACTAGGTGTGTGTGTGTGTGTGTGTGTGTGTGTGTGTGTGTGTGTGACTCACAGAGGATGAAGTCCCTGTAGTAGAGAGTGGGCTGTATATGTTTGGTTCAGGTCGGCGGACGTGGACGATACACTGGTGAGCCGGTTTAAATCCCCCATAATCCTCTGGGCTCAGCAGTGAATGTCGGTCACTTCCTGTGCTCTGATCCAGCAGAGAATGAGAGAGAAACACACAAAGCTGTCATTCTTGTGTCTGTGCCTACTTAAACATACTTTGTATATTATTGAACAATTATGTATTCCTTATTAACCATATTTTGATCTGAAATTGTGAGTTAAACCTGGCAACAACAACAAAAAAACTCCTTTTGGGGATGTCTTCATTTGTAAAAAACAATGTAAAAATAAAGTAAATAAAGATTTTTTTTTGTAAAAATGCAGAAAGATTTCTGTTAGGGTTAGTGTGTGTGGGAAGGGTTAGGTTATAGCATAACTACTAGCTGTATATTAAAAACATGTCCAGATTGCTGGTGTACCGGATCTGCTCGCATTCACGGGATGAAATAATAAATGAATTTATTTTAATGAAATAAACCATCACTTAAGTGTTCTTCAAGAGATCACATGTTCAAGACTGTTTCTTAACACACTTAAGTACACTTTTAAAAGTCAACATCGTAGTAATGTTTTACTTTAAAGTTCATTTTACATCATCATGTTTTAATAATCTTTTGTCGTGCTCTAGAGAAGTGCACTTGTTGTGATGCTGACTAACACTGAAGCACCTGTGAAGTACTTGATTGTGTTTTAATCAATATTACATTGAAACTAAATTACAAATGTGTAATTGCAAATATATTTAAATACATGGCATACAAGTTTCAATTAAAATGACATTGAAGTATATTTTCAGTTTATCATAAATCCTTGTCAGTACATTCATCAGTACCATATTTCAAAGACAATATTACATAAGTAATTATGAAATTACACATAACGATGTATTTAAAGTCAGCATGAAAGTGAAGTTGCGCTGGTCTTTTCTCCTCTACTGTGCCGTCTATCCCAGTGAAACGAATGTGGGCGGGGCTTGATTGTGTCTGTGGGGAATTGATTGGATGGTTGTGGTTTGCTATTTGCTGATCTCATGTGAGTGACAGGTTATAGCCCCGCCCTCGTCATCAGAGAAGAGAAGAGATGATGAAAGAGGAACTTATTCTGAGTCAAGATTATTAACACAATAATGATTATGTGCACAGAGAAATTACATAAACAAATAAGAATTGTCCATTTTGATTTCATGGGGACTTTAAGTTCTCCAATGATTTGGAGATAATCTTCTGACTGTCCTGAGCAGATGTGTGTGTGTGTGTGTGTGTGTGTGTGTGTGTGTGTGTGTGTGTGTGTGTGTGTGTGTGTGTGTGTGTGTGTGTGATGATACTGTGCTCTGTGTCTCACTGCTGCCACCTGCTGGTCTGTGTGTGTGTGCGCGTGTGTGTGTGTGTGTGTGTGTGTGTGTGTGTGTGTGTGTGTGTGTGTGTGTGTGATGATACTGTGCTCTGTGTCTCACTGCTGCCACCTGCTGGTCTGTGTGTGTGTGCGCGTGTGTGTGTGTGTGTGTGTGTGTGTGTGTGTGTGTGTGTGTGTGTGTGTGTGTGTGTGTGTGTGTGTGTGTGTGTGTGTGTGTGTGTGTGTGTGTGTGTGTGTGATGATACTGTGCTCTGTGTCTCACTGCTGCCACCTGCTGGTCTGTGTGTGTGCGTGTGTGTGTGTGTGTGTGTGTGTGTGTGTGTGTGTGTCCTGCTGTTAAACCTGTGTTTCCTCTGTGTGTGTCTCAGGCCCAGAAGAATGAGCGCGAGTCGATCCGGCAGAAACTGGCGCTCGGGAGTTTCTTTGACGATGGGCCGGGCATCTACACCGGCTGCAGCAAGAGCGGCAAACCCAGCCTGTCCTCGCGGTCAGTGCCCCAACTACACCACCGGGGGGGTGCGCGTGTCCTCTGGGGGAGGGGGGGGTGCCTCAAAAGAGGACTTACTTACACTGACTTATAGAGATACAAGAACAGCTACAAGTGTATGCACTACTTGCTTTATGCAAGCACTATATGCACTGTGTGTGTGTGTGTGTGTGTGTGTGTGTGTGTGTGTGTGTGTGTGTGTGTGTGTGTGTGTGTGTGTGTGTGTGTGTGTGTGTGTGTGTGAGATCTGCAGACAACGGGCCTTTTCTTCAACTTTCCCTGGCCGCAGTATGAGAGTCGGTGTCGCGGCGTCACGTTTCTGTGTTCACACACTCTCTCTATGAACTGAAGGGTTTCCCCCTCAGCGGCTCATCCCGACACACACTCTCTTCCCAATAGGGAAGCAGCACACACACTTCAAACTTTAGCCTCAATAACTGCAGTCACTTTCTGTTTCACATGCCCGTGATGATGAGCACTTCTGGTCATTGTTTTGTCTTGTCGACAGATTGTCATAATGCTGCTGTTATTACAGTAAACCATTAACACTGTGGCCCAGTTTACCCCCTCCACTGGATTCCAGTCCAGAGTCAACCTTGCTTTTTGTTGATCCCATGTTCTTTACGGCGAGACACCAAACCATTGTTTTTCTGTCACTGGTCAAGTTAGAGTTTTTGTCTTCTTTCAGAGCAGTGGAAAGCAAACATCCAAAACACACTTTTTAATGTTTATTTTATTGCACTTTATCTATTTACGTCTGTAGTTCTCAATTACAGTCTCTTTAAAAGTTCTGAGTAAGAAACATTTACACACACCAAACTGTACAGTTTTATTCCTCTCTGTATTCTGACGGTCTCTTCATACCATTCGTCTGGTTTATGGAACTTTTTATTCCCAACATGGTGAAAATGCCCTTTTTTTCCCCTGTTGTTGACAGTATTTTTGTGATGTATGGGGTAATAAAATGAGAAATGAAAAATCCCCTCTGTAAAAACCTCCAGTATGTAAACAAAATCAGACGCGAATTTACTGAAGCTTGTTTCCGCCACAGAATAAAACATTTAATCTCACAATTCTGACTTTATATCTGACAATTCTGACTTTATATCTCACAATTCTGACATTATAACACAATTCTGAGATAAAAAGTCGCAATTACCTTTTTATTTTTTAGTCTGTGGCAGAAACAAGCCTCCATAAGATTTTGACCCATTATGCATATTTAAGCAGAACATTTCTGAAACCTGTAATGCAAGCGATTGTCTTCATGTACTGTGATAAATAAGCTGGAGAAAGAGTTGTGATGTGTATGAGTTAAAAATCTAATTTACTATCTTGATCTCTTATAATAGATGAGCGGTAATCTGACATTCACCATGGAACTGATTGCAATCGTCGAAAATAATTGTGTAATTATTAACTCATTCATTTTTTTTACAGCCATTTAGGCTAAATCTGCACTCATCTTTTATAAATGCATTACATGTTAACGTTGTTCTTCTTATTTGATGTTTTTTTGCTAAATGCTAAAAGTATTGAAACTCAGTGTCAGTGTTTTCTGCTGGTTCATCTCTCTCTGTTCTGAACCCTCTCGTGGCTCGTACAGTTTCCAGTGCTCTTTCAGTTTCTCCTGCATTAAACTGATGATCCCAGCCTGACGGCACATGATGTGAAACTGATACTGTATACAAAGCTTTCCTGCCATTATTACATTTAAGAGCTATTTCTACCTGATGTCACCCATATAAAAGAGATTGGTTGGTGTAAACGGACATATATAGTGAAGTTTGACTTGAATAAGAGCAGTTAAAGTGAACTAACTGAAGTGTCTTTGCAGGCTCCAGAGTGGCATGAACCTGCAGATCTGCTTCGTCAACGACAGCGGCAGCGACAAGGACAGCGACGCCGATGACAGCAAGACGGAGACCAGCCTGGACACGCCGCTGTCACCCATGGTACACACACACATGTTTACTCTCGCCGCCTGTGTCACAGAGGTCACACAAACAAGTTTTGGAAACAGCCCCATCCAGAATGCCCCTGAATCTGGGATGTGGTTGAGAGCCATGGCTTCCCAGCAGCGATGGTTACAGTAACGTTACGCATGAGTCAGAGAGGGTCACGGGCCAGAGAAATGACCCCGCCGACACACACACACACACACACACACACACACTGACCTTGACAACCATCCTCATCACATCAGCCTGAATCACACACACTCGTACACACTGACCCTCATCAGCCTGAATCATTACAGACCACATGTGTGGATCCCCGCTGGACACTCACACACACACACACACACACACACACACACACACACGACGTGTGGATCCCCCCTGGACACTCACACACAACACACACACACACACACACACACACACACACACACACACACACACACACACACACACACACACACACACACAACATGTGGATCCCCCCTGGACACTCACACACACACACACACACACACACACGACATGTGGATCCCCCCTGGACACTCACACACACACACACACACACACACACACACACACACACACACACACATGACATGTGGATCCCCCCTGGACACTCACACACAAACACACTCACACTTATTGATATCAGGAATTATATTTATACTAGTAACAATGGCAATTTTTGATATCAGAAATTACATTTCCACGAGTAACAATGCTAATTCTAGATATCAAGAATTGAATTTCAATTAATTAAAATTCTGAATACACATATCAGCTTTGTATTTCTTACTAGTAGAAATATCATTTTTAATATCAATAATTACATTGTTACTAGCAAAAATGTGAATTCCTGATATCAAGAATTACGTGGTTACTTGTAAAAATGTCTATTCTAGATATCAACAATTCAATTGCTACTTGTAAAAATTTTCATTTTTGATATCTGAAAATGTATTTCTGATATCAATATAATTTCAGATATCTAAAATGGCTTTCTTACTAGTAACAATCACATTCATGATATCAACAATTGATTTTGTACGGCAGCCTATGGTGACATTTCACTAGTGAAAATATAAGAATTATAGTTTTTACTAGTTGAAATTCGATTCTTGATATCTAGAATTAGCATTGTTACTAGTGGAAATCTAATTCCTGATATCAATAACTATCATTTGAACTAGTGAAAATTGAATTGTTGATATCAAGGATTCATATCCTGGAAATTAATAAAAGTTAAAACGGCTTGCCATATACAGTGAGGAAAATAAGTATTTGAACACCCTGCTACTTTGCAAGTTCTCCCACTTGGAAATCATGGAGGGGTCTGAAATTGTCATCGTAAGTGCATGTCCACTGTGAGAGACATAATCTAAAAAAAAAATCCAGAAATCACAATATATGATTTTTTAACTATTTATTTGTATGATACAGCTGCAAATAAGTATTTGAACACCTGTCTATCAGCTAGAATTCTGACCCTCAAAGACCTGTTAGTCTGCCTTTAAAATGTCCACCTCCACTCCATTTATTATCCTAAATTAGATGCACCTGTTTGAGGTCGTTAGCTGCATAAAGACACCTGTCCACCCCATTTGTGAGAGAATGGGTCGCTCTCAGGAGCTCAGTGAACTCAAGCGTGGTGCTGTGATAGGTTGACACCTGTGCAATAAGTCCATTCGTGAAATTTCCTCACTACTAAATATTCCACGATGAACTTTTATTGGTATTATAACAAAATGGAAGCAAGTGGGAACAACAGAAACTCAGCCATGAAGTGGTAGGCCACGTAAAACCCACAGAGCGGGGTGAGCGCATGCTGAGGGTCAATAGCAGTCAATAGCTACAGACCTCCAAACTTCATGTGGAGGCCTT
This sequence comes from Scardinius erythrophthalmus, assembly GCF_964197995.2. NCBI lineage: Eukaryota > Metazoa > Chordata > Actinopteri > Cypriniformes > Leuciscidae > Scardinius > Scardinius erythrophthalmus. The sequence continues at coordinate 45,392,116 of NC_138227.1, forward strand.
CAGATTAGCTCAAGAACAGTGCGTAGAGCTTCATGGAATGGGTTTTCCATGGCCGAGCCGCTGCATCCAAGCCTTACATCACCAAGTGCAATGTAAAGTGTGGGATGCAGTGGTGTAAAGCACACCGCCACTGGACTCCAGAGCAGTGGAGACGTGTTCTCTGGAGTGACGAATCACACTTCTCTGTCTGGCAAGGAGAACTGTACTTGCCTGACTGCACTGAGCCAAGGGTAAAGTTTGGTGTTAAAGGGTTAGTTCACCCAAAAATGAAAACTCTGTCAGTAATTACTCTCCCTCATGTTGTTCCAACCCCGTAAGACTTTTGTTCATCTTCGAAACACAAATTAAGATATTTTTGATGAAATCTGAGAGCTGTCTCACTCCTCCTGCAGGCTTATGGACACTATAACTTGCTGGCCCAGAAAATGTATTAAAGACATTGTTAATATAGTCCAAGTGACTCCAGTGGCTCAATCTTAAGTTTATAAAGCGACGAGAATACTTTTTGTGCGCAAAAACAAACAAAAATAACGACTTTATTCCACTTTTCATTTCCTTCTCTCTGGACCTCGAGTTTTTTTTTACGTAGTGTAATAGCGTAGCGCGTCTGTGTTGCACGTCACCACGTATCACACATGACCAGAGTCGCCTAATAGTGAGCCTACGTGGTGACGTGCAACACAGACACGCTACGCTTAAACACTACGTAAACTAACTCGAGGCCCAGAGAGAAGGAAATGAAAAGTGGAATAAAGTCGTTATTTTTGTTTGTTTTTGCGCACAAAAAGTATTCTCGTCGCTTTATAAACTTAAGATTGAGCCACTGGAGTCACTTGGACTATATTAACGATGTCTTTAATACATTTTCTGGGCCAGCAAGTTATAGTGTCCATAAGCCTGCAGGAGGAGTGATCCAGCTCTCAGATATCATCAAAAATACCTTAATTTGTGTTTCGAAGATGAACAAAAGTCTTACGGGGTTGGAACAACATGAGGGAGAGTAATTACTGACAGAGTTTTCATTTTTGGGTGAACTAACCCTTTAAATTATGGTGTGTGGGGGAGGGGGGGGGGTTATGCTGTTTATATACTTTGTATTACATTCGGAAGTAACGCACAGTTTGAGTAGTTTGCTGCCTGTGCTGCAGTCGGTCAGATGAAGAAGTGTCTGATCATCATCTTCTGTCCTCAGAGCAAGCAGAGCTCGTCCTACTCGGACAGAGACACCACGGAGGACGACTGCGAGTCTCTGGAGGACATGGACTTCCTGAGCCGGCAGAAGAAGCTGCAGGCCGAGGCCAAGCTGGCGCTCGCGATGGCCAAGCCCATGGCCAAGATGCAGGTGCAGGTGGAGAAGCAGAACCGCAAGAAGTCCCCGGTGGCAGACCTGGTACGTGCGACGGGAACTCCAGCGGTGTGTGTGTGTGTGTGTGTGAGAGAGAGAGAGCTGGAAAACAGAACGTGTCAATGATTATGAAAGACTTTGGCCTTTCATTTCTCCAAAACTCAGAACAAATATTGTGATAACTTTTTCTCAGTCAGCACAACAGTTATCAGTCAAGACTAACCCTTGTGAAAAAGAAGTGTGCTTAGTTGCACTGAATCTTAAGAAGTTCAAGTTCAAGTTCATTTTATTTGTATAGCACATATACAACAGCCAATAGGCTGACCAACGTGCTTTACACATGATACCACATACACAGAAAACCAGACCAAGCAAAATTTAATATAACCCAATTTAAAAAACAAAATAAAATAAAATAATCACAGTAGTCAATATCACAGTAGTCAATACACTAAGGAAAACAAATACGTTTTTAGCAGGGACTTAAAAACAGACAGTGAAGGGGCCATTCTGATCTCCAGAGGCAGGGCTTTCCAAAGTCGAGGCCCTGCCACTGCAAATGCGCGTTCGCCTCTACGCTTTAGCCTGACGTGAGGGACTATCAACAAAGCCTGGTCACGGGATCGTAGGCTTCTGGACGGAGAGTAGAGATGAAGAAGTTCAGAGAGGTAGACAGGGGCTAGGTTGTGCAGGGATTTGAATACAAAGAGTACAATTTTAAAGTCTATTCTCTGACAAACCGGCAGCCAGTGTAAGGATTTAAGAACCGGGGTGATGTGTTCATGTTTACGACACTTTAAAAGAAGTCTGGCCGCAGCATTCTGAACGAGCTGAAGACGTGCAATTTGACCCTTAGATATTCCGCAGTATAAAGAGTTGCAATAATCTAGACGAGATATAACAAAAGCGTGAACAGCCATTTCTAGAGTTTTTGGTGTGAGAAAATGTTTAATTTTAGACAGTAAGCGAAGCTGATCCGATAACAGAGGAGATGTGTTTGTCAAATTTTAAATGCTGGTCAACAAGAACTCCTAGGTTCCGAACCCTTGAGGATCTAAAAACTGATAAACTTTCTAGCTCAGGGCTTATACACTGAGAGTTCTCATTTGGACCGAAAACAATTACCTCGGTCTTGTCTTCATTTAGGAAGAGGAAATTTTGGGCAAGCCATAATTTAACCTCCTCTAGACATTGCAGAAGAGAAGTAATCGCAGTGGGATTGTTTCTTCTGATGGGTAAATAGATCTGCGTATCATCTGCATAGAAATGAAAAGACACGCCATGTCTACGCAAGATAGAGCCCAGAGGAAGCATGTAAAGAGAAAATAAAGAGGGAGCTAAAATAGAGCCTTGTGGAAGGCCACAGGTCAAAGGTGCAGGGGAAGAGGTCAAATTACCCAGCTTCACTAAAAACTTTCTGTCAGACAGGTATGACTGAAACCATTTCAGGACGTTAGCTTTTAGACCTACCCAAGACTCCAGTCTAGATAATAGAGAGGAGTGGTCTACGGTATCAAAAGCAGCAGACAGATCTAGAAGAATAAGAACCACAGAGTCATTTAATAAAATGATATTAGGTAAATATCATTTAACACTCTCAACAGGGCGGACTCAGTGCTGTGAGCAGACTTAAAACCCGATTGAAAAACCTCATAAATACAGTTACTTGACAGAAAACATTGAAGTTGATTCAGCACGATTTTCTCTAAAGCTTTTGAAATGAAAGGTAAGACAGAAATTGGCCGAAATTTTTTTAGGACAGAGGAATCCAGTGAAGGCTTCTTGAGCAGAGGAGTGACCGTAGCCACTTTAAGACTGGCAGGAACAGAGCCAGTTTGAAGACACTTATTGATAAAAGACACCAAACCTGGCCCAATCGAATTGATATTTAATTAAAAAAATCGCGGGTGAATAATATCGGTAGAACAGAATGAAGGTTTAAGCTTGCCAATCACCTCCTTCAATTCCTGAAGATTGATAGGTACAAAAGCATCGAAGACGGCAGAGGCAGATGACATGATTGGAGAGACAGTTAAAGTTAAAGTGGGGCAGACGCTAAGTCTTAAGTTAGTAATTTTGTCACTGAAATATCTCAAGAAGCTTTCACAGAGAGCAACAGAGGCAACAGGCAAAGAGTTAACAGAAGGATTTGTCACAGATTGAATAATAGAAAACAAAACCTTAGGTTTAGAGTGATTCATTTCAATTAGATTGGAAAAATATACAGCTTTCGCAGACTTCGCTGCAGTCTGGTAGGATGTCAGAGAATCTCTGAACATTTGAAGAGAGATATGCAGCCTGTCCTTTTTCCATTTTCGTTCTGCCTTTCTACAATTTTGTCTTAGGAGACGGGTGTCAGAATTTAGCCACGGTTCAGGTTTTGGTTTGTGCTTGTGAGGCTTAAAGGGAGCAGTTGCATTTGCTACCTTCAGCCAGGCAGAATTCATTAGGCTAAGATGCTGATCAGCATCCAAGTCAGATAATGACTGATCTAAGAGCAGCTGTGAACAACATTCAGCAAAGCACAGGTTGAAATTTGTGCTGAACTGAGGAGAGTAGAACCTAGACAGAGTTACAGGTGTAGTAGAAAAATGAGAGAGATCTGGAAGAGTCAGAGAAAAAAGTATGGGCTTATGGTCCGAGATCATAAAGTCTGAGAGCACAATATCAGTCACATCAAGCCCATATGACAGTACAAGATCCAACGTATGGCCCTGGATGTGAGTAGAGTCACTGATCCACTGAGATAAATTAAAAGCGTCAATGAGATTCAGAAAGTCATGTGATAGGGGGTTTGACGGACAGCAAACATGGATATTAAAATCGCCTACCAATAGAAAGCGATCTTAATTAGTGGCAATATTGCTGACCAATTCAGTGAAATGCTGTATAAAGTCCTTAGAAGAGTGCGGAGGACGGTAGATCGCCCCTAAACATACAGGACCATTCCAGTCTAACTGAAGAAACTGAGCTTCAAAACTGGAAAAGGCCGTTACAGGGGCCAATCGACAGCGTGCAGAGATAGAGTTCTTTAAAACTGTTACTATCCCGCCACCGCGTCCCTTCAGACGAGGAGAGTTCAAAAATATACAGTCAGAGGGGATCAAATCAGCAAAAGGAGTTAGATCACCAACCTTTACCCAGGATTCCGTAATGAACATAAAATCCAAGTTGTGAGATGAGTAAAAGTCGTTTAATAAAAAGAGAGCGGGCATTTAATAATGCCATCTTGGGTGGAGAAATAATAACAGGAGATGATGGCGCGCGTTTCAGTACGCGCAGATTTCCGTGAGTTACTCCCCGTCTTCGAGAGCCGAGGCCGATTCGGATAAGAAGTATATTTTATAGGTATAATAAGATTTATAGGTATATTTTTTAAATGTACGTGCAGATAATATAGTATTAATGAAATGAAAGGCCACTTCAAGAGATGACGTGTTCAGGGCTGCTTCTTCAGGAGACCCCGCTCTCGTTAGTACACTTAAAAAGTCCACATTGTAATTTCAAATGAAAAGTTTTACTTTAATGTACATTGTGTTTTAATAATCTTGTGTTGCGCTTTTAAGAAGTGCACTTATTTTGATCCTGACTAACATACTAAAGCACATTTGAAGAAATGTAGTGTGTTAAATGTAAGTGCTAAATTGGAATTTCATCATTACACATGTGCAATTACAAATATTTAATTGCATGATATAAAAGTTTCAGTAGAAATGACATTGAAGCATATTTTAGTTTATCATAAATGCTTGTCGGAACATTCATCAGCACACTTTAACCATATTTTAAAGACAATAGAAGTGATTATGAAATTACATATTGATGATTGTAAGTCCTACTTCAGTTGATTAAAAAAGCCTTTCAAAGGTCAGACTTAAATTAAGAATGCTAAAGTGTTCTGCTTTTTCACAAGGGAAACCCAAAAATGAATGAAGCCCAACATTATTTCAATCTTGACACAGTAAGTGTGAAATCATGCCATTTAAATAAATTATGCTTGTACGACTGGGTCATTATTATAATTATCTACAGTATAGAGTACAGTGTATTAATAACTCATGGCAATTCCCTTTCATAAACCTGAGCGATCACATTGACGTCTTAGGGTTGGCTGGGTGTAGTCCGTGGTGTCGGGTGATGATCATGACACGCTTTAGGGGGTCTGGTTTTAATTCAGCAATGGTGATCAGACGCCAGTGACGTCTCGACACGTCACAGTCCGAGAACGCCTACGCTGCACCAGAGACCGGCTCTCCGTCTGTCAGCTCTGAGCTGAAACCATGACACACACACACACACACACACACACACACACACGAACAGGAACCAGCTGGCACACACTTCCTCTTCAGTCGAGGATTTCTCCTCTCTGCTTCCGCCCACAGTGAAACCGCACGAGCATGTCACACACACTCGCACTGATTTCTCTGCGCCGTGTCTTCCTCCACTGCACATATTTTAGTAGTAAGAACAAAACTGACTTCTGGCTGTGTAAATTCTTAGGAAACACTCTTAAAGTGGGGCTTGTGATGCTGTTTCTCCTCACCGTTCAGTCAGAGGGGCAGCCCATGATTAGATCATCTCAAACTCATCACAGACCACACTAAACTCACACTGGCTTATTCAGCCTTCATCATGCCACTTCATGCAGTGTTGAATCAGACTCCCTGTACAGTGAACCCAGTGACATAGTGTGTTGAACACCACTGGATCACTGGACCGAGCCGCCTGAATCCTCCACATCTGTCTCTGTCTGAGACTCACATACTGCTTTTGCATCCTTCCAGTGGTTATAGATGAGAAGGTATCTCATAGATTGACGTCTTCTCATGCTGATTTTTGATTTTCATATTGTAAACTATAACACCAGACGCTTCATATGGAAGCTTGTTTCCGCCACAGGCAATTGCAACTCACAATTCTGACTTTTTTCTCCCAATTGCATGATATAAAGTCAGAATTGTGTAATATAAAGTCGCAATTTTGTGTTAATTAGTCAGAATTGCATGAAATAAAGTCACAATTCTGTGTTATAAAGTCAGAATTACATTATATAAAGTCGCAACTGCGAGTTATAAAGTCAGAATTGCAAGATATAAAGTCGCAATTTGTAGATAATTAAGTCGCAATTATCTTTTAAGTAAGGGATAATGTACATCCAGCCGGTTGTTATCTCAGAATAAACCCAACTGGGTGATCAGGATCAGGACTTGCATCAGCCTGAAGAGGGTTTATTCTGAGATTAGGGAATGAACTTGCGCTCCCGGGGGTGGTTCAGCGAAAAGAGGAGGCGTGCTCCGGCGCAAACGTTCCCTGCTGCTATTTTGCAGTTTCAGAAAACAATTGCGTTGCGCATGTTATTCATATGCTGTTTTAAGGGTGCATGCTTGGCCATAATCAATGTAGCGTGTGCACAACGCGCATACACTTTGATTCTCTACTCTGCACACAGACGCAGCAGTCATATATACATTATTACAAGGAAAAATATTCCACACGAGGGAAATTATTATACGCCTGTTTAACCGAAGCTAACACACACACACCTGAAGGGGGTTTATTCTGAGAGAACAACCGACTGGATGTACATTATTCTGCTTATTACACGGCTACTTGCCACATAAGTAAATAATTAAACACGAAATATTGATCTGAGATAAAATATTTTATTAGCTCTTTAAACGCTTCCGTGGAGAGAGCAGTTTCAGCGGCGATCAAACTAGCCGGACATTTAAGAGATACGGTATACAGTCACATCACTTATTACACAGCATTTCAACACATAATTATGGAGATAAGAGATATTGATTTCAGATTAAACTGTTTTAAAATCGTACCTATTTGTTATCCTGTAATACAAAACAAGTCACAAAATGGCAGCAGAGCGTTTGTATGAAACAAGAGAGTGAGTCCATGATACTGGATGGCATAATTAAATAACTGTACACAAAATATTGATTCGACTGAGTTTTAATATTTATTAGCTCACCAAACTCAAAACTTCCAGGAAGAAACCCCGTTCCTAGCGAGTGTACAACGCTGCTGACTCCAGTGACCCGGATGAGCCGGTGTTTCTGTGTTCAGAGGCTGTTATCTGGGAATAACACACCGCTGGATGGAGCGATCGACCAATCAGAATCAAGCATTCCACAGAACTGTGTAATAAAATGTTTTATTCTGTGGCGAAAACAAGCTTTCATACTTTAGGCTGTTTGTGAAAGCAAACGTACAGCATAAATTTGAATGTGAATTTCATCATCAGCATCTTATGTGCATAATGCACACAACACTAGTTTAAACAAAGACATTTTAATCAGTCATGACTTGTGACACTGTAGAATAATGTATTAACACACTGTATTAATGTTGCCAAATTTATCAGTTATGAAAGAAATTACATTTCAGCTGTAAGCAGCTCAACAGAAGACAATAGGGTATGGATGGATGGATGGATGAGTGGGTGGGGGGTGGATGGATGAGTAGGTGGGGGGGGTGGATGGATGGATGGATGGATGGATGGGTGGATGGATGGATGGGTGGTTAGGAGGGTGGATGGATGGATGGATGGGTGGGTGGGGGGGTGTATGGATGGATGGGTGGGTGGTTAGGAGGGTGGATGGATGGATGGATGGATGGATGGATGGATGGGTGGATGGATGGGGGGTGGATGGATGAGTAGGTGGGGGGGTGGATGGATGGATGGATGGGTGGATGGATGGATGGGTGGTTAGGAGGGTGGATGGATGGATGGATGGATGGATGGATGGATGGGTGGATGGATGGATGGATGGATGGATGGATGGGTGGGGGGATGGATGGATGGGTGGGGGGGTGTCTGGATGGATGGATGGGTGGATGGATGGATGGATGGATGGATGGATGGATGGATGGGTGGGTGGGTGGGTGGTTAGGAGGATGGATGGATGGATGGATGGATGGATGGATGGATGGATGGGTGGTTGGGTGGGTGGGTGGATGGATGGTTAGGAGGATGGATGGATGGGTGGATGGTTAGGAGGATGGACGGGTGGGTGGGTGGATGGATGGTTAGGAGGATGGGTGGATGGATGGATGGATGGATGGATGGATGGATGGATGGGTGGGTGGTTAGGAGGATGAATGGGTGGGTGGGTCGGTGGATGGATGGTTAGGAGGATGGACGGGTGGGTGGGTGGATGGATGGTTAGGAGGATGGGTGGGTGGATGGATGGGTGGGTGGTTAGGTGGATGGATGGGTGGGTGGTTAGGAGGATGGGTAGGTGGATGGATGGATGGATGGATGGATGGATGGATGGGTGGATGGATGGATGGATGGATGGATGGATGGATGGATGGGTGGGTGGGTGGTTAGGAGGATGGGTGGGTGGACGGGTAGGTGGATGGGTGGGTGGGTGGATGGATGGATGGACGGGTGGATGGGTGGGTGGTTAGGAGGATGAATGGGTGGGTGGGTCGGTGGATGGATGGTTAGGAGGATGGACGGGTGGGTGGGTGGATGGATGGTTAGGAGGATGGACGGGTGGGTGGGTGGATGGATGGTTAGGAGGATGGGTGGGTGGATGGATGGGTGGGTGGTTAGGTGGATGGATGGGTGGGTGGTTAGGAGGATGGGTAGGTGGATGGATGGATGGATGGATGGATGGATGGGTGGATGGATGGATGGATGGGTGGATGGATGGATGGATGGATGGGTGGATGGATGGATGGATGGATGGATGGATGGATGGATGGATGGATGGGTGGGTGGGTGGTTAGGAGGATGGGTGGGTGGACGGGTAGGTGGATGGGTGGGTGGGTGGATGGATGGATGGATGGATGGATGGATTGATAGATTCCTTATTATCTCACACAGCTTTAATGGGGAAAAACATTTTGAGTGGGAAAAAGCACAAGCAAGTAATGAAAGTAAAACTGTGTGTCTGAAGCGAGTCCTCATGGGAACTTTCAGACGGTGTTTTACCTGGAGCTGCTGCAGAATTATGTGTGATACTAGTATTTGTAATGTAAAAAAACCTGCTTTAGTTTCTGTGATGTGAAGACTGAAGTCCTTCAGTGTCCCTCATGTCCTTCACACACAGCAATGACACGCTGATCAGGGACAAACTGGTGCGCTTCTCTGGAACCAGTGGAGTCATCATGATGCTCATGTGGAGAACTGACTGCTCTTTCATATCTCTTCACCATCACACATCAGCCTGACAGCCGAACACACATTATCCCGTACATCATTCATATCCATATCCATATCCCACGGGGAACGCTCTCAGAGTTATGAACAAGAAACCAGTTATTCTAGTGTAGAATGTTCATTCAGAGTTATCTGGGCCTGGTTCCCCGATAACGCTCACTCTTAGCGCGCTAAGAAGACTCAAAAGATATATCTTACCAAAGTTGTTTATGTTCCTAAGTGTGTTCCCCGAACCATACCTTAGGAAGCTGCTTAAGATATACCTTCTTACGTGCGACGTTACCCGGCGCTGTCCGTGGCGATGCCACTGAATCTGCTGATATCGATGGCTCGAGAATCAGTTATTCTCTCGTGCAGGGGCTGTTTATGTGAGAAAGTGGTGTTCTTTATTAAAGAAGCACTTCAGAAATAGTTGAAATTGCATTTATTAGGACTCATGGGATATTATAAAAAATAATCCAAACTATAATAGCCTATAATAGCCTAGCCTACATATTTTAAAATTGTATCATATATTGCTGCCGTAGTAACCATTTCAAATTTGTACGTGCTTTCTTCTCTTTCACATTTTTGTTCGCTGAGCTGGAGCTGCGATGAAATATTGTTCTTGGAAATACTTTCCAGCATTTCAGTAATAAAAGTTTACATCTTGCGTACGGTGCTCGGCAGTGATCAAAAAGGATTTAAACCGTGAATTTTGAATCTCTTGTAAACTCAGAGATGTCGATTCAGACGGCAATTAAATTACCACACGACCTGTTTATCAAAAAACAGAAGGTACTAATTTGGCCAGGGATTTTTACGCGGGTTGGGTGAGAAAAACACTGATATTATGGATTCGGACGGCACTAAAATCACCGACTTACCCCTATAAATGTTTAAAATACCATACAAGCCCATGAGAAACAATATTAGCGTCCGAATAGGACTTAACTGACAGTAGCCTATGCTTTCACTGGCCTTTAAAAGCGCTTTTAATTAAATTATTAATATTGTATAATAATATAATTAAAAATCTAACAACAATCAGTGTAATGACAATTTTATTCTTTGCAAGAAAACACTTGAATGAGCCTAATTGAACACTGTCTGGGTGTATTAAAACTTCAGATTTATATTCGTATAGACCTGCAACAGTGATAAGGTAAAGCTAAGAGTGGTCCAGACCAACCTTACGAAAGTGTGACTTACAGAAGATATACTTAGCGTACGAACATGTCGGGAATCGTGTCATAACGTTAACGTCTTTATGTTCTCAAAATGTTAAGACAAATACATTTTTATACTGGACATTTTAGACATTTTAGACTATATGGAAGGTTTTTTTCTGAAACATTTCAGTTGTACGTTCGTCTAACGTTTAAAAACATGCCAGGGCTTGTTTCGGAATGTTCAGAAAACATTCAAAAGTAACATTCCATATAGTTTGAATAATGATTAAATGGAATGTTCATATAACCAACAAAAAAAAACATTTTTAAATATTTTCACGTTTTGAACATTCAGAAATAATGTTTTCACAACTTAATGAGAATGTTTGTTGGTTGGGTCCTTGTATTCACTGTATCTGTGTGTGTGTGTGCGTGTGCGTGTGCGTGTGTGTGTGTGTGTGTGTGTGTGTGTGTGTGTGTGTGTGTGTGTGTGTGTGTGTGTGTGTGTGTTTCCAGCTTCCTCACATGCCACACATCAGTGAATGTCTGATGAAGAGGAGTTTGAAGCCCACAGATCTTAGAGACATGACACTCGGACAACTGCAGGTCATCGTCAACGACCTGCACTCACAGATCGAGGGTAACACACACACACACACACACACACACACTCACACACACACACACTCACACACACACTGACGGGTGTTTGTTGTGCAGGTCTGAATGAGGAGCTGGTGCAGCTGCTGCTGATGCGGGACGAGCTTCAGATGGAGCAGGACGCCATGTTAGTGGACATCGAGGACTTCACCAGGTGACCAGCTCACGCTCTACACATCCAATCAGCTTCACGTTAGGAAGAGGCTTTCAGGCGCTGTTCACACCCCACACAGCAGCATCGTGTCGGCCCAGATCCGGCCCACATCTGAGCCGTGTGTGGATCCAGATCCGGCCCACATCTGAGCCGTGTGTGGATCCAGATCCGGCCCACATCTGAGCCGTGTGTGGATCCAGATCCGGCCCACATCTGAGCCATATGTGGATCCGATTCGGCTCGCTTGAAATGGTACCACCTCTGTTGAGGTTCCAAGCGTACCGTACCGATACTAAAATGTGACGTGAAAAAACTGCAGATCACTGATTGGTCAGACAGAATCATCTCTACCAGCGTCATTGTATTTACAACACGAGACACTATACCCGCTAGATTTAAATAGCCAGTAGACAACAGCCAACCTGTTTTTAAAGTATTTGCTTCAAAAAAGATTATAAACAAAAAAGAAATGGCTGAATCGTGGTCAGTGGATGAGGTGCAGACGTTCCTCTCGTTGGTTGCCGAGGAGTGGATGGGGAAACACGGAATGAAATTCGCATTTAATATGATGTCATGGTAGTAGAGACGGCAACTATAACGATCAGTCCCACCCACTTTGAAGTGGTACTAACTGCAGTGGAAAAGCAAACGAGCTAAAGCGAGCCGAACCGTGCCGTAACGAGTCGAGCCGTACCACGCAGTGGAAAAGCGAAGCGAGCCGAACCGTTCCGCGCCGAGTCGAACCGTACCGAGCCGAAGCGAGCCGTACCATGCAGTGGAAAAGCGCCACAAGTGTCCCGATCCGGCTCACATCTGAGCCGTGTGTGGATCCAGATCCGGCCCACATCTGAGCCGTGTGCGGATCCAAGTGTCCAGATCCGGCCCACATCTGAGCCGTGTGCGGATCCAAGTGTCCAGATCCGGCCCACATCTGAGCCGTGTGCGGATTCAAGTGTCCAGATCCGGCCCACATCTGAGCCGTGTGCGGATCCAAGTGTCCAGATCCGGCCCACATCTGAGCCGTGTGTGGATCCAAGTGTCCAGATCCGGCCCACATCTGAGCCGTGTGTGGATCCAAGTGTCCAGATCCGGCCCACATCTGAGCCGTGTGCGGATCCAAGTGTCCAGATCCGGCCCACATCTGAGCCGTGTGCGGATTCAAGTGTCCAGATCCGGCCCACATCTGAGCCGTGTGCGGATCCAAGTGTCCAGATCCGGCCCACATCTGAGCCGTGTGTGGATCCAAGAGTCCAGATCCGGCCCACATCTGAGCTGTGTGCGGATCCAAGTGTCCAGATCCGGCCCACATCTGAGCCGTGTGCGGATCCAAGTGTCCAGATCCGGCCCACATCTGAGCCGTGTGCGGATTCAAGTGTCCAGATCCGGCCCACATCTGAGCCGTGTGCGGATCCAAGTGTCCAGATCCGGCCCACATCTGAGCCGTGTGTGGATCCAAGTGTCCAGATCCGGCCCACATCTGAGCCGTGTGCGGATCCAAGTGTCCAGATCCGGCCCACATCTGAGCCGTGTGCGGATTCAAGTGTCCAGATCCGGCCCACATCTGAGCCGTGTGCGGATCCAAGTGTCCAGATCCGGCCCACATCTGAGCCGTGTGCGGATCCAAGTGTCCAGATCCGGCCCACATCTGAGCCGTGTGCGGATCCAAGTGTCCAGATCCGGCCCACATCTGAGCCGTGTGCGGATCCAAGTGTCCAGATCCGGGCCGAACTCTGCTGCTGTCTGGGGCCTGCTATTGAGATGCATTCTGGTCGATCGGATCACAGGTGAAGAACGCTAAACACAGGTGTAAAGCGCTTTGAGCTTGTCCACTTTCAACCACTTGAAAACGTGAAAACACATTGGTCCGGATTGCTTTCGTAGTGTAAACGCTCATGTGGTCAAATGTGTTCAAACAGCCACTGAAGACTCCGTCTACTGACCTCCCACACAGCAGCAGTGTCGGCCCAGATCCGGCCCATATCTGGCTCTGTGTGGGACTAATGCGGGAACACTATGGGAAGAGCTCCAGACAGACGGGACTCAAACTCTGTCGGCTGGAGACACAAGTTTGTTTTGAAGATGAAAAACGTATCAAGCACAATATTCTCTCTCCATTCCTGATTTCTAACATATACATGTTAATGTGAATACAGTTTGTACAGTATAAACATCATTACAGCTATTGAGAGTCCCTAAAAAAACATGCAAACTCAACGTGTGTGTGTGTGTGTGTGTGTGATGGGCAGGTTTAGTGGTAGGGTTAGTGTAAGGAGAGAGAATATACAGTTTGTACAGTATAAACACCATTACACCTATGGAGAGTCCCTAAAAAAACATGCAAACTCAACATGTGTGTGTGTGTGTGTGTGTGTGTGTCCACAGGCACGCTCAGAGCCAGCAGAAACACCTGGCAGAGAAGACGCCATCTAAATGAAGACCCTCCACACCATCACTCCAGATCCGATCACACACCTTTCCTTTGCTTCTGTGGTTCATCATAACACACACACGTTCCTCACGAGACCCAGAGACCCGAGCGGGACGTCCCACACACACCAGCGCTCGGCCTTCGCTCACTCCTACATCCGCTACAGTCTCTTACCCTTGCCACTAAATTATAACCGTCAAAGCATACAATGGTGTAAAAGCGCCTTGTGAGAAATGTAATTCAAGTTTTAAAAAAGAAGAAGAAAGCCGACTCTTCCGCCGCCGGGATTAACCGTGGACATGCGTGAGGAGAACAGGCGCCTCGTTCCGACTGGAGAGAAACGCCTGCCTTGTAGTCGACCTGTAGCTTTCGGTGACGCTCACTCCGACCGGTTTTCAACATTTGGTGAATGTTGATTCTGACACGAGTCATTTGAATAATAATAAGTGTGTTAATATCATTTTCATTCTATTGTATTCAGATTCTTTATTTGAGGGAGATGCTTATGTACAGATATGTATAAAATACGACAAATAAAACTTGGTTTCATAGACTGTGGCGTGCTGGATCGTCTTTATGATTTATGATTAATGATTTAGAATAAAACTGATAAAGGTAACTTTATAATAACTGCACGCTATTAATCAAGCATTAGTAAACAGTTAATTCATCATTTATAAAGCGTTAATAGACATTAATAAGTGGTTTGTAAATTCAGCTATAAATGCTTTATTCTTGATTTATAAGCATATCTGTGTTTAATAATTGTATTTTCATACTTGATCAATTTATCATTTCTAAATGAAGTATTGCATTATTTACAAACCAGTTACATTATTTACCATTATTTACAAACTAGGTGTTGTCATTGGTTCATAAGATCACTTAGAAAGTGTGAGTAAATGTAAATCTCCTTTATAAACGCTTTACAAGGAATAACTAGTCCTCACTTTAGATGAGCTCACAAACATAGTTCACTGACCACTACTAAATGCTTTATAACTACCTGAGTTAACCCTGAATAACAGTAGAAATACATGTTCATAAAGCATTTATTAACACACTAATAACTATTACTATATGTCTGAATAATAATATTTGTTTAAACAGTTTATTAATAATTTACTTACACTAACTTGACAACTCCTAAACAACCGGTTTGTAAATAATGCAATACTTCATTTAGAAATGATAAATTGATCATTAATAAAGTATGAAAATACAATTATTAAACACATTATAGATATGCTTATAAATCAAGAATAAAGCATTTATAGCTGTATTTATAAACTGCTTATTAATGTCTATTAATGCTTTATAAATGATGAATTGATGATTAATGATTAATAGCGTGCAGTTATTATAAAGTGTTACCCTTTAGTTAGCTACTATAACTAATAATGAACAGCACGTATACAGCATTTATTAATCTTTGTTAATGTTCATTTCAACATTTACTAATATTTTATACAAATCTTGGGTTACACTTTATTTTAAGGTGTCGTTGTTACAGTGTAATTATAGATTTAAGTACTGAGTAATATTAATTAACTATATGTATTTACTATAGGATTAGGATTTGGTTTAGGGTTAGTTACATGTAATTATGCATAATTTACTGTTATTACTATAGTAACTACATGTAACAATGACACAAATAAAGTGTAACCCAAGATTTTAATACAATATTAGTAAATGTTGAAATGAACATTAACAGAGATTAATAAATGCTGTATACGTGCTGTTCATTATTAGTTCACGCTAACTAATGTATTTAACTAATGATCCTCATAGTAAAGTGTTATCGATTCACTGTTAACACCATTAAACACTGACTTTCACATCACGTTTTGGACCGTTCAGACGTTATTTACTGTACATTTGTTTTGTTTTTTCATCCACAAACATTTCAGTGACAATAATTTCCAGAAATGAAGTCATTTCAGAAGTGGCTTCTCTCCCTGCGTCTGAATTATGTGCCATCTTGTAAATGAATCATGTTTCACGGTGGAAATTTGTCAACTCCCACAGACCAAGTAGATTTATGTATCATATTCTATTTGAGATATGACGTATGACTGTTTTTACACATTATTGCGACAAAAAGAAATTCTGTAATTCACCACATTTCTGGAAAAAACATCACAATACACGAGTGTGAAGAAGAGTGTGAAGAAGAGTGTGAAGAAGAGTGAGACGACACTCAACACGAGAACACCGTTGCTGGTGTGTGAAGTGTGCAGTTATTGATGAGACGTGTCGAAGGCGTTGGGATTTGTGGTTGTGACTTTTGAATGAAGTGAAAACAGGAGTGTGTGTAATGCAGTTGTTTGCTGAGGTCACCGTGATGATGCGTGCAAGTGTGTGTATTCCAGTTTCAGCACAACAACAAACCAAAAGAAAAACTCTCTCTCTCTCTCTGTGTGTGTGTGTGTGTGTGTGTGTGTGTGTAGCAGAGGGTTTTATTGAGCATTACCGAGGGATTCCCCTCATCATCCGTGAGTACAGTATAAAGCCATCACACTCTCACTAGAACACACACTCTGACCTGACGACACACACCATGAAGATCTGTGAGTAGCTCTGACGTCTCTGATAGATAATGTCATTACTGATGGAGATTAGTGATGTGATGTGAGCTGTGTCTGATGCTGTGTGTGTGTGTGTGTGTGTGTGCGCAGGCGCTGTGCTGTGTGTAGTTGTGGCGCTTGCGCTGGGTTCTCCGGTTCCTCTGAACACACACTCGTGTCCGTGCTCCAGCTCTGCCAGATCTCTGCTCTACAGCCTCACACACATCATGGAGAAGGTACGTTCATCAGCACGACATCTGCACACTCAGGTAAAACATAGTTTCATTACTATAGTAAAAAAAAAAAAAAAAAAAGTTTCTTTGACACCAAGAAAAAAAGACTATACTTAAAGCTCTTATGTATAATGCATTATATCTGTTCATAAATAACTGTAAGCAAAGTTATAATGCATTATATCTGTTCATAAATAACTGTAAGCAAAGTTATAATGCATTATATCTGTTCATAAATAACTGTAAGCAAAGTTATAATGCATTATATCTGTTCATAAATAACTGTAAGCAAAGTTATAATGCATTATATCTGTTCATAAATAACTGTAAGCAAAGTTATAATGCATTATATCTGTTCATAAATAACTGTAAGCAAAGTTATAATGCATTATCCTCCTGAGACCCAGAAAAAAAATGTTTTTTTGAATTTAGTTTTTTCCATGTCATCACATTGTTTAGAGCATAAGAAACAAATGGTACATTTGAAAAATGATATTTTATTCTTATCTTATGTCCTCTGTAGTGGACGTCAGGACTCAGTTGTTTCAAAAATAAAATGACATGAAATTATATGTACAGGCAAAAACAATGGGATTTTCTTTTCAATCACCAATAAATTTGGGGGTTTCAGGATTTATTTTAACCAAAATTTGTATAAAGATGATTCTCAACTATGTTATGAAAGATATAAAGGAATGAATTTATACACCATTTTAATTTATGCAATATGAGGGTAAAATGGCCATAAATTAATATTCCCATTAAATGCAATGTATCTATACACTGTATCTAATGTGTTCCTGGAGCAACATTTCATGAAAAAAGAAGTGTAATAATTGAAGTAATAATTGGCACATTTTAATAATAATATCTAATATTTCATAGGAATATTGATGTATAATTTATTTCCATATTCACTTGTTGTGTCTCCCAGAATGCCTGATAAACATGATTTAAGTCCTGATGTCCTCATCTATGAAATCAACGCTCTGTTCTGGAACAGAAAGACATTTTTTGATTTCCTGAGATGTTGGTTTAGGAAATACAATTTGAAAAGATTTAAATTCTAATTACAATATATTATCATATTTCCTACATTTGATCATTAAATAAATGTCCAAGACCAAGGAGAAGTGGTTTTCATGGTGAAACATTGGTGTCTCTGGAAAGCCCTGAATGTGCTCTTTACAGTAGACAGACGTCTATTCCTGGGTCCCAGGAGGCTATAATATCTGCAGATCCTGACATTGGGTGTGTGTCATGTGTTTTAATGCATTATACTCTCTAAACGTGTGTAGATAAGAATTATAACGTGTTATAACTGTGGGATACACTGCATTTAACACACTGTTATAATGCATCACACATGAGGGCTTTAAGTAAGAGTGTTGTATTCTTCGGAGCTGATCTCTGAACAGTTCTCAGATGTTCTTCAGTGTGGAGAAGAGCCCTGTTCAGATGCAGTGTGTGTCTGTTAATAATGACAGTGTGTGTGTGTGTGTGTGTGTGTTTGATCTGGTGTGTATTAATGTGCTCTGGTGGAGCTCAGACTCAAGCTAACGTCAGACAACAATCAGCAACTCTTCATGTTATCAACATCCCAGAATTCTGTTGAAAACGCTGATGTTTGTTTCGCTGTTTTCCCTCCGAAATGATGATGTCACTGAGAGGATGATGTCACTGTGTTGTTGACTTGGTCAAGGGATTTTACGGAAACAGGATTGAAGACATATATGGAAGAAATATATGCATACATGTTTAATTTAAAGAACTTTTGAACAGAGACAGTGATATTGTGACTGTGTCTGATGTTCTGCCGTGTTGTGTGTGTGTGTGTGTGTGTGTGTGTGTTGAGCGCAGAAGGGGAAGATGGAGCATCAGGATCTGTTCGCTGGGTTTAACTGCACTGATCTGGAGGCTCAGATGATTCCTCACACTCAGACCGGCTCTGTCTGTCAGCCCAGCGCCTCGGATGATGTGAGGATTTACACACACACACACACACACACACACACAGCTGATTACTTGTGAACTCAGTGACCTGGAGACGTGTCTCTTCCACGAGTCTCATGACAGCAGCAACTTCATGAAAAAGAGTTTCAGCCAAGAGTTAAATATATATATTTTTATATATTCAATATTATTTGAGATAATTATTTCAGTATTTGAGAATTTCAAGGTTCGCCACATAAAAACTGCATCATTTCCTTATTAATGCTAGACTGTCTTCATCATTACATAAGAGTACATCTGATCATAGTGTTTCAACTTGACCAGGTCTGTTACGACCTTGATGTGTATGTGTGAGTGTGTGTGCGTGTGCGTGTGTGTGTGTGTGTGTGTGTGTGTGTGTGTGTGTGTGTGTGTGTGTAACTGGTGTATTAACGCTGTAAGCGCTCCTGATCTCAGGTCCTGTCCTGCTCCGGCCAGACGAGCTCCTCTTTCAGCGCGGTGAGTCTGCTGCGGTGTTTCGCACGGTTCGTGTGTGTGTGTGTGTAACGTGAGTCGTGTCTCTGATGCGCTGGTGTTTTCTTCTCAGACGGAGTGTTTGAGGAACATCGCAGGAGATCTGCACTACTATGAGCTTCTGCTGAACTCCTACAAGTCCAGAGACTCTGGCGATCTGAGTCCGGTCATGACGGCCACCTCTGAACTCACGCAGGTGAGAATCTCCACACATATCACACACCACTGCTCGTGAAATAATGCGGCGTACATTGGTCCAAACACACCTGAGGTTTCAACTGAGTGTTTAATCTTGACCGGTAAAAGGATTTGTCATCTGTATGTGATGAAGACTCTAATAACACACACTTCTGCTTGTGTTGAAGTGCTTGAAAGAAAACGGCGCCGGCGCTGATGGAGAGTTTCCTGAGGTGAGTGTCAACTCTTAACTCTTGCTCTCCGGTCACTGTGGCGAGTGCTTTCCCAGGCACACTCAGCTTTACACTGGACACATCAGTACCTGGGGGGAAAACTGCCATATAGATATTTCTGAAATGATCTCATAATTTGGCCGCAGGAATATTAGGCTGCTGTCACTTTAAGACCGAATGCACGGATCCAATACACTGATACACATGCGTTTTCATTCTCAACTTTTTATTATTTCACTTTTAACATAACTTGACTGTGTTCGTGTGAATCCTCGGCAAGACCGGCATTTTGACATCATTTCGTGTGTATTTGACTGTTTAAGTGCAATGAGCAACGAATTCAACTCAGTTTAGTCCTGAGAGGCGGCTTCATGCGCCGGGTTTGAGCATAAAACCTGCGGGAGTAAATTATGCACAATACACAGCCCTGTGACAGCAGCAATATTCACCCGGAGCAAATGAAGCGAGTGAGTGAGTGAGTGGAGGCGGGTTTGTGTGTGAGAGAGAGAGAGAGAGAGAGACGCTGGTGTCGTCTATCTGTTCTGTGGGAAATGAGTATTGGAAGCGTTTCAGATATTTCTGTACGGATAAACCTGTCATTTTGACAAACTACATTGCATTTAGTTTATTACTTCAGATGCCTTTTGTAAAACTACAAGTGAAAAATGTATTATATATATGAAAGGCAACCCGCCAAAGTGACGTGTGACACAGTCACTCCTCTAATGCATGTGTGTGTGTGTGTGTGTGTGTGAATGTGAAGCCCTGAACACACTCTCTCTCTCTCTCTGCTAGCAGTGGCACGTGTGGAGCGACGAGCCCTTCGATGACCGCGTGTCGCTGTGTAAAACACTGAAGGGCTTCCACGTGCGCGCCATCACCATGAACAGAGCGCTCGCGTACATCGGCTCCGGAGACCACAGGAAGTGATGTCGTTCACTACAGCATCCGACCGGAAACTACTGCATGACACTCAAATTCATAAGCTAGATGACATATTCATATCTCCATATATATTTATATTTAATATTTATGTATTATTGAATCTATTTATTCGTTTTGATAAATTATTTATTGACATAGACATGTTAGTCATGACATTATTTATGAACTATTTATTAAAATATTTGTGTAACAAAAAATGTCTTTTGTGTGTTTGTGTGCATGTAAGTAAAGGAAGTCTTGAAGAGAAATGTGGAAACTAGACCGAAACACTGTTGTTCAAGTCAAGAATACACAGAAAGCTGTAAATGCCCCACATATTTTCATTGTGGCACAAAAAAGACAAAAGTTATAACTGTGTAGCTCCTCTAAATCAATAACCGAACCACTGTTGGTGTCATTTTCATGATTTATTCACCCAAGGTAAAGGAAACTCCACCAAAGTAAAGCGATTCTCCTGAGAAAGTGTGACAGGTGATTTAACCAACATTTCATACGACAGAGGAAATATTCATATGGTCAAGTGTGTGTTGTGCATGAACATCATGATATCAGCAACATTATTGGTCCATAATATCCGCACCTGAGATCCGAACATCGAGCCAGTTTTCTCAGAAATGATCACAGTTCATAATTCAACAAAGTCAAACTCTGAGTTCTACATGCAATCCTCTGGAAGACACGTTAAAATATGTACAACATCTAAAAAAATATAAACAACTGTCAGAAATGAAGATCTGCACACAAACAGTGTAGAGTTGACGCAGAGCTCAGTTTAGCACCAGATCTCAGATCTCCGTCTCCATCAGCGCTTCAGACGATCCACACACGTCATGAGTTATTCCGTAGCATCTCTGGAAAACAGCACATTCACATCCAAACATTAGTAAACACAAATACTAGTTTTTCCTGACATTTGTACAAAGGTGAAGCTTTTCAAATCATCGCCATAATCTAACATGATCACTGTTTTACTGGAGTAACTGTAACTGGCATGATTCTGGGAATACTGCACTCATCGAGAAACTTCACAAAGGCATTAAGCGTTTTAAGCAGCACAGAAGAAGAGTGTGTTTCAGACGACACTGCCAATAAGGTCAAACACTTCCCTAGCTGATTCATCACAGTACAGTAAAACTATTTTTGTATCACAAGTTTACTGAAATGGTGTTTAAATGTGCAAATGAGGTCATTTCTAATTCAATATGCAGTTAGACACATTTCCAGAACAGAAATCTGAACACTGGATAAAGATTTGATTTTGCTGACATGTTGAGAGTTAAAGGTTTTTACTGAGGGACTTTTCAGAAAATACTGTAAACAGTCAGAAAAGAAAAAACATGTCCACCATGTGGTCCCACTTTATATTAAGTGGCTTCAAGTACTATGTACTTGCATGTACTTACATTGAAATTAATAATTTGATACAATGTACTTATTGTGTAACTACATGTTTTTACATTGTACTTACATTTAAAAAATTCCTGCATGTAATTACATTTGTAATTACACAGTTGACCCTTCCCTTACACCTTAACCTACCCAGTCCACCACACCTGTCCCTAACCTTACCCGTATCACACCTCAATAACAGCAAAAGAGTTTTACAATACAACATGAACGCAATATGTACATTGTACTTATTTTTTGATGTAAGTACATAGTACTTAAAGCCACTTAATATAAAGTGGGACCCACCATGTTTTTGGGAATAAAATGTTCTATGAAATGATATATGAGCAATCCCTCAGAATATAGCTAGGGATAAATCTGTAAAGTTTGGTGTGTGTGAGTGTTTCTGTGGGGAAAAAGGGCAACACTTTACAGTAAGGTTCATTAGTTAACATTAGTTAATGCACTGTGAACTAACATGAACACACAATGAACAGCTGGGTTTTTATTAACTAACATTAACCAAGATGAATAAATACTGTAACAAATGTACATTGCTCATTGTTAGTTAATACATGAACTAATGTTAACCTTAGAAACTCAGCATCTGTATTGTAATTGAAATCTACAGACACAAATAAATAAATAGGTAAATCGCAATGAAATAAACATGTTTTCAATCCACAAATATGAAAGAAGACATGTTACCTACAATCTCAAAATTGTCCAGTGTCTAAAGCAACAGTGTTTCTGCTAGTGGTGTCTTGCACTAAACAGGAATAGCGATTACTAAACCCACAGGCGTCACATGACCGAAGGCCACATTTGAGGAAGTGGCTTTGATTCCCGCACTCGCTCTCCTCATCCCTGTGCTTTAGTTGTGTTTCGGCATCTCTCCATGACCTCGGCACCAGCGTGAAGCACCAGTGGAGGAGCGGATCACCAAATGCACGGTTCGGATAACTACAGCTCACCTGAGGCTCCTCTATGCCACATCAGACACTGCTGGCCAAACTGATGAAGTTCAGTTAAAGTTACAGTCTAACAGTAATATTCCGGTACAGAAATGAATGATTACGCCTGAATGTAAAATAACACTATTTGTTCACTGTAGAAATTAAATATAGTGTGATCTTTGTTGAAGCTGTATTTTGTTGTTTTATTAAATGTCCCATGACATGAACATTTCACGTGAGGTTTTCCTCATCGGAGTCTCATCTGTGAGGAGTTCCCCTAGCCTGCCTACGGTCCCCCAGTGGCCGGGGATGGCACAGGTGTAAGCCAAGCCCTGGGTATCCTGATCCGCCTTGCAGGAAAGTGAAAGCTCAGACGGGCCAATCTGGAATCTTCCCTATACGTCACAATACGGGGAAAGGTCACCTCCCCTTTCTCTGCTTTACCCGCCCATGAGAGAATGAGCTGAGCGAGCGAGATATTGGTTTTTCCTCGAGAGACATCATGGCTTGCAAACGAGCGAAGCATGGCATCTGCTCAGTGTTTGGATGGACAAATGAACACAAAAGTCTTTTTTTAGTTCCTTCATCCGAGGACTTCAATATACCTACTTTGTCATAACAAACTGAGCCAGAGTACAGTCTTCTCTAAACTACACAGACAACAGCAAGAGTATTAGAGGCTGC
The DNA here is from genome assembly GCF_964197995.2 of Scardinius erythrophthalmus. Taxonomy (NCBI): domain Eukaryota; kingdom Metazoa; phylum Chordata; class Actinopteri; order Cypriniformes; family Leuciscidae; genus Scardinius; species Scardinius erythrophthalmus. The sequence continues at coordinate 45,415,695 of NC_138227.1, forward strand.
TGCCACTTTAAGACCGAATGCATAGGCCGAATTTAAAATATCTGTATATTCTTTATATAAATATAATATTTCTTTCTCAACTGTTCACTTATGACAACACCGAGAGAATACTTGCCGAGACGGGTATTTAGACGGGTATTTAGACATAATTTTGTGTGTATGTGTCCGTTCAAGGTCAAGGAAATGCGAAAGAGGGAATCAATTCGGTGTTCGAGCGCCGACTAAAACACGTCTCTCTCTCTCTCTCTCTCTCTCTCTCTCTCTCTACGCACAGATAACACGCGAGTCCCGATTTCCGCCTCTTCTTCCGCTTTTAAATTGTTTGAATGTGTAATTTTGGCAAGACAAAATGCGTCCAAATGAAAAACTTTCACTCTATGACGGTTAGATTTAGCAGTTAGTCTGCGAGTCACATGCGTGCCGAACTGTGGGCAGCCGATTTGTACGGGTCACGATCAACTGCGATCCGCTGCACCCCTATAAAACACCTCAAAACCCTAAACACTGCCTGTCGCACTGACCGCGATGACAGCAACATAGTGCAGGGTTGCCAACTTTTGAGTTTAGCTCGGAGTGAGACTTCTCCAACGGGGGGGGGATATATTTAAACGGGGGGGGGGGGGGGGTATTCCAACCCAAATTTTTTTTGGGGTATTTTTATTTAAAGGAATTAATTATAAAAGCGATTTAAGGGAATAAAGAAAAAAAAAGCTTATTGTATTAGTGAAATAATTGTAACTATTTGCAAATAATATTTTATTTTTTATTATGCATGCATTCTCTCTAAATGAATCAAAGAAATTATAGCATATTTTCAATTCAAAAAGGCTAAATTTAGTAAATAAATAAAAAAAAGTTGAGTAATTCGCGTCACCGGATACTGTCGGTAGTTGAACATTTCTATTGTAAAACAGTCAAATATTAAATGTTTTCCACTTACATTTTGCCAGGCATTCATTCACTTCTTTAATCATTCTGACATTGAAGAGCTAGACCGCTGAACTTTTAGGCATCCTAACACCAAACAGAGCGGTGCGTAATGGAGCGCATCAGAACAGCATCAAGAATATCAAATACATTGCAGTGAATCTTTTATTTGCATCTTAAGTTTATAGGCAATAATAATGACAGGTTTGCGAAAGTGTAGAACTCGGTGAGCTCGCGCAAAACACATCTTCAGGACAGCGACTCATTTAAACGCCTCTGATTGGCCAATGCGTTCAACAGACATGTCAGTGATTGGCTACAATGCTCAACGCTGCCGTACGCGCGCTACGGTTTCTGTCTCGCATGCGTGCTCGCTCTAGATTTTAACTAATTTGCGCCATAAATAGTGGTCCATCTAGTAGTTAAGAGCCTGAATTGTTTATAGTAATTCTGAAATTTAGTGCACACGAGTGAAAAAAAATACAGCACAGAAGAATGTCTAATTTAGCGTGAGATTTCTTTGTTAAGCGTGAGAGCGTGAGATTGAGGCTGAATGCGTGACTGTCACGCCAGATGCGTGAGAGTTGGCAACCCTGATAGTGTCGGCTCAGATCCGGCCCACATCTGAGCCGAGTGGAATCCATGTGTACCGGATGTGGGCCGACACTATGTTGCTGTCTGTGTGGTTCCACACTGAAACACAGGAGATCCCGTTACCCACCGTCCAGCACAGCGATGACCTCGTTAGGCACGTCATCGTTGTCCTTCAGACTCTTGAGTAGTTCCTGAATCCCGGCGCTCCCCTTGGGCTGCCGTCTCCTCCAGCGCTCCAGCATGTTGAACTTCTGCATGGTCACGTCCTCCTCCGCGGACTCCATCTCCTCCAGGTCTTGCTTGCTGAGGCCCAGGTAGGCGATGGCCACGATCTTCCACTCCCTGCCCATGCGCTTGGCCACCTGCATCAGCTGCTGGTCCGTCAGGCCCGGGGCCGGGGCCGTCCCGGCACAGTCTGGACACACAGCGGAGCGCCGGTCAACACACAGCAGCACTGACACTGTGAGGAGAGTCGCGTCTGCCACCTACCGGACTCGTCGATGCCACGAGCTTTCTTATTGGGCTTGTTGCAGAGATCCTCGTCTGACGTGCTGATGGGTCTCTTCCGGCCTAAAGAGGGCGAGAACACGAAATACTGACTGCATATTCCCCAACAACTCTTTCCACACCTGTGGTTTTAAACAAAAAAGTTGCCAGCCAGTGTTTTCAACCATTTTCACAAAATGTTTATGGCCCCCAGAATAATTTTGTTGTATGAATATCTGAACATGCAATATATCAAAAGAACAGAGCCTCCGCTTTTAAACAAAACAATAACATTTCATTCTAGCTTCATGCATTCTTTTATTATCAACACTTGAATGTGGATAAGTTTCATTAAAAAAAAGCAACATTTTGAGCAAAAAGACGAGAAAATGATGTTTTTGTCAAAGACTGCATGTGGATCAGATTCAGAGATGATGAAACACAGATGTTTTAGATCGAGTCCATCAACACCTCAAAGCTTCAGTCCTGAGTCGACATTTCATTCAGTAACTTTAGGCAGTTTAGATTTATATGTTGTTTTATGTTGATGATCGCGTTATTTTACACACGCATATGATTACATATGATGTCGCTTGCTTCTTCTCCTGATTCAATACTCTTTCATTAGATGTGTACTAGCGCCCCGCCTACCATATAACAGTGAAAACTTTTTGTCAATGGCAGGGAAAGAGTTCAACAACTCTTTCAGTCTTTAATTTTATCCCTGTTTGAAAAGTTTGATAGAGTGCAAATATAAACACAACAGGGCTGTAAAAGCAGACTAGTGAGTAGATGAGTTTTCCTGTTTAGCCTGATGACATTAAGGGCCCTATCTCACACCCGAAGCAATGCAGCGCCAAGCGCGACACAAGTGTGTTTTGTTAGTTTCAGCCCGACGCAGTTTTCATTTTTCACATCCTGTGCCACGTTGTTTAAATAGCAAATGCATTTGCACCCATTTGTTCACCCATAGGCTGCTGGTCTGAAAACGAGGTGTGTTCAGGCACATTGTTGGAGCGCTACTATTTTGAGGAACTGAAATAGACTGAGCCATTGACCGACTGAAACCTGCTCTAAAGTCAATGGCGCAATATGTTTTTGTTAGTTAAAGAGCGCGTTAGTAATGTGCGCCTATAGGCGGGTCCACAACGCGTGTACACTCTGCTTATTACACACACAGGGACGCACAGCAGCACACAAACATGCCAAATATTTAAAATAAAAGGATCACAATGTAAAAGATTATTATTGTGTACATAAAGATATGGTGAATCCGGCTTGTCCTGTAGATGGTCTGTTTGCGCACTTTTACCTCGCGCACGAGCGGATCCGTTTGAGCTCTGGAGACGCGTTCGGTCTTTCCACTATCTAATTCCGTCATGTAAATAGCGAATCTGCCATGGCGTGAGCGCAACTGGCATTTATAGGGAATGGGAGATGAGACTCTGATTGGTTTAACACACGTCAATCCCAAAACACACCCATTACTCATTAAGAGAATAGGGACAGTCCTGTTAGATTATGCGCCGGGAGCGCCGACCATTTTTCCTGTCGTTAAACTAGCAAAAGCGGATTCGGACTCGCCCTGAGTGAACTTGCTCTGTGCACTTTAGACCATGAGCTTAGATCGTAAAAATAGGGCCCAAAATGTATTTCCCACAGACCTTATTTCAAGGATTTAACCAAAAACCCATTCAAATAACCCACGGACTCCAGGACGATGGAACCAAAAGTGCTAAAAACACACGTTCACACGCCTTACCTTTAACTGGCTTTCTGGGGTTTTCGTCTAGATGATGTACACAGTCTCCTGTAAAAGATTTAATATAAGATTTAGTCTTCTTTACAGTCACACACACAGGGGTCAAGGGTCATTCTCAGGAGGTTTACTGTAGAATACAACACATTTTTTTATCTGAGCAAATACAGAATTCATCTTTGTACCTGTGCTCTGTTCATCCCTGTCATGTTTCCCTCGTTTGACATAATAGCATCTTTCTGACTTCATATTTAAGGGAGACACATGAAAATAATACCTTTGACTACGTGGTTGACACAAAAGTAAGTCTTTAGCAGTGTGGCATCATGATTGCATTGTCCGTAACATCATGTGTTGAGGCTGTAATCAGTCATTTCTGCAAAGGATTTATCATAAGGCACTGAGGGATACTACCAGACTTTGTGTCCTCATTCTAAACTTGCTGTTATAGGGGTGAATAATGTCACAGTTTAGCGGAGAGTTTAACACGTAACATTAAACTGGTTGAGTATTGGGGAGGTTTGGCCTGGTGCTTCAGGCTTGAGGTGGGAAAATATGATTTCTGTTATTAAAGACATTTTGGCAGCAATGTCTCCGTCTGTGTGAAAAGAGCCACTGGTGTGTGTGTGTGTGTGTGTGTGTGTGTGTGTGTGTGTGTGTGTGTGTTCCTGAAGCCGTACCCTCTCTGATGGTCGCGGTCCACACGGTTTGTCCCGAGTCGGCGTCTGTCAAGGACAGTTTGAAAGGAGGACTCTCCTCAAAGAAGACCTCGAAGTATCCTTTCACCTCTACGATGACAGGTGTGAAGAGCATGTCCTGCACACACACACACACACACACCTCTCCTCAAAGCCTGCGCTGCTGAGTGTGCTGGGATCACCGGCCTACCCTTCCCCTTACCTCGGGTGTGATGTGACCCATGGGCTCGCTGACCAGACGGTACTTTCTGTTCTCCTCCAGCATGCACGTGGGCGGCTTGTCTACATGGATATACTTCTTGTTGTTCTTACAGTTGTTGGCCCGCCGGACGGCCCTCCTGATGTCCTGCAGCAATGACAGTCTTTTACATACGACACCTTCAACAATCTCAGGGTTACAGGATCGGTCACATTTTGACCAAGCCAAACAAATACAACAAGGTTTCTGCCGTATGATGATTCTTGCTAAATACATTCTTGGTCGCTGTTATTGAACTGAACTGAATCAACATTTAACTGCGTTGTCTATTGTCGTCGTAGAGCTGCTTATAGCTCATTGTTCAACAGTAACACTATTTTCCGGTTTATCACTGTAAAGCTGCTTTGAAACAATCGTTTCAGAAATAAAGCTGACTTGACATTAGGGTTTGCCCTAAGTTTGTGTTTGATCCACGATTGAGCAATGCAGTTTTATTTAATGTTTTAAATATTGTTGTAATCAATATTTTGTTTCTGTCTGATTAAAAACATGTATCAAATCAAATTAAATCGAATCAAATAGAGCACATTCTTATACCAATGGAGAGAACGTAGGATTGGGGGTGATGTGATCTCGTTTCAGACCATTTGGAGACGAGAGATGGAAGAGAGAGGTAACCCGACATATAATGGGTTACAGTAGTCGAGTCGTGCTGAAATAAAAGCGTGAATGACTGTTTCAAAGCTATCCCTGTTTCCCGGCGTAGGTGTTGACTGTGGCATCGATTTGTTTGATCAATTTGAGACTACCGTCGAGATAAAATCCTACGTTTTAAACGTCAGAGGTAAGGTGTATTTGGACCAAATTGGATAATTCGGGTTTTATCATCATTAAGCAACATGAAATTGTTAGTGAGCCACAGCTTGAGTTTGTGAAGAGAGTCTTGTAATCTCTTATATGCAGAGTTATCTTTATGTTTTATAGGTATGTAGAGGTGGGTGTCATCCGCATAACACACCAAATCTACTGATAATTGAACCTAGGGGTAGCATGTACAATGAGAATAGTAGGGGTGCCAGAATCGACCCCTGGGGTACCCCACAACTGAGGTGAGTACCTAACCTAACAGAAAAACTCCTGTTGGATGAGAAAGACTGGAACCATTTGAGTAATGTTCATGAGATACCAATCGAACGTTCCAGCCGAGATAATGAAAATCAACAACCCAATTAAAATATTGCGATGTGGATTGATAGGATTCTGTTTGTTGTATATGTTATTTTCCATTACTTTTAGAATATTTTTTTAAGAGAAAAAGAGTGATCTTGACAAATGAATGATTTAAGGAGGTGTTTTAACCGGACAGAAACGATGCGCTCTGCCATCTGAGTGGACTGTGGATCTCAACCGAGTGATTAAGCTTTTACTATTAGTACACATAAGTATTTATTGATAGGCACTCATCCATCTTACTAGGAATTTGGTCATATCGTTTTTTATTCTTTGTGTCAGGCCAAAAGTGGGGATACCTGTTTTTAAAGACCCTACAAGTTCGATTAAACCATCAAAATATGAGGAGAATTATTTTAATATTTTAAACATTAGGGAAGAACAAAACACTTAACTAGTTTAAGGTATTTATCTGACTTAATTATTTAGTAAAAAAGGTTAACTGCAGATACAGGTTTTATTTTACTATGCAAAAAAAATAAAAATGAATAGAAAACCAAAAAGCTCACAAGAAAAAGCATACTGTACACAATCAGTTATACATTTTTCGGTAACTAAAAAGGTTAATTAGTTAACATTAGTTAATGCATTAACTAACATGAACTAACAATGAGCAATACATGTGTTACTGTATTTATTAATCTTTATTAATGTTAGTAAATAAAAACAGCTGTTCATTGTTTGTTCATGTTAGTTCACTGTGTATTAAGTAATGTTAACAAATACAACCTTTGATTTTGATAATGTATAAGTAAATGTTGAAATCAATATTAATTATGATTAATAAATGCTGTAGGAGCCTTTTTCATTCTTTGTTCATGTTAACTAAGGTAGATACCTAATGTTAACATTGGTTCTCTCTTGTTTTTGCAAATGTTAATATCATTTGCATAATTTCTTTGTATGAAAGCGTGAAAAAAAAATTGGGGGGGGGGGGGGGGCGGGTATGTTTCATTTCATTATCACACACACACACACACACACACACAAAAAACTATTTACTCAAAGCATAACTATGCAACATGCTTACAAAATCTTTTTTTTTTTTTCTATAATATTTGAAATTCCATAGGCTGGACATCCCTTTTGATTACTATACTTTGTGGAAAAGGCCTCTAAAATCAGAACAAAACTGAAGTAAAGTGACTTTTCATAATACTTTATGAAGCTTTTTTTGTGCTTTTGAGCTTGACTGACCCAGTCCCCATTTGCTTTTATGAAATGAACAGGCCAGGACACCTGGATATTCTTAGAAGAAAGAAAGTCATATTCATTCGGGTGAGTCCTGTAAATGACTAAATGAATTTTCAGTTCTTGCTGAACTTTTCCTTGAAGGTCAAGCAAAGCTCTTTTGACTGACTGAAACTGAAACCGCTCTGTGGGTGCACAGACCACAGGAAGTTGTTTCACGTGTGAATTTGATGATTAAAACCACAGCAAAGACAGAGAGAAACCCCTCCGCAAAGACACACATCAGGGAATGTTAATTAATGACATTTAGTAAGCATTTCAGGAACATCTGGTCCATTCAAAAGTTTTGGCCTGGGCCACATTGGTGAGTACCTAACCTGGAAATTTAGCTCTGAGTCAGGTGCTGTAATTTCTTCTGTCCAAAAACAGTCATTCGAGTCATTTTTTGAGTGATATTTATCATCAAGTGCAGCTCACAGATTTTACTGTAAAGATGACACTTTCCATGACCAGGGTATGTTAAATAAACCTTTAATATGAAATGCGTTCTTGACCTCAGAATCAGCTAATTAAGTGACAACCTGATATTTATAACTACTGTAATAGTCTTTACAGAAACATCTGGGCTTTTTTTAATTTTCTAGTGGTTCATGTTTACTTACCCTGCCAAAATTTTCTCTTGTCCTGACACATAAATAAATAAATAAAATACAATAGTTATTGTTTTCATTGTTTTTTACCCATGTAACCTTGTATTGTGATCACCCAAATGTTAGATACCTATGATGTTTCACAATTCTCAATTTCAATTTATTCCACAACAAAAACTACCATCCTAACTCATATAAAGTTAAAAAATTATTAAAGATAAACACAATGGGCTCTATTTTAACGATCTGAAACGCAAGTATCAAGCGCGAAATGCAAGTAACTTTGTGGGCAGATCTCGGGCGCTGTTGCTATTTTCCCGGCGGGATAAATGACTCTTCGACGCAAATCTAAAATGTGTTGGTCTGAAGTCGCTTCATTATTCATAGGTGTGGTTTGGGCGTAATGTGAAATAAACTAATCAGAGCGTCATCTCACATTCCCTTTAAGAGCAGGCGCGCTTGGTCCATGGCGGATTGCTATTATAACGGCGGATTTGCCAGGAGCGGATCACAGCCGAGGAGACCGACGTTCTCGTCAGGGCCGTAAAACACAGAGAAGTGACATTGGGGATGGAGAAACACACCCAAATTAGCTTCGGTTAAACAGGCGTATGATCATTTGGGTAAATGTGTAAGCTAGATTTATGCCTATTTTTCCACATCTTCATGGACACTACAATGATTTCCCTCGTGTGGAATATTTTTCCTTGTAATAATGTATGATTTTCTAAAAATGAGAACGGCTGCATATGTGTAGATGAGAGAAGCAAAGTACATTATGGCCAAGCATGCGCCCTTAAAATAGCATCTGAATAACGCGCCACTGACTTTAGACGAGGTTTCTCCTGGTCTGTGGAGGAATTGTTTTCTGAAACTGCAAAATAGCACCAGGGAACGTTTGCGCCGGAACACGCCTCCTCTTTTCACTGAACCGCCCCCGGGAGCGCAAGTTCATTCCCTAATTTACTGACGTGCGTCTGTGGAGGGAAAAGTCCGCTGTGCGCGGGTGCAAAATAGGAATGATACATGCGTCGGTGGACAAAGTCAGTTGCGCTGGGTGCAAGATAGGGCCCAATAACTATTCAACTGAAATGAACAGTGTGCAGGCACCAAACTGAACTTTCTTTCATGTGCCGGATCCGTTTTGTTTGTATGCGCATGTAAGATGAGAATCTGTTGGATAGATGTGTTCATTGTGATGCTTTCAAGCTTTTGTTCTTGATTGATTCTCTCTTGGGGGATAAATCTAGCATTTGCACTGAGCACTTTTGTCTCTCGAGGGAGTTGGAGGCACTCATGGCAATGCATTTGCAAAAGGAAGCTCTGTTCTTGCTTGACTTTCTTATAGCGATGAGACTCAAGCATTTGCAAGGAACGTGTTCTGCTCTCGAGGGAGCTGAATGCATTCACTGTGATAATCTCCACCCATGCTTGATTCTCTCCTGAAAGATGAGAGTTGAGCGTCTGCACCTCATGGTTCGGGTCCCACGGCTGCCGAGGCAATCGTGAGTATTGTAGGTGGAGCGGAGGAGTCTGATGGGAGTTTTTCTCCTTCTTGACTTCTCCTAATGGCTCTATTGCTCTCAAATCCCATTTTTTGTTTTCGGAAGCTTGCTCTAAGAAATCTCTAACTCGGATTGGAAGAATCAGCAAACATCATTGCTCTCAAGCTGTTTTTTGGGAGATCCGCTCTGTGGGCACTTCCGACCTGGCGGAGAGCATAATAATATGGCGTGTCTAGTTTTGAGGATTTGGATACAGAGAGAGAGTTGAGGCGGGTATGATTTATAATCCGCCTCCTCCGCTGTCCTGCAGAGAAGTCTGTGAGCCTTTTTATTCCTCCTAGATCTCCAAATTGAGGTGTCGAGATCATGAAGGAATCTGTATGCAGCTCGTATAGTGTCTCCCATGTAGTCAAACTATATGCGTGTAGAGAGGCTATGCGAGCAGTGATTTGTGAGGATGCCCCGGTTTAAAGGATTAGTTCACTTTAAAAAACAATTTTTGCTGATAATTTACTCATCCCCGATGTCATCCAAGATATCCATCTATCTTCATTCGAAAAGAAATTAAGGTTTTTGAGGAAAACATTCCAGGATTTTTCTACACAGAATGGACTTCAATGGCAACCAACTATTCCAATGTTCAAAGAAGGTTCAAATGTCCGTCTCAGTGCAGATTCAAAGTCTCGACACGATCCCAGTCGAGAAATAAGAGTCTTATCTCGCGAAACAATCAGCCATTTTCTAAAAAAAAATCTATATATACTGTATATATACTTTTTAACCACAAATGCTTGTTTTGTACCATCTCTGAGATGCGCCACGCATTGCGTCATCACGTTGGAAAGGTCACGCGTCACGTCATCTATCTAAGTTATTTGTCTGTGTACTCCGGTTCAGAAAGGTAGGGAAGGGCGAAAATGTCATCTCATTTTCTCCTCCAACTTCAAAATCGTCCGACATCTTTGTTTTAATTTATTATTATTATTATTTGTATTAAATTTTTTTTGTGACCTTTCCAACGTGACATACGTCTCAGATACCCCTTTTCCACCAACAAGAACCGGGTGCTGGTTCAGAGCCAGAGCCAGAGCTGGTTCAGAGTTGGTTCGACTGACGAGCTTACTAGAACCGGTTTGCCTTTCCACCGGCTAGAGAGCCACAACAGAGCCAGATCTTACGTCACTGTATACGTCTCATGTTGCCCAGCAACCGCTAGTGCGGTAGCGCCAAACACAAACACGCCAGGCTTGTTCGAGATGCATCGGCTTCTCGCAGATCGATCGCCGCGTGACATCAAAGCACTGCGATAGCGATCTAAAAGCACAAGGAGTCGTGTGCTCTTCAAACACCCTGCAACTCCGATCGGTCCCTGCCGCTCCGATGCATCTCGAACAAGCCATCAACAATAACGGACGTTGTAATACTATGGATGCTCATGGATTTGCAAAAATACATCGGAATCCAACGCGTTCGTGCAGCTCGCCGTAACTTACATAGACGGATATTATAATCGAGCTGCTATTAGCTCGACTAGCTGCTATTTAAAAATGGCGGTCACAAGTTTCTATTCGTCTTGTTGGTCACGGTAACCCCGCCCCCAGCCCCTGACGCAAGCGGTTCTTTCTTGGCTCCGTTTTAGACCCTGCAATGATTTGGTGCTACTTAAGAACCAGTTTTACTGGTTCGGAGCTGGTGCTTTGGCGGTGGAAAAACAAAGAACCGATTTGAAACTAGGCTCTGGCTCCGAACCAGCACCAGCTCTGCCTTGGTGGAAAAGGGGTAAGAGATGGTACAAGACGGGCCTTTGTGGTTTATATATAAAGTATACAAATATATATATATATATATTTTAAATGGCCGATTGTTTCGCGAGATAAGTCAAGTCAAGTCAAGTTTATTTATATAGCGCTTTTCACAACACAGGCTGTATCAAAGCAGCTTCACAGCAATAAATTAGAACAATACATCAATGTTTGTTTCTAGTGGAACGTCTACGTTTGGTAATGCTGATCAATAGTATCGTTGATTGATTAATTAAATTAAATATCCCCAACTGAGCAAGCCAAAGGCAACCTGGCGGAGGACTCTTATTTCTCGACTGGGATCGTGTCGAGACTTTGAAGCTGCATTGAGACGGACATTTGAACCTTCTTTGAACATTGGTATAGTTGGTTGCCATTGAAGTCCATTCTGTGTAGAAAAATCCAGGAATGTTTTCCTCAAAAACCTTCCTCGAAAAATTTTTTTCGACTGAAGAAAGAAAGACATGGATATCTTGGATGACATCGGGGTGAGTAAATTATCAGCAAAAAATGTTTTTGAAAGTGAACTATTCCTTTAAGAGTTGCTTGCTATAGTTGCCAGGGAGATGCATCTGTGATAAGGAGAAAGATAAAAATGTTCTCCTTAATGCTCTGATCTCACACTCTGGCCTTTTCAGTCTGCCGGTAAAGTGGTCATGGAGAAGATTACAGAGCCAGGGTCTCAGTCAGCAGCTTTCAGGACATATATCCTACTCTGGGGGTCTGTGAGAGTTGAAGGAGTAATATTTAGCAGAGATAGAGAAAACATTTCTCTCTTGCTCTAGGCTCCCCCAACCGAGCTTACGCCTTCATGGACCTGCGGGAGTTCTCCTATGGGGAGGTTAAAGAGGTGGACAAAGTTGCACACAGCTCTATCACCCTCTCCAGTTTAATAGGCTTGGAGAGTAGAGCAGACACAGATTGCTTGCTCACTTCTCTATGAGAAACCATGGTTAATTATGCTTTGCCAGAGCTTAGGCACAGAGTTTTGACCAACGTTGACAGCGAATGCGCCAGCGTGCATAACATAATGACTAACCTTAACAGCGCGAGTCGCTGTGAGATGATGCGATCTTATCTGGTCCAGAGCAATGCTGTTGTTCAGCATGCTCCTCTGGGGTTAAGGTCCAGAGAATGGAGAATGTGTTGGTCGTGGTGAGATGATGCAACCCTCGCTTTCATCCGGCCATTCCTGCAGCATAGCTGGAGGTGTTGAGCTAGAGGAGTCCACTCTCTCAGTCACTCGTCTCACTATTACATTCATTATGTAGTGCATGCTGGCGCATTCTCATATTCAGCAAGAAACTTTCAGTTGGTGTGTTGGAGTACGGTTGTATATCCGAGGACATCCCACCCCCTCCACCTGACTGGAGAGTGGACTGGCAGGACAGATGGACCACTGTTGTCATCCTGAACTCTTTCTCATGGTAGAGCTAATGAAGAAAATAGTGAAAATATCTTCTCTTTTATCTTTTCTGCCCTTATTTATTTGGAATTTTAATTAGGGATAAAACATCCCGTTTAAACGAGTACCTCCTTAGGGTTGGCATATGCAGATAAGGGAGCTTCTTAGTGAGATTCATGGAAAAGTAGAGGTAATCACCTCCTTTTTATTTCTTGGCTTAGCGCTGGAGATCGCTAGCCACACTGGTCTCTAGAGTGCTCTTCACCTTAGCCAGGGTATGAGCTTGGAAATAAGGATTATGGGTGGATCGCACCCATTACCGTAGGTGCCACTTTTTGTTATTGGGGTTTTAAGTAGGGCTTAAGTTCCCCTAAGATTCCCTTGGGGTAGAGAGCCTGGTCCATGGTGGCATTACCTCCTTGATCTATGATTTTGTTGTGGTTGGGACATATGCTCCCCCTTGGATAGTGGTGATACTAAGTTGTAGCTATAGGTACTGACTGCTAGGTTTGGCCTCGCATGCTTTGGTAAACTGTTCCCTATGAGCCTCTCAGGCCTAGCATAGCTTAGCTGATGCTGTGTTGTGTATTCCCCTTATAGCTTTGCTCCTGTGGTTTTAGCTGTCTGGTGGCCAGAATGGGGCTGTCTAAACCTGGACTTCCCTCATCTGAGGTCAGAAGTTATGGAGAATATTCCCTTGGTGTCTGGCCGTATCCAGATCAGATGCTGGACCTGCGCCTAGACACGACCACAACACATGATGTAGTCAGCCGGATCTGAGCCGTATCCAGATGAGATGGAGGACTTGCGCCTAGACACGACCACAATGCATCTCTGAAGTGTCATCAGAGGTTGTGTCAACTAGACTCTCATCGAAGGCCTCATCGACACGACAGCCATCAGCACTGATCCTCAACAAACCCGTCTCCATACTGGCGTGACTCTGATCTTAAACCAGATGCAACTGGATAATATTCTGAATTTTCTGATACTGATCTGACTTCTGACCTGTAATGCTGCCTGAATCATAAGCATACACTGTTCGTTCGTTGGCCAGAGGAGAACTGAGCGACTGAGTCTGGGTTCTCCCAAGGTAAATTTTCTCCATTCTGTCACTGATGGAGTTTTGGTTCCTCGCCACTGTCGCCTTTTTCCCCTTTGGCTTTTGGCTTGCTTAGTTGGGGACATTTCATTTAATATTCAACAATATTATTGATCTGCCTATATATATATATACATGTGAACTAAATTAATAACTTTTTTACAACAAAAATGAACCATAACTGAACCTACTTAAGCTGGACTGTGATGCTATTTTCTTCTAGAAATGAATTTTTTTGCATTATTTTCCTGTTATCTCTGTAAAGCTGCTTTGAAATAATCTGTATTGTAAAAAGCGCTATATAAATAAAGGTGACTTGACTTGACTTGTGGATACTGGATTTAGCGAGCAGGGCCTCTGTGCATCTCTTGCACAAGTGGCATAGGATGCTTTTTCTGTTGGATCCGTAGAGTTTTTAAGTGCTATGCCCACTCTGTTTGTGCATGCATACAGCCTAGTAAGCCAGGAATTTCCTTCAGCATGGCATAGTGGGTATTGCATTCCCCAAAGCATCAACACCAAGACGCAAAGTTGGAGTTCCACTTTGAAAGGGAACGTCTCAGATTGCAAATGCAACCCTGTTCCCTGAGAAGGGGAATGAGGTGCTGTCTCTCGTTGCCATGATTCAGGGCACACCTGCACTTCTCCTTCAAACAAAAGAGTGTATACCGTGTGACTTAGAGCCCTTTAATATTCATGGGCTCTCTGTCAGCCAATGAACACTGGCATGTGTTTGCATGTGCTTCAGACACTGGCACCCCAGAGCATGAACACCAAGATGCAGCGTTTCGTTCCCTTTCTCAGCGAACTGGGTTGCACTCACAACTTGAGATGTTTTCTACCTATAAAAAATGAGCATTCCTTAAATTGTGACACAAATTGTGGCCAAAAGTGATGTCCAGCCTAGGAAAACTGACATCTTAACTCTTCATTCACATATGATTAAAAATGTCTTCAATATTTTGTAACAATATTGCGTAGTTATGCTTGGAGTCAACTGCTTTATTTGTCAAATTAAGTGGACATAATTTTTGGCCAGACTGTCAATCAAAGAAATTCTGAACACAAGCAAAACCAAGAGAGAACTTTGCATTCTAGGCATTTGTGCATAGTAAAATAAAACCAGTAACTGTAGTTTGCCTTAAGTTTAGTGTTTTGTTCTTCCCTCGTATTAAAATAATTTAGAAAGACGTTCCATGATTTTCATTCAAGCTCTACGTTGTAGTCATGGGAAGTGTCAGATACTGTGAAAACTGAAAGCATGATGCTGAAATCCGGCCAGGGATTATTTATCAGATGATGAAACTATTACACATGAACACAAAGCCACCTGCTTCAATCACACACCACAGAGTGGCAGAGATGCAGAACTGAAACTGGTGTGATGTCACGATGACGTCATCACTCCTACTGACCGCCACTAGTCCCTGTGCACAGCGCCGCCTTGCTCGAGTTTAAGCCTAAAATCACATCTAAATATAGCGATTACCAAAAGCTTACATCGCAGGGTTACCGAGAATCAGGCCAGTCAGCCATGCTCTGTAAACGGCGTTGGACTCGTCATAGTTTGGTGAAAGCAGAAGCCCTCTGGTTTCCTCACCTTGATGTCAGAGCAGTTGTTTCCAGCCAGGTAAACTCTGAAGGAGAAGGAGTTTTCATGGCCCACCTCTTTGAACACCTGCACGACCCCATGATGCTCTGCTGACTTAGACGTCTGAACAATGGGACCCACGGGTGACAGCGAAGACACGGTCCATTTGACGTGACTCCCGGAGTGATCGGCCGAGGGCTCGATCTGACCACGGCTGTTCTTCACGTGGAGCACGCTGAACTTCACCTCGTTGTCTTTATCTGCTGAGAGCGGCGGACGCATATACAGGAAGACACCGTGAGAATGGTGACAAATAAACATTTTTCCATCATGTCAAAACCATTCAAAGAGCTCTTCACAAAACCGAAGGTCCTACTGTTAAACTCATGAGAAAACTCTTTTTTCTCTCAGAGA
Organism: Scardinius erythrophthalmus; assembly: GCF_964197995.2. Classification (NCBI taxonomy): domain Eukaryota; kingdom Metazoa; phylum Chordata; class Actinopteri; order Cypriniformes; family Leuciscidae; genus Scardinius; species Scardinius erythrophthalmus. Next base: position 45,431,248 of record NC_138227.1, read on the forward strand.
ACAGATCCTCCCACGTGTTCTTTCTCCATTCTGTCTCCTGATATCTACACGCTTAATATTCATCTACCTGTACTGACACTATCAGATGAGAAACAAACGTGAACAGAATTGAGCTGAATAACTGCTTATTATTATGCTTACCAGGAAATGTAATAATATTTTCCCAACACCGGTTTGTTACAGAACTGATTTTAAAATCCTGCTTTTTGTTTTTAAAGCCATGAACCTATTAGCTCCAAAATATCTCTCTGACCTTTTTGAAATTACATAACTCTGCTAGATCAATAATGTCTGATGTTGCTCCAAAATTGTGGAATAGTCTTCCTCTATCCTTAAAACCTACCTCTTTTCACAGGCTTACAACTGTCTTTGATTTTTTTAATGTTGAATGTTTTAGTGATTGGTGTTTTTGATGTAAACTCCCTTTATCATTTGTTTTGCAGTCTTTCTTGTTGTTTTTTTAGATATTTATCCTGTCGTACAACACATTGGCCAACTACTGTTGCTTTTATTGTGCTATATAAATAAAAGTTGATTTGATCTGATATTGACAGCAGCAGAATTTAATTCACTGGCAATTATTTTTCACTATACACACACACATATATATATATGAAGAGTTCAGATGCAAAAGCCTCTAAGTGCCATCAAGTTTGTATATTTAAGATCAGTAATTTCACTTAAATGACAATTCATAGGTAATTTTCATTGCCATTTAAGTGAAATTTCTGAACATAAATATACGAGCTTGATCAAAATGATCATTCTAGAAGAAAATTTCAGATGGCACTTAGAGGCTTTTGCATCTGAACACTTCATATATATATATATATATATATATATATATATATATATATATATATATATATATATAAATAAAATAGGCTATATAAATAAAGCTGATTTGACTTGATAGCACTGTACCTGCCAGACACAGTGAGTGTGGGAACTGGACGGATTTGAGAATGGATGGATCGCATTCCACATCAAAAATGGGTCCGGCAAATTTCCATGATCCGGTCAAGTACGTGCTAAACTTGCTCCAGGAGAGAACGCAGTATGTGATGCTGACGCGCTGGGAGACCTCGAACACCAGCCCAGTGTCTGAACACTCATACACACCCTCAGCATCCAGCTTTAGCCTACAGCAGAACAACAGGAACATCACTGGGAGAACAACAGGAACATCACTGGGAGAACAACAGAAACATCACTGGGAGAACAACAGGAACATCACTGGGAGAACAACAGAAACATCACTGGGAGAACAACAGAAACATCACTGGGAGAACAACAGGAACATCACTGGGAGAACAACAGGAACATCACTGGGAGAACAACAGGAACATCACTGGGAGAACAACAGGAACATCACTGGGAGAACAACAGAAACATCACTGGGAGAACAACAGGAACATCACTGGGAGAACAACAGAAACATCACTGGGAGAACAACAGGAACATCACTGGGAGAACAACAGGAACATCACTGGGAGAACAACAGAAACATCACTGGGAGAACAACAGGAACATCACTGGGAGAACAACAGGAACATCACTGGGAGAACAACAGAAACATCACTGGGAGAACAACAGAAACATCACTGGGAGAACAACAGAAACATCACTGGGAGAACAACAGGAACATCACTGGGAGAACAACAGAAACATCACTGGGAGAACAACAGGAACATCACTGGGAGAACAACAGGAACATCACTGGGAGAACAACAGGAACATCACTGGGAGAACAACAGAAACATCACTGGGAGAACAACAGGAACATCACTGGGAGAACAACAGAAACATCACTGGGAGAACAACAGGAACATCACTGGGAGAACAACAGGAACATCACTGGGAGAACAACAGAAACATCACTGGGAGAACAACAGAAACATCACTGGGAGAACAACAGGAACATCACTGGGAGAACAACAGAAACATCACTGGGAGAACAACAGGAACATCACTGGGAGAACAACAGGAACATCACTGGGAGAACAACAGAAACATCACTGGGAGAACAACAGGAACATCACTGGGAGAACAACAGGAACATCACTGGGAGAACAACAGGAACATCACTGGGAGAACAACAGAAACATCACTGGGAGAACAACAGGAACATCACTGGGAGAACAACAGGAACATCACTGGGAGAACAACAGAAACATCACTGGGAGAACAACAGAAACATCACTGGGAGAACAACAGGAACATCACTGGGAGAACAACAGAAACATCACTGGGAGAACAACAGAAACATCACTGGGAGAACAACAGGAACATCACTGGGAGAACAACAGAAACATCACTGGGAGAACAACAGGAACATCACTGGGAGAACAACAGAAACATCACTGGGAGAACAACAGAAACATCACTGGGAGAACAACAGGAACATCACTGGGAGAACAACAGAAACATCACTGGGAGAACAACAGAAACATCACTGGGAGAACAACAGAAACATCACTGGGAGAACAACAGGAACATCACTGGGAGAACAACAGGAACATCACTGGGAGAACAACAGGAACATCACTGGGAGAACAACAGAAACATCACTGGGAGAACAACAGGAACATCACTGGGAGAACAACAGAAACATCACTGGGAGAACAACAGGAAGTCAGTGTCAAACCAGTCAATCTGCAGCGTTTCCTCATGTAGAGTTAACTCGTGTTAGCACTGGTCCTAGTTTACAGCCTATGCAGTTTTCAGTTTCCTTTTATCATGTAGAATGATTAATCGCGATTAATCGCATCCAAAATAAAAGTTTGTTTACATAATATATGTGTGTGTACTGTTAAATTATTTTGTATTATATAAATACACACATATTTTAAGAAATATTTGCATGTATATATATATTTATACATAATTATTAAATATAAATATTTTATATATAAATTTACATTTTTCATAAATATATACATGCATATGTGTGTGTATTTATATATACAAAATAATTAAACACAGTACACGCACATATATTATGTAAACACAAACTTTGATTATTGTAAAAAATGGTAAATGGACTGCATTTATATAGCGCTTTCACAGACCTATGGCCACCAAAGCGCTGTACATATAGCCTCACATTCACCCATTCACTCACTCATTCACACACCGACGGCGGTGTCAGCCATGCAAGGCGCCATCCAGCTCGTCGGGAGCAGCTGGGGTTAGGTGTCTTGCTCATGGACACCTCGACACTTGGTCAGGATAGAACCGGGGATTGAACCACCAACCTTTCGGTTTGTAGACAATCTACATGAACCACTGAGCCACTGCCGCCCCAATTAGTGTGATTAATCGTGAGCAACGGCACTAAAAAGGTTTAACATTTCAATACTGGTATAAATGCTTTTTTACTGTTTACACACACAGTACTATTCAAAAGTTTGGGGTCAGTAAGATGTTTTTTTTTTTTTTTTTTTTAGAAATTAATACTTTTATTCAGCAAAGATGCATTAAATTCTTTCAAAAACATTAATAAATCTTATCGAGCGCAAACTTTTGAATGGAAGTGTTCACGTTGCTCTAAGAAACTTGGCTTTCTTGTGTATTATTCACTGGGGAATAGAAACAATAAAATGACACATTTGACCATTCTCACATTATCCCGGATTCTTATAAATCTGGCCGTGTTCAAGTTCAGCACTGGTCATTTAGAAAAGGAGAGTCATAAAGCAAGGGGACGTGACTTCTGAGTCAGATGTGACTGATCGCCGTACCGCAACAACACTGAGTAAATCTGGAACAGAGGGACTTACAGTAGCCGTTCTTTGGACAGTTTCCTGGGGGAGACAAGCTCATATTTGGGATTCTGTGAGGGGAAAAACAGTTGCATGTCGGCATTAAATTCATCACCAGTAGTTCATCTGTCAATCAAACTGACTGTTTTGAAAGCTTAACCTACAGTCATTTTGGATATATATATATAGGAGATTAAATTGCTCCAAATGTATAAATAAACACTGATTTATTATACATATAAATATATATTTATTTGCTATATTTAAAATGGTTGGCGAAATAATGTGCTTGAATTGGATTACAAAATGTTTAAATATTACTACTGTGATGTGATTATAGGTCATGAATGCTGATATATACAGATATGCACTTTTCAATAATTGATTGTTTACTATTACTATGCTGTTTTGTAAGACCCCATTAAAGGATTAGTTCACTTCAGAATAAATATTTCCAGATAATTTACTCTCCTCCACGTTATCCGAGATGTTCATGTCTTTCTTTCTTAAGTGGAGAAGAAATGAAGGTTTCTGAGGAAAACACTCCAGGATGTTCCTCCATATAGTGTCTTCAATGGGGTCCAACGGGTCGAAGGTCCAGATGTGAGTTTCAGTGCAGCTTCAAAGTCTCGACACGATCCAGCCGAGGAATAAGAGTCTCATCTAGACAAACCAGCGGACATTTTCTAAAAAAACATGTATATACTTTTAACCACAAGTCCTTGTCTTGCACAAGCTGTGATGCGCCACACATTACATAATCACGCTGAAAGGTCACGCTTGTTTCGGTTCAAAAAGTTTGGGTAGGGCAAAAAAACTCCAACTTCAAAATCATCCGACAATCGTTGTTTTACCTTTTATTGATTTATTTTGATTGTAAATGGCTTTTGATTTAGTCTTTGTATGTTCGCTTTGTAAACACTATGTCTGTACTTTCAGCGTGATTACCTAATGTGTGTCGCATCACAGCTAGTGCAAGACGAGCATTTGAGGTTAAAAGTATATAAATGTTGATTTTTGTTATAAAATGGCGGATGGTTGAAGTCACTATATGGAGAAACATCCTGGAATGTCATTATTTTCCTGTTATCTCTCTAAAGCTGCTTTGAAACAATCTGTGTTGTAAAAAGTGCTATATAAATAAAGGTGACTTGACTATATGGAGAAAAATCCTGGAGTGTTTTCCTCAAAAACCTTCATTTCTTTTCGACTGAAGAAAGAAAGACATGGACATCTTGGATGACGTGTGGGAGAGTAAATGATTAGGAAGTTTTAATTCTGAAGTGAACTGATCCTTTAAGCTACGAATGTTCGTTTGACGTTATCAGTGTTCAGAGACAGACTGACCTTTAGAGCTCTGCACTTCTCACAGCACGGCTGAAGCTGCTCATCTGAGGCATTGTGGGAGAAAACACACTATATGACTGACTCAACAAACACACAACATCACGCTGTAAACATCTGAAACATGTTGGAAACAGAGAGAGTATCATTACCGCTGGGCTTTTCTACACTGGATCTCGTGTTGGAGTCTGAAAAAGCATGATATTCCATCATTAAGATTGATCCTTCACTCGAGGTGTGTAAAACTGGACCATTTATAAGAGCCCTGAAAGCTTCACATTTAATTTTTATCTTACAATAAAACAAGTCATTACAATAAAATATCTTGATGTCCATTACTGTGATTATTTATTGCTATATATTAGGCTTTAGTGCTGTTTTTAGTGCACTTCATCTGCTTTAAAATAGCAAGGCACTCAGGAAAGCAGCTTACATACACTATATGTACATAAGTATCGGGAGACCTGCCCAGTACACCAGCCGGGACTGTAATCACAGCTCATTTGAAATACACAGACATTAATATGGAGTCGTCCCTCTTTGCAGGTATAATGGGAAGGCTTTCCTCAAGATTTTGGAGTTTCTGTGGGAATCTTTGCCCATTCACCCATTAGAGCAGTTGTGAGGTCAGGCACTGATGTCGGACGAGAAGCTCGATCTCTGGCTCAGTCAAGTTCATCCACACCAAACTCATCCATCCATGTCTTTATGTAGCTTGTTTTGTGCAATGGGGACCGTCATGCTGGAATAGAAAAGGCCTTCCCACAATGTTGGAAGCATAGCATTGAACAAAATGTCTTGGTATGCCGAAGCATCAGTATTTCCCTTCACTGGAAGAAAGAGGCTTAGTCCAACCCCTGAAACACAGCCCTACACCTCCACCAAACAAAATCTGCCAAACCCAGACTCGCCCATCAGACACAGAGGAGCGTGATTCGTCAGGTTCCACCGCTCTAGAGTCCAGTGACAGTGTGCTTTACACACTTCATCCCACACTTGATGTTGTGCTCGCTGATGTGAGGCTTGAACGCAGCCGCTCGGCCAGGGAAACCCACTCCGTGAAGCTCCCGCCGCACAGGTTCTGTGCTGATGTTAATGCCAGTGGAAGTGTGGAAGTCTTCAGCAGAGCGTTGGTGACTTTCACACACCATGCGCCTCAGCACTCAGTGACCGGTTCGCTCTGAGACTTTACATGATCTTCTGATTTTGAATTGAGCTTCTGCGGGTCCGAAACGCTTCAACTTTCCAATACTTACAGTTGAGCGTGGAATATCTAGCAGGGATGAAATTTCACAATCTGACTTACTGCTATCCCAGTACCACGCTTGAACTCACTGAGCTCTTCAGAACGACCCTTTCACAAATGTCTGTAAGCAAGCATGACTAGGTGCTTGATTTTAATCGCCTGTGCCAATGGGTCTCACTGAAACACCTGAATTCAAGAATTAAGCGGTGTGTCCCAATACTTTTGTTCATATAGTGTACATTATTTATGTTTTAAGAAGATAAAAGTAAATCAGAAAAGATTATATAAAGAGAGCAAATCTCAACCTGAATCTCCTTCCTCTTCCTCTTCATTGGCCTCCTCTTCCTCTGAGCTCTCCTCAGCTGACGTATCATCTGAACACACACATGCACAATAGCGTGTGTCATACATGTTTCTTTGAGAAAACTCTCACACTCTTCATATGGTGTGTTGTTTCTTGTGTGCAGCAGAAGAATAAATGAACTCTAACTAACAGCTGCTCTTCAGATCCACAACAAAATACAAATCATACATGTGTTATCGACATGAGAGGGAGTAGACGGCAAAATACTCTATTACTTTAACCTGGTAAATATGTTGAACTTTGTAAACAGAGATCTGAGCTTAAACGGTTAATGAAAAAATGTAAGTGTACAAAATGTTAGAGAAGTTCAAGTTTACTGTAAAACAAATGTAATGAACTCAACATTTTTTTGTACAAAATAATTATTTTACCAAATAATTTGGACCCTAAAGTTGCTAGAAATCCAAAGCCATATGTCTAACCAAGCTGTGTTGATATCACAAAATAATGAGGCACTGAAAGAGTTATGGTAACCACAGGTGAAATAGCACGTCTTGTCACCACCATGATAAAAATAACTATATGGCTTCAAACTATATGGTTTCTATAACACTACAGTATTTATTATGAAAAACAACAAAGCGAGCAGAATAAAACACTGCTGGTCTGAACACAATTCCAGGAAATGTTTGGTAGAGGTTATTGTTGCTGAACGAGGGTCACACACAAAACCCAAGGGTTCACATATTTTTTCCACCCTGCACAGTCAATGATATCAAAACGTATAATTTGTGTGTCATGTGACTTAAGTTGAAGGGAAGATTATGTTAATTTATGCAGAAACCCAAGTAAACACAAAAGGTGTGTATACTTGTTCCTGCAATGCACTGATTCCTGTATTTGTAGTGTGTTTATGTAAAAGACATACATGCTGGAACAACAAGTCATTTATGTGTGAAATCTGTCATATGTAGGGAATATTTACAGTCCATTAATTCTTCATATGGCACTCTTTGATTATTGTGAGAATTGAGAAGCAGATTTGAGTTTTAAATGAACTGACATACCTGAACTGCTGTGAGAACTTTCCGCAGGCTGATCTGTTTAAGCAGAGAACAGGAACATTATCTTTATGAACTAATGTCTTAATCTTCACAGCTCAAACAGCAACATCATTAATCATTCATTCAGAAGACAACTTTTAAAGAGAAAAATAGAAATCAAACAGCAATCACACTAAGGGCCCTATCTTACACCCGGCGCAATGCAGCGCGACGCAAGTGTGTTTTGCTAGTTTCAGCCCGACGCAGTTATCATTTTTCACGTCCTTTGCCACGTTGTTTAAATAGCAAAAGCATTTGCACTCATTTGTTCACCCATGGGCTGCTGGTCTGAAAACGAGGAGTGTGTTCAGGCGCATTGTTGGTGTGTTGCTATTTTGAGGAACAGAAATAGACTGAGCCATTGATCAACAAAAACCTGGTCTAAAGTCAATGGCACAGTATATATATATTTTTTGTCATTTTGCGTGTTAGTAATGTGCGCCTATAGGCGGGTCCACAATGCGCCTCTTACTATTGCGGTTAGCACCTAGTGTGTGTGTGTGTGTGTATGTGATGTTGATCCTGTTGTTGGTGTCATGTTGAGCTCTACTCCTCACATTTGGTTTGCCTTCCTGACTCTTGTGTTACTTTGACTTTTAGAGTTTTGACTTGTAAATAGAGCTGCTTCTGAGGTCAAAACTTCAACTTTACATGTGATTGTTAAATGATATATGTTATATGGTGAATGAGGATAAATAACTTTGTAAAATAATATAATTCAAATAATAAAGGGTAAGGGTAATGGTTAAACCAGTTCAGCTGAATACAGTCTATATGTGTGAGCAACATCACCTTCATTCATTCATCCATAAAGATAAAGTGAAGTAATTTTAATGAAGATAAAAGCGACTTCACGTTCACAGCGCTGATTCATTCAGGCGCTCTGTGTTTACTATCCTTGGAAACCCTATCTGCCACTAACAGATAAAGTGCCACACTTTCACCAGTTCACTTTTAGTTATTGGTAATAGTATTTGGAAAGGATTACACAGATGCACAAAGGAAGAGTTAGGAGGCTACTATCAACACTAACAAATTATGGTTATAACCAGTTGAATAAGTTGCCTCTAATATAAACACACATTTGTTAGCAAACTAAAACCAAACATTTTCCTTACTTGAAATAAAATAAACGTTAACCGAACTGAAATTGCAACAATTCACATTTTCATTTAGTTTAACTTAATATACTAAAATAACTAAAAATAAAACGAAATAAAATGAATAAAAACTATATATATATATATTTATATAAAAAAATTATAAAAAATTATAAAAATGTCAAAAACACAAAATAAATCCAAACGAAAATATATATAAAAAAAACTATTATTAAAACTCTTATTTTAAAAAAAAATGTAATAAAAAGTACAATAGAATCTGAATGACAGTAAAAGCAGCATAGGTGATGGAGTGTGTGTGTGTATATGTAAGGTTATGATGACCTCTACTGGAGAACGTGCTATGCAGACATGTTTACACTGTTTTACACTCATGTTTACTGGCCATGTCCTTCTCTCTGTTCAAGCTTAATTAAATGAATCCGATTTGAGTTGGGATGCAGAACACATTCACTCACCCTTCAGGTCTGATGGCGAAACGTCTCCATTCCTGAAAAGAACAATTAAACTATATGTGAATATGAAAGAGTTCATAAACATGGATATTTAAGAAATGCAGTGGGGTAAAGAAAGAAAGAAAATTTAGCAATAACTTTGCTACCAGTGGAAAGCTACAATCTTGACTTTACAGTTAGCTCGGATATTGAGCTTAACTTAATGTCATATTTGTGAAATGTATGCAACAGCGCACTGGTGTCCTGAAAGGTCAAACAGTTTCCGTGAAGACATTACAAGCAAATAGCATGACGTGACATGACAAAACTATATATACACTAAACTATAGTCATGTCAAGCCATTTACTTGCAATGTTATGTAAACACTGTTGACGTAGCGAGCGTGTGACTCTGACTGTAACATGACACCTGAACAACAATGACAGTCACTCTATAGACCTTATATGCCAGAGAAAGCATCTTTAGAATATTATGTTTTAACTCCAGTTCCCATTCAGATAAGTCAGACTGACGTCATGGGGTCTCGCCTGGGAGACCAATCACCTCCAAGTGGTAACAAAACGAGCCAATGAACATTGGCCAGTGAGATTTGCATGCTGAGTCACACCTACCCTGACATATGAGTGTAAATAGGACCAGCATTACTCATTTTGTTCATATTTTGCTTCGGAGCCGAGCAGTTGCACAGTAATCACTCTTACCAATTCACCTCTAATGAAAAGGAGAGTACATTTCTAAGCAAAGAGCAAACAACAGCAATTTTCATTGCTATCAGGAGAACACCCCCAAAACAGCAATTTGAATGCTACTTTGCCTGCAGCTTGTCATGGGATCTTTCTGCCGGTGTGAAAGCGCAATCCAGCGGTGTTTGCATCCAGCTTGCAGTGCACACAGTGCAGCATTCACCCCTTGGTGTTTTGGCTAAAAGAGCAGTTCCCTAAAAGAGCAAACATGGTGGGTCAGCGTCTTTTTCAAGATGTCTTTCCATCCATGTGTTTCTGGATGTGGTCATTACCTGACTTCATCTGACAGCCATGATCGCTGTCTCTCATGCCTGGGCAAACAGCATGCTGAGATGCTGAGAGAGCGTTCGAGGAGGGTGCATGCTCTCACCGCGAGAGTATGTCCATGTCGGCATTGCGGTTGCTACTCTTCTTCTCCACGAGTCCCTGCTGCTGCCCGTCGTAGTAGAGCCATTAGTCTGGTTAGCACTCTGGGAGATCTGAGGGTTACAGTGAGAGCTTCTTCGTCGGGCCGAATGTGTCACGCGGGTCCAGTTGCCGAACGTTGCCGCGGGTCCCCCACCGTGAGGCACCTTGTGTCTCATTCAGTGCTCCGGATGAGAATTAGCTGTCAATTAGAAGAGGAAGTTGAGCTTCCCCCCTCCGGGGTGGTTGCTCACGCTGAATCGTACTCAGATTTGATGGCCATGCTTTCCCGGGCTGCCGTGAGCATCAGGCTTGAGTGGAACCCTCCACCGTGTCCTGAGCTCCCGCGGTTAGATGATTGGTTCCTAAGTGCCTTTCTTCTCCGAGGTTCAGACAATGTGCCTCCTCCACTCTCACTACCCTCGATAGCGGGGCCACCAAGGGTTACGTGGACATTCCACAGGTGGAGCGTGCAATTGCGGTGCACTTGTAGATGGCTGGTTGGACCTGGCTGAGATGAAGGACGCAGACAAAGTTTACTTTCTCGACGCCCCCCTTCTCCCAGGCCGGCCTCTTTGGCGATACTGTCCAGAAGCAGATGGAGGCCATAAAACACATCCTGCCCCAGCGTGAAACTGCCACCAAGCTGTCGCGGGCGTCCCCCTGCAGGCTGCATCGGCTCCGGAAAGGCCGGAGGCATCCCGTCCACTCCGAGCCACCCGCAGGAAGCCGACGCAGCCTGACCAGACCGCTAAACCCTTGACCCCACATCAAAGCGGCCCTGAGACAGATGGCCCAGAGATGGAGGGAGCTGCTCTGATCCAAGAGACCGTGAACGCATTGCTCCTTCCCCCGGAGGAGTCTTGGACAATCTTGAGTTTTGTTTTGTTTCTGTTCCCACTTTCTCAATAAAAGAGCAGTTTCCAAAAACCTCTGTGCCATACTGGGTCTGAGCTGAGAGCGAGCAAAAGTAAGCGTCAGGATTTAGAGGACGCAACGCCTCCTCACGCCTCCCTGCCCAGTCCCTCACGGGACCCACAGAGCCAAGGAAGTGCACTACAACTCACTGCCTCTACTCCGGGACGCTGTGATTCCCGGGTTGGGCCCCAGCGCTAACACCAGTCAGTTCGCCAGGCATCCCCTAAGGTTCAGTGGCGTCATGTTTACCTCGGTGGCACGCAGGGCAGGGTCAGGGACATCCTTGTCCTGCATGTGGAGATTGGAGTCCCCCTGGCGAAGGACGCAATAGAGCCTGTCCCTCCGGCCGAGTTGAAGTCAGGATATTACAGTCCGTACTTCATAATATCCGAGAAGAGCGGGGGGTTACGGACAATCTTGGGTCTTCGTGTCTTGAATCGGACCCTTCACAAGCTCCGTGAGAAACATTCTGGGCCAGTCCTGAGATTGCGGATGTGTTAGGTGATGCCAAGCCCGCAGCTCTGCAGATGTCTGCCAGAGAGGCGGCGTGCGAGCCCGGTTGGCTCTGTGCTTTCCTTCCTTCAAGAGGGCTTGGAACGGAGGCTGTCCCCCTCCACCTTGAAGGTATATTTTGCCGCCATCACAGCACATCACGGTGCCATTGATAACAGATCACAAGAAAAGCACAACCTGAGAGGCGCCAGGAGGTTAAATCCTCCCAGTCTGTGCCTCATCCCCTCCTGGGACCTCTCTGTCATCCTTTCAGGTCTACAGAGAGCTCTCTTTGAGCCCCTAGAGTCAGTTGAGCTTAAAATCCTGTCTTTAAAGAATGGGCCAAGCCAAAAACTGACAAATATTTAGTGGTAACCATTTTAATCACAAATCACTGGTCAGGAAATTAGCAAGAATTGTACAAATACTGTAGATAAAGTTACTTAGCATGGAATATCCTTTCTCTTTGTTTTGTTTTTTTATTTTAAGCCGTGTGGGTAAACTTGCAGTCAGCTTTTTACAGGAAGAAGAGTTAGTGTTGTTCCACTCAATGTTAATGGCTTCAAACTGTTGAAACAGTGAAAAATGTCTCCCAGTTCATTTGAGTTTAATGTGAGACAAAATATTTACTATAGGGTTCAAATCTGGACTCTGATCAGGCCAAAACATGAACCTGATGGACTTGTTCTCAAGCCACTTCTTGCTTGTCTTTGCAGTGTGAGCAGGAGCAAAAATAACTTTGATAACAACTTTTCATTTGTGTGAAGTGAGCCATTCTCCAATGACTTTTCACAGTGAAGCAGCAGCTGAAAAGGCTCCTCTTCCTCAAAATGCTTCACTGTGGTAGAGAAGCATTTATTATTATATTTTTCAGCAGATTTGTGCAGATGCCGCTCTGGAGCATCACCATGCAACTCGTGTTTCATTGTGATTCATCACTCCATACACAACTTCCCATATTCTGCCAAAAACTTAATTCTGTCTTTGATGCTTTTCTGAGACAGCAATGTCTTTTAAGTAGTGCATTTGCTTAAAATATTTGCTAATTTACAGACCAATAATTTGTGGTTAACACAATTAAAAGCTTAGTGTTTAGCCATTTTGTGCTTGGCCCATTTTTGTTTTTTGCCCAAGAGTGTACACAGTATAATGACTGCATCTACTAACAGAAGACATCTCCATAAACAAAGTCCCAATAATCCATGTCCATTGCATTGTTGTAAAAAAAAAAATTTAAAGGGGACCTTTTAAGACCTTTTACAAAGTCTTGACGTTGTTTTTGTGTTCTACTAAAACTGGTTTTCATTCTTGAATGTTCCATACAGGGCTCCGAACCGGTTCAAGGAACGAAAACAAAAACTGGAAACTGACAAAATTTTAACAGGAACAAACAAAAACGAAATCAAGTTTAAATATTCTGAACTGACACGCTTATTTGAAATGACCATTAACTGGTTAATAACGTTGTTTTATTGTTCTGTTTAAGATTTTTATTTGCCAGTCAACCAATCATGAATTCAAATGCAAATGCCAATGCAAATGTGATGTTACCGCATGATCTAATGTGAGTGAAAAGCCTGCACTCAGCTGTCAATTCATCCTATGTAAGTCGCAAGGCAATGTCCTGGCATTTACTGTTGGATCGCAGGAGTTTATCCGAGGATATGTTAACATGGCAGGTTATATCAAGCATGGTGTGTTTTGAAACCAGCAAAAAAATTGCAGGTTAGTGTAGGACCACTTCTATTCAGGAAATTTTAAATATATATATTTTTTTTTTAATACACCTTGTTGTCAAAGTTAGTAATGGGTTAGGCTTTAAGGCTCTGACACTTGCATTTGTCGTTATAGTATTAACATTTTCCCAATATGAAGCTCAAATGGAGTTACAAGACCGCTTTTTCACCAGCGAATGTTGGATATTTGTGTTTTGTCCGTCATTAGAACAATTGCATCTGAAGCATTAAGTTTTTATCAACTTACAGGTTACAAAGGTTATTGTATCTATGTGCGGGCACTCAGTTATTACTGTCGTTTAATATATTTGGCAAAAAGCTTGTGTCATAAAAGATGAAGTGTTACGAACAGGCTTTATTGGCAGTGACTAGATCCCAGACTAAGACACTCTTCTACGCTCCTCGAATACATAAAACATTAGCCTTACATATTTGAATACAGAAAACAATGTACTTAATCAAGACAGTCTCCAAAATGTGTACAAGACTTCATTCATGATTAGGTGGGTGGAGCTGCTCCTATGAGGTTTTGCAGACAGTTTGAGGACCCACTCGAGTTACGAGGTTTAGTCATTCTTGCACTGGTTACAGTACTAAACTCTAGTGGATCTTTGGACCCTTTTAACGGCATGAGAAGAAGACAAGAAAACTTCTCCTTCCATCCTCTCAGTTTTTACACATATTATAGGCCTAATGTTGATCCAGTAGTAGGACATACAGTAAGTATACAGCAAAGCATTTACACACACTGTGTCTGATTACTTTCAGAGAGTCGTGGAGTTGAAGGCCAATCAAGTCCCGCATGAAATGATCTACATTGACGAGTCTGTCTTCAACTTTGCGAAAAGGCATCGGCGCGGAAGAAACATAATTGGCAAAAGGGCCACAGTTACCATGCCAGGCCAGAGAGGACCCAACATCACCATGTGCACCAACAACAGTGCACTCCTGCATAAATGTGAGATTGGACCTTACAACACTGACCGCCTTCTCCTGTTTTTAGAAGAACTGCATGAAAGACTGGAGCCAGAGGTAGAAAGGGGACAGGTGGGAGACCACTTGCCAATATATGTGATCACATAGGACAATGTGGCATTCCACCATTCCCGTGCAGTCACAGCCTGTCTTGACGCCCATCCGAGGATGATGTCCCTTTTCCTGGCCCCTTACTCCCCTTTCCTCAACCCCATTGAGGAGTTCTTCTCAGCCTGGAGATGGACGGTTTTTGACCATCGTCCACAGGACCAAATGCTCCTCCTGGATGCAATAGATGCTGCATGCCAAGACATCACAGCTGAACACTGCCAGGGGTGGACAAGGCATGCCAAAAGATTCTTCCCAAGATGCCTTGCCAGAGAAGATATCAGCTGTGATGTGGATGAGAGCATGTGGCCAAATGCCAAAGACCGGGCAGATCTCTTTTTTTAATTCTGTGGCTTTTTCTGTTTGTATAGTTTGTGTTTTTGCACAATAAATGGCAGCTTTATTGCAGATTTGTGTTATCTTGCAGTAATTTCCTGTTGCAAATAAAGCCTTTACTTTACTCTTCTTTTTTTCATAAACCGTACAGAAAGCTACCTTGAGATGGGTAATTCATTTTTTTGTATAACACAGACGCAGACAGATCGCTTCTATTATGACCAGGTAGTACCTGGTTTAAGACATGCTTTTGTTGGGCGGTAAATAATGGCACAAACACCAGTACACTGACGAGCACAAACCTTAGTCAATCACCTTGCGTTACTCATTTAAGTCCTCTCCTACCATAAATGTTGTGCCTGAAAGGGAAACTCCTACAAATGCATAAGGTGAGCCGCAAAAATAACTGTGTCCACGGCTTGTCAGCACTAATTTGACAGTAGGTATTTAACGCCAAAAGAGGGTTTGCGCTGACGCAAGCTGTTAGTAAATCTGGCCCATATTTCTTGTATTTTGAAAATTAGTGTTGGAGTTTAGTGTACAATGTGTGATTTTGAGAATGAAATTAACCGTTTTGTCAGTTGTGTGTTGTAGGTGTGTTGGTGTGTTAAGAGTTTAGGAAAAATGTTAAAAGTATTGAAAAAATTGTTATAAACACTGTAAACATCACTCAATCAAAGTCTTAAATAGGACCCTAATATAACAATAGCAGGTTAGCACTTCTTACTAGTGTTGCATTAGTTTCCACCATGAGTTCAGCTCATGTTGGTCACTTGCATCCACCATCTTTTGAGGCAGTGACTGACTGCCAACCCATTTCACATTCTCTAGAGTACACGCCCCTGCCTGTCACATGAGATGCAGTCACAGGAAACCATGGAGAACCAGCATCTCATATTCTCACTGCACCACGCCCTGAAGCAGGCCTACCTCCAGTCCACACGAACACTAGCTCCTGCACGCGCAAATCATGGTCAATGATGATGATGATTCACTTTAGAAAGTAACAGTGAAAGGACCAAGTTATGCCAACAATCAGTCATTTAAAGTGCGTGCAGCAGCAGCAGCAGCGAGCTTCATGAAGCGTGTCAGCAGCACTGTGGGCGGCTTTCCATCTGTTTGCACACTCTGACCTCGGGCTAGAGGAACAAACCGCACACAAGAGCAACTACTGACATCTGACACTTCACTGCCTCAACGAAGTGACTCAGAAAAGCACACATGCACTCTTGTAAAAACATTAAAACAGTTGCTTACATTTCAACACAAACACAAAAGTCCTGTTTCTGGCTGTTCATGGATTTATCTCATCAGGCCCCAGTGACAACATTCCTCCCTCATCCCAACTCTTCCTCTATTCTAATCTTCCCCATTTCATCCAATACCTGCCATAATTCAAAGGGTCAGTTTGGCACTCAAGCCGAATATTAGGAGTGAATCCCTTCTGCAAGGAAGGACAGCAATCCAGATCTGTTTGGCACTTTAATACTGAATGCAGGTGAACTCATGAAATACAGGAGTCTAAAGCGTTTTGTGATCGGATCACTGGAACCACTAACAGAGGTCGTTAAAATCGACGTGTTCACATATGCAGTGGGAACGCTATCAGTCCTGAGTGTGTCCGGACCGCAGTGAAGCTCCGCCCACTCACCAAACACATGACCATCCGGAGCCGGGGATTCACACTTCTCTGCATTAACTACAATCAGATGCACAGTTGCCACCTGTATCCTTTTCATTCACTCACAAGCCCCGTAACATCCTCATCCATTCACAGGTCAGAGGCGGTGCATTAAGATGCATGTTAATGGAGCCTTTCCACATTTGCGGGTTCTCAGATGCAGAAGTCATCATAGTTCAGAAAACTTCTATAGGTAACACTTTGTTTTTGTGTCATTGTTACTGTAGTAATTATGCATATCTACACGCAATTAACCCTAAACCAAGCCCTAGTCCTACTCCTAACCCTATAGTAAGTACATTTGTACTTTTGTACAATGTAAAATAACATTGAAACAGGGAGTCAGGGTCACGTTAAAATAAAGTGTGACCTGGGAGGCTACAACAAATATTGTATTTGCATTCTCATTTGCTCCCTAAGCCGGTGTATTGTAACAGATCATACAAGAGAAAGTATAGTGTTGTAAATGTGCATTAATGTTTTTTTAATTAACCTTTTGCTAGATTTACGATGCTAATAACTGTAGAAACACATCACCGCAGTCAGTGAAAAAGGTCTGTACCAGGAGGAAACAACTGGATCACTTAATCGGATCACCATCACCCAGACCTCAGTGACCTGATGGTGTGCTGTGCTTCAGTCATCTAACAAACAACAGCTCAAACTCTCCTCCTTCAGGACATCAGTGTGGGACCTCCAATGGCCTGTTGTTCCCATTACGATCCACAGGTTAATTTATGAATGAGGTGTTGTTATATGCCACAAAGTAGACGTTTCACCCGCAATATTCCACATCTTTCCGTTATAAACTCGTGAATGTGGAGCGAGGATCCCAGGGCTCAGATTACACTGAACTGAAGTGCATCATTCTCCATATAGGAAGTGTGTAATTGGTTTTGTGCCGCTCTTTATCTGAACTTATCTCAGAAGGCCGTTGATGGGGAACGAGAGGTTATTAGGTTAAATGGTTATTGTTGAATATCTGTCAGTTATCCTACTGAAGAGCAGTGTTTAGTGTGCATAAATCATGAAGAAATGCATTGACTGGTCAATAAGAGACATTCTCAATTGTCATTCCTTCTGTAAACACGCAGATCTGTATGGGAGTTAATCCATCATGCACAGTCCTAAAGAACCAATGTTTGCTCACACAAGTACACTTGAGCTTCTGTTTACCATGTTTGATGAGCTCATCTATGTTTATATGCAAATAAAACCTTAAAATAAACCTGTTCATCATATGAAGCGACCATGTGTCTTCAGAAGACTTGGATTAACCGCGTCAACGATACGTTTTTCATTAACTTTTGGAAGCATTAATCGTTTGGTTGAATGGGCTTTAAATTAATGAACTGAACTCAATAAAAATTTTAAGATTTCATTAAAATTTTGTTGTAACAATTCAACCATATTTAAAGACCCGGACCCAGTTCTTATAATCTTAAATATTCATAAACCTAGCTGTAAACGCCTTTTATCCAATCAGGTAACGTTATTGGCCAACCGACGTCACAATGAATTTATTAATATTCATAACTCGAGCCTTTTTCATATACTAAGTTACTACTATACTATCCTGTCACATTCGCATCCAGAGGCTCGCCTCGCTTCCTACATAAGCACGATTTGAACATCCCGAACTTTCCAGTTTAGGCTATTATTTGAAACATATCATATATGGCGGATGCTGATCTACTGGTGTCAGTGACGAGAGTCGCTCGTGCAGATCAGTGCATTGGTCCTTTCAGACCAATGCAATAAACTAGATATATGTGACTGATCTGCTGAACCCTGAATCATGAATCCCCCGTAACTGCACTGTTATTACTGTGGTACTTTCGGTTTTGCGCGACGGCGCGCGCTCTTTGTTTACGTCCAGCGCGTGCAAGCCGCAGCACGAGCTCTGCTCCGATGATGATGTTACAGCAGTTCGCCATCGACACTCACCCATCGTTCAGTTGTGTAGTTTCTCCATAATGTGCCATGTGCGCGACCATTATTCGCGCGCCGAAAGCTGTCGGTTCGCGCGCCAAATATTTCCTTGACGTGATATTTGTAGATAAGAAACTATGAGCCCAGTCAATCCTGAGCCCATCCACACACACACACTCACACTCACACTCACACACTCACTGGTGTTTGTTTCCGCGACTGCAGCTGCAGGAAGTGGCGGGAACTAAAGCTTGTATACAGCAGATGTCCATTATGGAAGACAATAAGGCAGCTTAACTAATAAAACAAAATTGTTTAATATGCAAATTAAATCATTATTTAAAAAGAAGTTAGTGAGTTATGCAAAACCATGCGGGTCAAACAGAAGGGTCCGGGGACCCCTGGGGGCCAGTGAGGTCTTGGTAGTCCAATATAGGGCAGAGCAGTGTGTGTTTGGCAATTAAAATAGACCTTAAGCCTTTAAAATGACTTAAAGTACATAATAACAACGAGGCAATTCTATTTGGTTCAAATAAAGTATCAAAAGCAAGCAAACATGCAAACTCACAGCCTATGCAGAGGTCCACGAACGCCTCCGGGTCATCCTGTGGACCCATCTTTACCAGCGGGACGTGGGCGATGGGAGCTGTGACTGTAATGTGTACAAATGTAAAATAACACTGCACTTTATAAATAAAATATACATTACAAAAAGTTACAAAAGTTATTCAGTCAAGAATGAGTGAATTTTCTCTGTCTTTTGTTGTTTGATTAATGTTATTATAGATACGGCAGCTGCTGTCACTTTAAGAGTTGCCCAATATAGTTACACATGCCTGCAGTCGTCTCGCACTTCAATGGTTTAAAATCCCATTTAAATTACATTTTCTGTGAGCGCGCTTTGGATGTGTGTGCAGCACAGAAAACAGAACGCGAGACGTCTCGCGGTTGAAAAGTCATATTGAAATGCTCACAAAGGAATCGATAAGAGGATATCAAAATGTTAATTTTATAACAAGTATCCGATTCCTGACCTCAAGTATTCGATTCCAGAATTGGAATAGATTTTCGATTCCCAACCCTACTGTCTGTGAAATCATGAAGAAAGCCCTAAGACGAGAGCACCGGAAGGCAGTCTGATCAACTTAGAAGCAAGAGAGAGAGACTTGCTCATCCTCTGGTTAGATGCTGGGGACCCTTTGCTAGGAGACCCCAAACAGATGAACAGTTGTTCAGATTTACGCCAAAGGGCAGCTCTATGGACGTAGGCCTCTAATGCCTGAACCGGACACAGCAGAGTACTTTTTTCCTGGTCTGAATCCTGGAATGGAGGAGGACAGAAGGCTTGCGATACAAAAGATCTGGCCACATTAATGGGGACCTTGGTAATTTAACCTGGCCTAGGGTGACGGAACGCCTTTATCGTTCCGGGTGCAAAGTCCAAGCATGAAGTGGCAACCAACAGAGCTTGCAAATCTCCTGTCTTTCTAAGAGAAGTGATAGCTAGGAGGAACAACATCTTGAGAGTCAGAAACAGTAGGCTTAGAGCACCACGGCCAGATCCCGTGCCGGTACCCTAGTGCGTACTGCAGGCCTCAACCTCAAAGTGCCATGGAGAAAACGTGTTACCAAAGGGTCTCTCCCTAAAGAGATTCCACCCAAAGGAATGTGGTAAGCAGCTATGGCCACCACATAGACCTTTAAAGTGGACAGAGATAACTCTGCAGAGAATCGCTCTTGCAGGAACTCCAGCACTGTTCCAACCAGCCAGCTAACTGGGTCCAGCTGACGACCACTGCATCAAGAAGTGAAAACTCTCCACTTCAGGACATACAATTTTCTTGTGGAGGGATCTGGAGTTAAGGTTTGCCTTCGCCATGCTTCCTGGAAGTAGGGGTAGGAAGTTGACAGCCTCATGTGACAGGAAGGAAGTGAATGCCTTTTTTTTTTTTTTCTTGAAATCCTTTATTTGGTTGTTTGCTTGCATGTCATTGAGACATAAAACATGGAAAATATCTAGAAAAATACTTACAAAAGGAAAATGACAACTATACACTGCGGCAACTATAGTTGCCGGTGGGCTTATTAAACAAAGCATTTTTTTACAGTGCAATCAATGCATTAAAACACTTGATGGCCCCAATCAAATTTGCATGAAATAACACATGCAATCTTACCATGGATGATGGTCAATGGCTGAATTCAAAACCACATACCGGCATACTACACTTATGATTTCTGCAATAGAAAGATATGTTAAAAATAGTAAGAGGCAAGAGCTGTATGCTAAGTGTGCAGTTACGAATTCAGCCAATATATCCGACTAATACATGATACGCTAGTAGTATCGGCCGTGACAGGTGTGGCGAATATGAAAAGATCAGTGGCAGCATCTCTGTCTCCACCAGGCTAGAGGACAATAATGACGTGTTGAAAAGGTGTGTACAATTCTAACTACTTAACTAAAATAAATCATTAACTGTAGCGGCTGTACTGTACGTCTGCATACATGTGCTGCTCTTCCTCCTCTCTCTTCTGAACTCTTGCCCTCACACATGCTCTCCTTTTTAGAGCTCCAGGTTTAGGGTTTCCAGTAGAGATGAACTGTTCTGACTGATTGATATGAATGCATTTCTGAAGAATAGCTGACTGACTTCTCAAAAGTTTCTATGGCATTTTCTTTTCATTTTACCTCTGTATAGTAGCTATTAAAGTAGTGTTTACTACTACTGTAGGTGTAGGTGTTTTGATTGCCAGCAATCAGGCCATAAAGCTTTTAACTGCTCTGTGCGTAAGTCTGAACTAAGCCATAGAGGGAAAACAGTACTGAATAGCACACTATGAATTCACTGACATACGGACACTGTCAATGGTTGAAGACCAAGGTTTAGAAAGCTTGATTGGTGTACTCAAACCAGGACACACACTTCCCTCAAAAACACATTTGACTAAATTGATAAAGTACTAGGAGGCATTTCAAAAGGTAAAGGGCAACATCAACAATTCTGAGAGCTAATTATTTTTTCAATGCTGAAATTCCAGTTAATGTGTGAATTAAGAGCTTTATTCAGTCCTCTCCTCCAGTCAGTCCAATGGCGGCATCAATTTATGACAGCTAAATACCGTCGTTTTAAAGGGTTACTTCAGGATTTAGCATTAAGCTTTGTATTAGTAGAAAACCTGTAGTATTTTCGAATTACCATGCTTTTCCACCCAGAGATTTATGTATTTTTTGTCTGGAAAAAATCCTCCGATGACGCAAAAATCATCATTTTGCGTCATCGGAGGATTTTCTGTCCAGAGGCTAAAGACTACAGCCAGTAGATGGCGTTGTTCCGCATGTTTTCAACCCGCCCATACAGGGTGGGATCTCACTCACAGAATGTACACAGTATCAGCCGTCTTTCTTTGGAAGCTAAGCTAGCAGGCTCTTGTTCTGTGGAGAAAGCTGAATAATAGGAGAAAGCTGAGTAAGTAGGGGTTACCATCCTCCTTTTCCCGGACTTGTCCGGCGGGCGAGACTGTTAAAAATGTCCGGGATTCGGCTTTTGCTTTCTGCGGTCGCCATTCATTGTTTACATGCACACCTCTCGTTTCAATCTAACTGAATTAATTCCGATCGGTGAATCTGACTGTAGTGTTTACATGAACGCTAAACAAGTGATCGGTTGATGTGCGTTTTAACACTGCTAAGAAATCTCTCCTCCGTGAGAGATGCGAGACCCGGCGCGTCTCAGTAATGAAGCCACCGGCCTCGCGCCGTTCTCCCGCGGCCGTCAGCTTCGTCCTGCTCGCCACAGTAAACATGATGAATGGCGACTGTAGAACGCAAAAGCCGAATCCCGGACATTTTGGGTCTCTAAATCCCTCGCAAACTCATCACTTACTTAGGCTAGCCTTGTTGTTTTCAACTGTGCTCTCTAACCGGTAGGCGTGGCCTCCTAAGGCAGCGAAGCAAGTGCATTCTGGGAGTTGTTGTCTTTCATCCACATAAGCCAAAAATACATAGAAAGCTCCAAATTCAAAAATTTCTCCAAATTTCTTCTACTTAAATTACCTATTTTAAATACACATTCATCTTCCCAGAGGTGAAGTATCCCTTTAAACAAAAGCCCAGCTTTATGTTCAGATTATATGTAATAATGGGAACATGGAACTTTTTGGAGAGAGTTTTACCGTGCTGACTGTTCTATGAACGACATAATAGTCTGTCTGTTCCTCAAATAAAGCAATCTAATGGCTTCAGAAGACTTGGGATATAATGCACTAAAGCTTCTGAGGGGATTTTTGTCATGTTTGAGCTTGACAGTAACAACCAGGGGTAACACACAGTATCGAATTTTGGATCGGTCCTGTACTGACCAATACCCAGTCCGGCAAAAAAGGGTCTATATTGGACCGGCGCTGATACTGAGTATCAAATCGCCGTTTCCCTATTGCCTAATAACCCTTTTCTCATTGGCTCATTAAACTCCTGAGGGTGTGACATCCTCTCAGTTTAAAAGATCACATTTTAAGAACTTGAAGTTCTGATGTGAACTTGAGGATTGTTAGTCCCATCTGTGCTTTTATGGGACAGCGGTCTCACGCTAATTTGCCCTGCTTAGTAAATCTGGCCCTAAGTATCACGAACCCTTTTCACAAACAAACACAACGCGATTTATGTTTCCAGGTTGCATCACAAGTCAGCATTGTGTGTTGATAATACTTACATTTTTTGCATCCAGCTCCTTCTGCTTTAAAATTGGGATCCGCCACACAGGCATTAGGTGGGAAATGGGAGATTTTGTCGTGTGTCCAGCTGGTAGAACGTGAAGATAGAGCGGCTGTTAGTAGACGACTGGCTGATCACTGGCCCTAAGCACGATGACTGTGCTTCTAGTTAAAATCTTTGCTGAGGTGCTATTTGGTCCTGGCTGGACACGTTCATAGCTGGCCATGGGAATATGTGCTCGTCTAGTCAACGAGGGCTTCGCTGAGGATCTGTCTAGAGGGCTTGTTTTGGTCTTCGTTCATGGGTGCCAGTCCACCATCTGATCTGAAAATGGACTGGATCTGACTGAAAACACAGTAATATTAGCGTAGATGCCATACGATGTGACAAGTACATCAGGTGTTACGGGGAGTGAATCCGGTTCTGGTTGACCTAGTATATGCAGCCTAAGAGGCCGTTCACACAGAATGCGTTTTTCCATTCCACTGCACTACTTTTCCATTGTTTTTCAATGTTAACGCGCTAGACAGATGTCTTTAACCATTGCACTAGCGTATCGCGTCTTTAGCGCATGACACAGCGTTCTAAAAAACCCGTGGCGCTAACATTCAAGAAAAGGTCAATTGAATTATAGAAATGTGATAGTGTGTTACGTATGTGTATGCTAGGTTAAAGAGATAGGTCTTTAATCTAGATTACTAACAGAGTGTGTCTGCTTCCCGAACAATGCTAGGAAGACCAGAGTTTAAGAAAACAATCGAATTTGATATTCTAGGTATTATCAACTGGCCAGAATTTTGAGACCACAACGAATGTAAAGGTCTGTAATGCAATAGTTGCTCGTCTATGTACTGAGGAGCTAAACCCTTCAGGGTTTTACAAGTATTCACTAAGATCTTAAAATGAATGTAATGCTGAAGAGGCAGCCAGTCCAGAAGTGGGCAAACTCTAGCTGCTGTATTACACAATAATCTAGCCTTGAGGTCATGAACGCATGAAATAATCTGTCTTCATTTGAAATCTGAGAGCATATGTCGTAATTTAGGCCCAGGCTCTTCAGGTTCAATAATTAAAACCTCTATTTTTTCTGAATGTAGTTGCAGTTGGAAGTTACTAATACAGTTTTTAGTATCATTTATGCATTCCTTTAGTTTTGCAAATTGGTAAGTTTTGTTGGGCCTCGAGGAAATATAGAGCTATGTAGCAACTTAGCTCAAACGGGAATTAGGTATAATTTATTATAACAGGTTAATGGTACACACTACACAGATTCTTTAGGAAACATAACATGATTAAGAGAACAACCACTGAAAACCTGGCGAGATCTGACCAAGAACAACTGAAAATAGCGGATAGTTAACCACAACCGACTGAGAACATCAGAGAGTCAAAGACAAAACTTAGAGATGCATCTAAATACCTGATAGAGGATTTCTTGCACTGAGGAGCACGGAGATTCTTGATGAGTTCGTTTAGGAGTCAGCTGGAAGCTTTCGTCGAGTGCTTCCGGAGATTGGCTGGTCCACTGGGAATTAATGAAGTTAGCTGAAGGTAAAACTTCCGGAAGGTCGGACTTCAAGAGATGAGTCTCGGTCTCTGAGGATGAGCACTTAGAGTTATTTAATATTGCTACAGCTCCTTAAGGATGTCATTAGGGGTCGGGCCAGGGGTGAGAGTGGGATATAAACACGGAAATGTATGGAGCTGTGGAGCAAAGAAAATAAACCATATTTTCAGTTGATAATTTGGTACAGCATAGATAATTTCTTGAAACAATCTACATGGTGTCAGAAGTGGTTAAATATGGCACAAGATCTCTGCCACATTGATCCACTAATTACTGACAAGCATTTAGCTGACAACTGGAGCAAATAAAAAAAAGAACAATGGAGCAAATATTAAAATGCCGGTCTATTAGCCATATCGAAGAAGGTGCAGGCGTAAACGCTGCCGAACTTAGCTTGCTCCGATGGAGTGGATAAATCCGAGGCTTTTACATTCGCAGGCTGTAAGATCCCGGTGTATTGTGGCAAAAGTTCACTTAACTCTGCTTGCCCACAAAGAATATAATAATGGACAGACACATTCCTGGTGAGTCCATTCAATTGTGTTTCCACACTCAAAATGCTTATAAAAACTTGTAAAAAAGTGATGAGCTGATTTACGGCCATGTCGTTTGCAGGATTGATAGTGACAGATGATGCTGAAGTATGTGCTATACAAGATCAGCACTGCATCAGTCACAACAGATCCCATTGCCTCTGATAAATTCAGCTTTTTGCTTTTAAAATGCAATGCAACATCTGTGGAACATCTGCTCCATCACACCAGCACCCCAAGCTCAAAGTCGTGGTTACCATGTCCCACAAACGGCAGTGCAATTCAGAAACTCAAAACTCAACCGAGTGCATGAACTGAACACAACTCTAGATCCACCTGATGACACTTTCTATTGTGAAACAGTGGATGACGTCACTCAGAAAGGTGAAATATTCACAACATTGCATGTGAAACATGAGTCTGGCCAAATAAACTCAAGGGTGCCAAATGCAACCTTATTTCTGCCCAACACTAAACACTGCTGAAAAAGTAAAGCTCATTACAGATGGTGGACAAACTATCAATACTGAGGGCTCCACAATGTTTGACTGTGAACAAGGCCATGCTGTGGATCGTAATGTGAGGCTTGGATTGCACAACAGTATAGCAGTGGGTCTTATACAGTTAGGACCAGATACAGTACAAAATCAAGAAACAGAAGTATGGGAATTCAGTGATCTGTTTGACACAACAGTGCTTGGCTTCAGCATGGGGTTGTAGCAAACGCACGAAGACGAAGATGAAGGTCAATAGTGCTTTAATAAGCTTCACAGGGGATTCCAGGAACAGGTAAATGAAGAAAACACAACCAACACAGTGCGTAACTTAAATGAGACCGGACCAATACGTATTTTTCCAATTGTTTTCAATGTGAGCGCCGCGTATTTAAAACGCCAGGAGCGTAACGAGACGCTGATCGTCTATTTCACGCTGAAGTGTGAATTTTTACCCGGACGCCAACAGTTGAAGAATGTTCAACTTTGGGTAAAACCATAGACAGTAAAAGAAATGGACACAGCGACCCCATAGATTTCAACGGAGAAAAGTGAAGTAATTTAGAAGCACTCACTTCCTGATGGCTGAGCGACGGCGCAGACTCACACTGAGCTTGACGACGTAGATGTGACGTGAGCAACCCGTCTGTCTTCTAGTAGCTGTGCCGAGAGAAATCTGAATCATTCCCTTCCGAATCTTGCAGAGACGGAGAGTGTGAGTAGGAGCTGTCCATGAGCTTGGAGCAGGAGAAACTTTTGCTAAGTATTCTGATTAATTATTTTGTCACTTTGCCTCCACGCCCCCCCGATTGCCCGCGAGCGTCTCCTCCTGTCCATACGGTAATCTCTCTACTGTGTGACAGAGAGTCACGTGGTTATGACGCAATCGTTAGCCTATTTTTACAAAAACTGCTTCTACGGGGCCATAACGTAAGATACAAGGTAATGGAGCCTTTTATACATTTTCGTGTTTCTTTAGAAATAAACAATGGACAAATGGAGTCTTTAAATGCCTCAGATGTAAAGTTATTCACTGTCGAAGTGACGCCAAAATGAATGGGAGTCAATGGATGCTAACAGCAGGTGATGGCTTGCTAACCAATGGATGCCCCCATAGAAGGTACACTTTCCGGGTGCTGGATTACCCCCCCCCCCCCCCCTTGGGTAAAACACAGCGCTCATCTTTTTACCCAGCTGTCCAATCACAGTGGAGGAGGGGCGGGGCTAATACCACACCGACCAACCGTCACATTCTGCTTGTACAACGTCAACAGATGACAGCAACCATCCTGTCTCCAGTGATTGGGGTGTGTGTGAGACGAGTTAGTTGTAATTAATGATTCTCCAATGTTGCACGTACTATGGCCGTTAGTCAGCGGGTTACGCCATCGTACGGGAAACGCACCCGTTTGTGGTTCTGGTTGTGAGTGTCCTCAATAAAGATATGAAAATATATAACTGCTGTGCTGTGTTTGTCTATGGCTTTGGCTTCTGTAATTCAGGGAAATAGAAAGAGTTGACTTCAACTATAGAGCAGCATCTGTGCTTTCAGTGCAGCTTAAAAATATACTCACTCACAAACCTATTAATAAATCATTTGAATTGTATTCACTGTAATCAATAATAATAATAATAAGACAATGACCTGACCTCATTCATTAAAAATGGATACAGACAAACTGCCGAAAGGAAATCAATGTAATGTATCAAGTAAATGGCTATATGCTATATTTAAAATGCTACATATGAATTCAATCACATTTTTATGGGTGGTACAAAATAACTAAAAATGTCAGATATAAATGTAGACAATCTGATGGTCATTGCTCACATTTTGTATTTTCTACGACCTAACCAACTGGTTAATAAGAGCAGTCGCATCTGAAGAAACAGCAGATAATGACCTGTAACAGATTAAAAAGATGAAAATAAGGTGTTGAGATTTCAGAAGGAGAATTACCAGGATAAAAGCACAATACACTGTAAAAAACACCATTTACAAATAACTTTCTGTATTATAAAATTCAGTTTTTATTCTGTTTTTGTTGTTGGGTGTGATTTCTGCTGTCTGGACAGGTTTACTCTCGAGTTTCCAGCAAGTCCACAGAAAAATGAATGGGATAATGGGAAAATGAAATAATGCTGACAACACATAACTAGAGAACTGTAAAAATGAAGTCTTAAGATAAAATACTGCATTAAGACTACAGATCATTTTGTCTGGGAACTTAATTGCTTCTGATTACTGTCTTAATTACTACTTACAGAGCGCAGTGTTACATATAATTATTCAATAATTATTCACTTTTATGTCAAAACAGAACAGCAATCTTCACTATAATATTGTATTTTATACAGAAATAACTAACATTGATAAACAATGAAAGGGGTTGACTGATGGACATCACACTATACACACATATACAGTAATGAAAGCAGTAGTCAAGAATGTGAAGATTCACTTTAACCATAGTATGAACATGTTTTCTAGACACAGTGACACTCTCGTTGAAGAATGGAGATGTGAAATGTGTTCATTAGCACACACCAAAAGCAGTGTGAAGAAGTGGCCTCTGAAACACGGACAGTGTCTGTCAGCAAATGTTTATTTCAGTGTTTTACTAATGACACTGTGTATCAGGTTTCAGTAAATGAGAGCGATTGGAGTGGGAAACATGATCCCTCATGAATCTGGCTGGCCAACTTGACTCTGTTCCAGTATATTTTACGGCATAATGCCCCTGTAATCACATTTGACCAATTGGACATTAGCTCTGTTTATGAGAAGTGAATATCGACTGGAGCCTTACAAGCTAACTTTGGTAAATGTGTATTGCACAGTCATTCTGCCTTTTCTAAGCCCATAACACAATTTAGTCTCCATTTGCACATAAAGCCAATCTCGTAAAGTATACTTTTCCTTAAGACCTCACAAATGTACATACAGAATACAGATATCCATATAGTAGACCTAAAAATGCATTAGCCTATTGAACACCTTGTAATCTCACATTTCATCAAACATTATGATATTTTTGAGGTTCATGAAAAAATAAAAACAATTCTATATTAAAGTGTGCGGCTAAGCTTCAAGGTGTTACAGTGTAATTACACAAATAAGAAATATTAATGAGCAACATGTAATTACTATCGGTTAGGGTTTGCTTTAATTATGTGTAATTTACTGCTATAATATAGTAACGTGTAATGAATGATACCCAGTGTCCATGCTATACACATTATATCTTAATATAATAACTTGCAATGGCAAAGACAACTAGATTGTGTGCTAGGTGTTTGTGTAGTGCACTTGTTAACCTCTAGATGTGATGTGAGGAATCATTCATGTTCCTTGCACAAATGATTATGCGACGAATTTTAATGCTTAAAAGAAATTTCCCGAGGAATGATTAACAATAAAGCGGACACTGACCTGCAGTTAGAGGAAGCTCCTAAAAACAATTGCATGCTGTTCATTTAAATTAGTTAGTCCATACTAATCTCGTTACAGTGTAACATGAACTGTGTAATGTCAAATGAAACATGTTTGATTCTTTGCCAGCAAGAAAGCCTGACATGCGAGAGCATCGAGAGGGTGTTTAGTTTGAGTTTGAGTTGGATCTGGCTATAATGGGTCCATTGAAACCCACAGAGAAACAGTGCCATGCATTTTTAATCAGACGGCTTCTGAGGTCGCGTTCTCCACTCTGAGGATGTGAATTATGAGCAGCTGTGGGACCGAACCGTCAGGAAGACAATGACATTACCTCACGACGGGAAGAGAGTGAGTTTAACACATCGATCTGTGATTTTCACTTCCAATAATTGATGCAAGACAGAGCACCAGATCTGGGGGCTCGTACGGGATTGTGTGCTGTGTGAAATATCTTGGATTATATTCTCTGTTGGGCTGCATTGGACCACACTGGCTGTCTGGGAGAAGCATGAGGACGAGGACGTGGCTGAGCGTTGCGTGCGGGCTGATGAGTTTGTCCTGTGAGGCTGTGAGGAGCTGTGCGGAGATCCAGTGTGATGAAGACCAGCGATGCTGCACTCAGAACAACAGCATCTCGACGGTCCACTGCTGCAAACTCCCTCTGCACGCTTTCCTCGACAACCTGGACTGGATCGTGCGGAGGCTGTCGGGACTGCTGATCCTGCTGCTGCTCTTCGTGGTGGGCTACTTCATCCAGCGCGTGGCGTGTCCACGTCCCCGCCGCCAGACACGCGAGGAGCCGTCCCTTCTGCACGGACACGCGTCCCAGGACTCCCTCACCCCGGTGCTGCTGCTTCCCACATACGACGAGGTCAAATATCTGCCCACGTACGAGGAGATCATGATGGAGGGGAACACAGACGGTCTGAACTCGGAGGACAGACGCACGACCTTGCACACATCTAGAAGAGCCAGAAACTCTCTGTAACTCACATTGATCCTGGAACAGCTAATGCATTTATAATAATGTGTCCTGCTTGTCATTAGCAGCTTTTCAAGACGTTTTTACATTAAGGTTTGTCTCTTTCAATAGGTTTATTGTAATAACCATCTCTATCGCATCCACACAAATGTGCAAAAACGTGTTAGTAACTGATCTGAGCACATGATCTGCTTGAGTGCAGTCTGCGGATTACAATTTTCATACAATTGCGGTGCTTGAAATGCCACATATTTTAGTCGATCCCCACTTCATCTCCATTTAACTGTTTCAATTCAACAAACATTAAACAAAAAGCTGTCCCAATATACTTTCTCTAAACACACTGCTGCTGTTATTGTGCTTACCGTGCACGTTATATCAGACACAAAATAGAGAAGCACAGTTTATGAGACCATTGGTGTCAGATTTTAAACGTAATCCTGAAAGATAAAGTAGAATGCACATTGTGTAAAGTTTACTCTGTTCTTCTCCCAGTTTACCAGCCACTCACTTTCATGTCTTTCGGGAGAAATGGGTGAATCTACGAGCTGTAAATCCGCACAAAAAATCAACTATTGATTATAAACTATACTTTTTACTTGCATATATTTGAGAATCTGAATTTCAGATATTTTACAATCTAGTTACAGTAACAAGTTTATGAATATTTTGAGTGAGAGACATTTATCAACTACGTCAAATTTTGTGAGGCATCTGAAAACCCACAGACAGAAGTTGAAATCGAAATGGATCAGTATTTAACTAATGTTAGCAAGATAGCTTAGATACTGTGGACAGTGCACAACAAATTATTTTGTATGCCTCATTGCTTAAGCCAGCTAATATGGAGTCACTTGTCACTTAAGGTGTGGTTATGAGTACATCTCCTTATGTTATGAGTTCAGGACACCAGTCAAGGTCTTTTACTATAATCAGTAGTTAAATTAACCAATTAAAGGAATAG
Organism: Scardinius erythrophthalmus; assembly: GCF_964197995.2. Lineage (NCBI taxonomy): Eukaryota > Metazoa > Chordata > Actinopteri > Cypriniformes > Leuciscidae > Scardinius > Scardinius erythrophthalmus. The sequence continues at coordinate 45,462,602 of NC_138227.1, forward strand.
TTCACTTAAACATTTAAATTCTGTCATCATTTACTCTCCCTCAAGTTGTTTCAAACCTGTATGAGTTTCTTTCTTCTGCTGAACACAAAAGGAAGATATTCTGAAGAATGTCGGTAACCAAACAGTTGATGGACCCCATTGACTTCCATAGTATTTTTTTCCCTACAATGGAAGTCAATACAAGTGTTGAGGAGCAGCTGAGGTGCTATCTTTTTTTTAAGTAAGAGTGTTAAGAAGCATTTTTATTTTACTTTAAAGTCCACATGAAATCAAAATTGACCATATTTACTTTGTTTGCCTAAATTGATCGTTTTGTGGTGAACAATTCATCCATGCAAGTCAATCCACACAAACATTTTTTTTGGCTTCGTAATCTTTAATCAAAATCTGAAAATGCCCCTCCCCTCTGCATTGGAGGACCTTCCCTGATGACGTAGGTTTGAAGGCTTGGTTTGGGAAACGCTTAACCACTCCCCTCAAACCGTTAGTCTGTTACAGTGTTAATTTTGACAGCAAATTCTGATTTAGTCTTAGTCTTAGTCTTTTGAATAACACACCATTTAGTTTTAGTCACATTTTAGTCACCTGAAATCTTTTAGTCTTAGTCTAGTTTTAGTCGACTAAATATCATAAGAGTTTTAGTCTTAGTCTAGTCTTAAAGTCTTTTAGTCTTAGTCTAGTTTTGTTTTAGTAGAACAAATATTAGCAGATTTTAGTCGACTAAATCTAGTCGACAGTTGACCTGACTAAATGTTTATCAGTCTGTTATGTATTAAGGTTTGAATATGCAATACATACACACACAGATTTAACGGCTGTAATACAAAACGTATTTTTTTTATTCTTAATGTCAAAAACACTGACTGTAGCTTTTTCACAAAAGATAATCTCACATCAGTGTTAATTTTGACAGCAAATTTTGATTTAAAATATAATGGGTTTAAATTGAAATGCATTCATTTAGAATTTCTCTAAAATTTCCAAACCCATATACTCCCAGAGAAAACATTAACCTGCTAATATGAATGATTTTAAAGTTTGAACGTGCAATACAGATACAGATTTAACTACTGTAACTTAAAAAATGTCCTAAAATTAAATAAAACACTTTTCCTAAACACAGTCTTCTTTTCAATGAATGATAGCATATGAATTCTTTATAACTTGCATACATCATTCTCTATTCTTTCAAACAGACATATTTATTTGTATGAATTAAATATAATTAATTCTTATTTTAAAGCTATTAACGAGCAGTGAATGCTTTTCTCTTTTTCTTTTGTTGCTTGATCAATATTAAGGACACAGACCGCATTAGGTTTATTACCCACTGTCACTTTAAGACATCGGATCATGTCGAATGACATGCGGATCCAATTGCACTGATGCACATACAACTGTTTAAGACATAACCCACATTATTTACGTGAATACTCTCCAAAACGGACATTTAGACATAATGTTGTGTGTATCTGTCGATTCAGAAACGAAAGAGAGCTCAATTCCGTACTCGCGCGCTGTATAGGTGTCTATGTGAGTGGCTGCACGCTTCGGGTCGGGTGTGTGCGCACAGAAAACCGTACCGAATAGAGCTCTTTTTTTGCGTCGTCACTCTTATTCAGATCTACATGTCTGCTCTACTCATTCTCCCAGACGTTTACATGTTTTAACGTTTGATGAGACATGCAGCGCATGCCAACTCGTGTGCCGCTGGGAAGATCAGTATGAAGGACTAAAAATGACAGAACGAAAAATAAATAAATAAATAAATAAAAGTAGAAATAAATAAATAAATGCAGAAATAATAGTAAAAATAAATACATTTTGGTAATATAAATGGCTATTTCTGTATTTTTACATGTATTTATTTATTTATTTATGCATTTCTATATGTATTTATTTATGTATTTATACATTTATTTATATATTTATGTATTTATATATTTATTTATTTATATATTTATATATGCATTTATTTATATATTTATTTATTCCTACATTTAATTATTTCTGTATTTCCACATTTCTACATTTATTTATTTCTGTATTTCCACATTTATTTATTTCTGTATTTCCACATTTCTACATTTATTTATTTCTGTATTTCCACATTTCTACATTCATTTATTAAGCCACGCCCCCAAACGCGATGAGCCAATCACAGTACGCATAGCTAACCCAATACACTTGGACGTTCTCTGCTTCCTCGTCCACTGCAATGCATTGCAGTTATCAGTTTTCATTCGTTTTTATGGTTTTTCTTGTCATTTTGGCTTTTAAACAGCGTGTGTGTGTGATTTTGGTTGGGTGACAGTTGTAGGTTACAGTTTGACAAGAGTTTACAGTTTGACAAAAGCACAATGTTGTGTTTTACACAAATATAAGTAGGCTAAACACTTTGCAGTTTTAATGATGTCCTGTATGAACAAAATGACGGAGTATGTTTTTATGTTTCCACTGTTCGATCGCGCCCGTGCCTCTCTCTGACACACACACACATTCCAGCAATGCAATCTTGACATCGCAGCCTGTTCATTATTCTGCGCTCCCACCAAACGCGAATAGAGCGTCAAATTCGCGCGTATCCGCGTCTAGTTCGACGCTTGAACATTTTGAATCCAAAGCGAATAGGACACGCGTATAAAGCGAGCGTTTGAAGCGAAATAGCACCAAACTATAACGTTTACACTGTGAACTGTAAATCTTTGTTCTGGAGCTGAAGCTTATCGGCCTTCTCAACAATAAAATTATTAATATAACCCTCCAATGCATATTTAAGGCCCTTTTGGTGACATCGAGATGATATATAATCTTTCTGTCTCCAAAAAATCATCAATTGCCTCCTATGAAATGTCTCCTACTGTGACAGCTGCTGTTACCGAATGTTGACTGAGTGAGTGGAGGGGGCGTGGTTAGCCATTGGTCAATTAGCATACATGCGCAGGGAAAAATAAATGTAGATATGTGGAAATACAGAAATAAATAAATGTAGAAATGTGGAAATACATAAATAAATAAATGTAGAAATGTGGAAATACATAAATAAATAAATGTAGAAATGTGGAAATACAGAAATAAATAAATGTAGGAATAAATAAATGTATAAATAAATACATATATAAATATATAAATAAATAAATATATAAATACATAAATATATAAATAAATGTATAAATACATAAATAAATACATATAGAAATGCATAAATAAATAAATAAATACATGTAAAAATACAGAAATAGCCATTTATATTACCAAAATGTATTTATTTTACTATTATTTCTGCATTTATTTATTTATTTCTACTTTTATTTATTTATTTATTTATTTTTCGTTCTGTCATTTTTAGTCCTTCATAGATCAGCACGTCACAGTACAAATATGCGCATCTACCACAAACGCAGGACATCAGACCGGATCGCTTCCCAAATCGTCACTATCTAACATTTTCGTCTAGTTTTTATTCGTTGACGAAAATGTCAATAGATTTTCGTCATAGTTTTCGTCATTCAAAACTAGTTTTTATTTAGTTATCGTCTCGTTTTCGTCTGTGAAAAAATGTCGTTGACGAAAATAATGACGAAAATTATTCGTCAACGAAATTAACACTGGTCTGTTATGAGCAGAGATGGAGAGGAGGAGCGCTAGAGTAAAACCCTGCCCTCTGTTCAATATTCCTTTTCACTGGGAAATACGTCACAACACTGGAGAAAAGTCGTTTGCAACCTCCGGTTCACGCGGACTTTAATGTATGTTTACTATGCAGCTGCACATGTGGGGGGGGGGGGGGGGGGGGGGATGAGACCGCCACAATAATTAAGAGCACTGATTAAGAACACATTTATACATAGTTAACCAAAAACCATCAACATGTATTTTCATAATGAATGACAGTTACATTATGTTACATATCTGTTTGTGTTTGGACATCCTGTGTTCATTGGTTCTTTTCCCGCCACTCCTTAGTTGCCATGGACACCTTAATCAGTCATTGTCTCCTTAGTCTGGTCAGCTGTGTCTTGTTTCTTTGATCGGGTCCCTGTGTATTTAAGCCCTGTGTTTTGTCCTGTTCAGTTGTCGGTTGTCATTGATGTTGGCCTGATTGTTTTATGTGCCGTATGAGAGATTTCCTAGTATCTCGAGTATTTCTGTAAGTCTGAGTTTGATTAATAAAGACTGCTGCATATTAGGGATGGGCAAATGAAGCCTCATGAAGCACTGAGGCTTTCCCCTGATTGTTCCAGGAAAAGATTCAAAGCTTCGAGAGTGTCGAAAACAGCGCCATCTGTTGTTTAGTACAAAATAAAGCAGCCACAACCCTTTGAAAGAAGCCTCGTCGGACGAAGCAGCCACCACAAATTCCCTCGATAGTTTCATGTTATATGCACAAATAAAAGCTTAAAAGTGCATCTTTGTGTGTGTGTTGAATTTTTTCTGCGATAAACTCATTTGCCCATTAAACTGTGGCATTTAATGCAAGTATGAATATCAGTATGATGTAATAGAAGAATAATGTACAATATTCTTCCTATTAATTATATGACTGGATATTTAAAAATGTTATTGAATAAGTCTGAATGAAAGATGAAGATCTTGATCAGGACAAGCTTTCTCTCGAGGCTCACACCGCTGCGTTCCTCGACCTTGTGTGCCTTACCTCCTTCCCCAAACGATCAAGTGTTTTTTTCCACACAAGCCTCAATGCGGAGACGAAGGCACGCCTGCCCAGTGGAGGACCCCGAGAGAACTTTGAGGCGTTTGTGGAGTGGGTGTTGGCTACCTGTGAGTCCCAGTTCACCATCGCCCTTTCCAACAACGGTGAACTCGAGACCATTCCAGAGTCTCGTCCCAAGATGGCCGTCGTTCCCGAGTCTCATCCCAAGATGGCCGGTGCCACGCCTGAGCCCTCTGCCAAGATGGCCGCCGCCACGCCTGAGCTCTCTGCCAAGATGGCCGCCGCCACGCCTGAGCTCTCTGCCAAGATGGCCGCCGCCACGCCTGAGCTCTCTGCCAAGATGGCCGCCGCCACGCCTGAGCTCTCTGCCAAGATGGCCGCCGCCACGCCTGAGCATACCTGTCAACACTCCCGTTTTTCCCGGGTTTCTCCCGTTTTTTAGCCCTATCTCCCGGACCCCTCCCAGTTTGTTATTTCTCCCCGGAAACTCCCGTAATTTGCATGGCCCAAACTCCTTTATGAATAATCGGACCAATATGTTTGTCTAATGTTGACCAGTTGCCAGATCTTTTATTAAATGCATTATATTCACACAATCCACACACCATATACAATTTCAACCCGTTTGTCACCCGTAATATTTACTCTGATTAATCTATAGTTTTTTTTTTACAGTACTAATAATCACTAGTGCTGCTGGAGAGGTTTTAAAATAACTGGCAGTTTACGAGCGCATGGCATGCGTGATGCCGGATTACGTCAATTTCAGTTGTAACCTCATTAATATACCTACAAACAATTTAGAAAGGTCCGAAAAATTGGCAAAGAAATTTGGGAGTGGCGCACAAAAGCAGAAAGTACAAAGGCTTAAAGAGGAGCGGAAAAGAGATATTCTGCAAAAGATCCCAAAATTATCAGGATATTTCAGATCTTCCTCGGCTGTTGGATTACCCAGTCAATGGTCTGGATTTGGAGACAAGGTAGTGCCACTAACGACTGCAGCTAATTTGAGTACAAACACTGCATCTACTGGTTCTACCATAACAGACAATGCAGAGCCATTATAACCTATTTCGCCAACTTCCCCATCAACTAGCCACTGCCACATCAGGCATGTAGAACAGAGCAGTTTCGAGGTGTGCACGTCGGATGATGCTGTGAGTGCGCTTGCAGAGGAGCAAGGGGCTAGCACGGGAATTTCAATACATTCAAGCGGTAATAACAAGCCAACATCAGAGTATGTTGAACCAAGAATGCCAGCATCTGTTCCTCCACAAACACAATCCAACATGTCCAAAATGACGCCACCAGTGTTTCGTTCCCTATATAAAAAGATGACAGAAGGGAGACAGCAGTCATTGATCCTGAATTATCAAGTTCAATGTACAGCTCCCATCCAGCAGACTGGGGTGAAATAAATGAACAAATGCAGGCATATTGGACTAAAATGGGCCCAGAATCGTGCCAAAACTCAAATGTAAGTTTTGCAGGATCAGAAAGAAAAAACAAACACCAAAAGAGGTACTTTTGAAAAACTCACCAATAACGAGTTTGTCTCATGGGAATGGGTATGTTAAAATATTCTCCCTCAAGGGGGACCGTATTTGGTTTTGCTTGCAGGTTATTTGGGCAAAGCAATAACCATTCCGCACTGACAGAAAGCTTTAATGACTGGGAAAATGCAGATGTATGCTTGTGTGAACATGAGGGTTTGGGTGGCTATAAGAAGGCAATGACTGATTTTGTTCACCGCTGTAATGCAGAGAGATTCAGCAAGTACACAACAATTTCACAGTGAATTTGATCCTTTTCTGAAGGAACATATCGAAAGATATGGTAATGCTGGTCGAGGAAAGCCTTCATATCTTTCCTCAAATACTTGTTTGGAATTCATTGAACTTATGGGTAAGCAAGTGCTTTCTGAAATAATCCGTCGGATCAAAGAAGCGAAGTATTTCTCTATGAGCATCGATTCCACTCCAGATGTTTCGCACACCGACCAGCTCACATACATTATGCGCTATGTGACACCTAGTGGTTGCATCGAGGAACGTTTTCTCATGTTATTGCCTATCCAGAGTCACACAGGAGAGTTTGCCGGACAGTACTAGCTGTTTTAGACGACATGGGAATTAATATTAAAGACTGTAGAGGCCAATGCTACGACAACACGGCCAACATGTCAGACACTTACAAAGGGTTACAAGCACGCATTAAAGAGATAAACCCACTAACTGAATGGATACCATATGCTGTGCACACTCTAAATTTGGTGTGTCTTAATAGTGCAAATCACTGCTTTGAGACAGAGATTTTTTTTTTCTTTTGTTCAGGTGCTTTTTACATTTGCATAAAAATCACCTTCCAGTTGGCAGATAATAAAAGCAGGGCTAAAACCAAGTGAAAATCAGAGGATAGAGAGTTTGAAAAGTCTGTCTGACATAAGATGGTCATCTCATGCGCAAGCAATCAAAGCTTTGAACCTGAACTATGCCAAAATTCAGGAGTCGCTTGTGAACATGGAAAATGATGCTCAGAGGAATATCCCTACTCATGATCAAGCAAGAGCGCAGAAAAAATAGAAAAGCTAAAGAATGCGTTTTTGTGGAATAACATACTCCAACGATTCCAGGGAGCAAGCACTGCTCTTCAGGCAGTTGATTTGGTTGGTTCATTGAGGGGTTATGTGGCAAGCTTACGTGATTCATTTGACGCCGTTGAGAATGAGGCTAAAAATGTGTCTCCAACAGTGTTGCAACAGTAGAGAATGGACACACAGAGACAACGAAAAAGAAAAAAAACATGCAGATGATCCTACAGAACACGAGACAGCTGGACAGTCACTCAGAAGTAATTCAGAACAGCTGTGTTTGTCACCGTAATTGACCGACTTGTTGCCAAAATAGAGTTGGCAAATAGAGTCATATCGGACTCTTCAAGAGACATTTGGATTATTGAATAAAATAAAGCAAGGTCTTTGTGCATCCACAGCTAAGCTTCTAAAGAAATATGAGTTTTTTGGGATGTTTGTGGTGGGTGAAGGAAGGATTACAATAGATTTTTATTGAGAAACAGAATTATTTTAAGTGCGCTGGGGTTTAGACGATTCCCCTTCTCGGACAAAATCTCTCCAGCCTTGGAAAAGATCCTTTCACAAGGAACAGAGGATGCAGGGGGACATAAAAATGCCAGTGCCAGCTGGTGTAAATGAGGACACTGATGCTTCTGTTGAGCCCAGACAGGGGAGGATTTCCTCTTTCTTGCTGGTCCATTACCAGGAAAAAGGAAGAGTCACAAAAAGCAAACAAATCCAAAAGGGCAATCCAAATCAAAAAGCAGTCCAGTCCAGATCCAAAAATCTAAAGCAATCCAAATAATCCTATCTAATTGATATAACAAGACTGTCTTTTTGCCATGTCCTGGAGAACCAGCTATACTATTTTGACACGTGACTATTTAATTATTTGCTTGTTGATGTTGACGCTCACACTTGGTTAAGGGGAGATCCCCTGATATGATTGTAAAGCACTTTGGGTGTACAGTAGTACATATGAAAGCGCTATATAAATGCCTCATTCTATTATATTCTACTTGGCTCGCGGTTAGCCTTCCTCTTCAACGTCTGTGGATAATATTCTATGTCCATGCTTTCAAGTACGTGACGAAATGAGTGTCTTAGTTTACCAAACATCTTTTTATGATTAACTCTGCCAGAAGCCTTAGAGGCGTCAATAAAGCCAATTGCAACAGATGAATTTTGCCTTTTATACAGCTCTACTATTACTTTCAGTGCATATATACACAAATCAGTACTATGCAGGCCCTTAAAGGCAAATTCTTTCCAAAACTTTTGATAACACATTAGCTAGTGCAATTGGTCTGTAATTATCCCAACTTTTCAATTTGCCGGCTTTATTCTTGATAACTGGCACTAAAGCTTCCAACAACACAGACACTGGCAACAGCCCATGTTTTATCAAGCCAGTAAAGAACCTTTAAATGTTCAGCAGGAGTTTGATCCAGTCTAGTTTTACCAAGCTGGCCCTCTTAAACTCATAATTCATCTCAGGCAGACTTTCCATATCAACAGTCATACAAATGGTCCATGATCAGATGTAGATGCCCTATAGAGGACTGTCACTGATTGTAGAGTACAGTACTAATGCAGTGGTCAACTTATGGTCAGGCTTATAAGTGTAACTATCATTATGTGAGAGCAATTGACTGGATAATACGAAGTTGTTATCAACACTAAAATGCAAGAAAACATTGAAGATTTATCTGTAAGATCCTTATTCATATCCCCAAGTCTATTCGTCACTTCTTCTTTTCCTTTTAGTGGACGCTGGCAAACCTACTAGATGGCGCCACCTACTGCACGAAACCTGCGTGACAGCAGACGTAAAATAAAGGATAGATGATACGATCAGATAAAAAATTACGGCTCAGGACATCCCTAGTTTTTCTACTTTCACTGATTCAATGTGCATGGAATAATTTTTTGGGTTATATTTAGATTTTCACAATTTGAGCTTTATTTCAAATCTGCATTTATTGCATAAACATAAATCAAACTTTTGATATACAAAAACAACTTTTTATGCTATACAAAATCTTCATGAGATAATAAGATATAAATAACAGCCGAGCGAGACATGATGCCTGTTAATAGGCTGATGTGTATTCTTCAGGTGCTGAGATATGAACTGATATAACAGTGAGTGTTGAAGAGTCTGACTCTGTAGATCAGTAATGGCTGGCTGGGATCCAGACCTCAGTTTACCTGAACTATACTAGAGGTGTGTGTGTGTCTAGCGGCGAACAGACACGCTGCTTCTGATGGATGAGCTGGCTGCTCTTTCCCGCTCTTTAGCAAACTCCATTTCAATTTTAGCCTGGATCTTCTCCCAGTCCACTTCCACCTGAGCACAAGCAGGAATGAAGAAACATTACAACATTACAACATAAAACACAATAAAAGCCTGAATTCTCTGTGAGGACTTCAATCCCATCAACAAACAGTTTGAGTGAGTGTGTGTGTGTGTGTGTGTGTGTGTGTGTGTGTGTGTGTGTGTGTGTGTGTGTGTGAGAGAGAGAGTGTTTTAATAGTGCTACAGATAAGAGCATGCAGGTGAACATACTCCCTCAGAGTACTGCAGGAATCTCTTGTTGGTTTCCTGTTTGCTGAAGTCCTGCAGGAACTTCCGTCTGTGAGCGAGGACCGTGTCCACGTGGGTTTTGTACTTCACCGCTAACTCCAGAGCCCTGTGAAGAGAGAAGCATGAGCACGACACACGCACACACTCACTCACACACACACACAAACACACACACACACACACACACACACACACACACACACACACACACACACACACACACACACACACACACACACACACACACACACACACACACACACACACACACACACACACACACACCTGTCCCAGTTGTAGAGGTTGATGTGGATCTGGATGGCGTGATACGTGAGGTTGGCCTGCAGCAGACTGGCCTCGGCCTCCTGCACGTGTCCGCTGAACAGCAGGATGTGTGCGAGGCACGAGTCCTTCGACGGCAGATCCTTTATGAAGTTGATGTACTGCACCTTATCAATCTAGGAGAGACAGAGACGAGTGTTAAAGAGCCTCTGATGCGAGACGTTCTCCCACTGTAGTGTGCAGATTCACCTCTCCAATGGCTGCATACGCCACTTCTGCTGTGCTCAGCTCCCGATTGGCCATCGCCAGACCTGCCAGACACGACCAGAGCACCTGATCCTGAGAGAGAGAACAGCGTCAGGCACATCCAGTGCTGCAACTCTACACTTTAGCTCTGATGATAGTCACACTCACTCACAGATGAACCATCACTAACTTACTTCAGCTGGACTATTACACTATTTTCTTCTAGATCTGCTGTACAGCAGAAACAAACTTTGTTGCATTATTTTCCTGTTATCACTATAAAGCTGCTTTAAAACAATCTGTATTGTAAAAAGCGCTATATATAGGCTTCATATATAAATGAAGGTGACTTGACTTGACTTGATAGCGTTCTGTTGGTAAATTAGCAAAACACAGCCACCGTAGAGTTTGTCAGCTAAATTAAAAGATAAGCTCATTAGTGTTCGGTCAGAAGCTAATTATGATTTTTTTATGATCCTTCAGAAATTATTGTAGTTACTACTCAATTATTGTTGGTGCTCCATTATTAATAATGGTTATTATATCAAACTGCTTCATATTTTTGTGGAAATCACAATACAATTTTCAGGATTCTTTGATGAATAGAAATTTGAAACACAAGTGTTTTGTACCATAAGTCACTTTTTTAAAGATCACAGTCCCCTTTCGAGGTAAAAGACGAACACTTTTGCACTTGCGCTGCGTCAAAAGAAGACACTTTAGGGAACACCTTCAGCATGATGGGTCTGAAGCCTGTATGGAACTAGTCCAATCTCGATTGGTGTTGCGTCATGACGTCACTCGTGACGCCGCATTTGACGGCAATGCGTAACCTATAAAAGGACGGCGGATCATAACAACGTCAGCTGGTCTTCAGCAATCGAACCTTCGGCATCGAGGCAGGAGAATTTGAGGACTCGGCACCTCATTCTCCTGCCTTCGAGGAGCTTCTGGAGGTTGTGACCACAGCAGTGGCCAAACTAAACATCGACTGGCCATCAGAGAAGCAGGAAACATTGAAAAAAAAAAAAGTCACAGTCTTTGCGCCGGAGCCTCCCATTTTTCACTGATCTCCACACTATGGTGTCGAGATCGTGGAACAAGCCGTTCTCATCACGATTATCGAGCCCAAACGTCCATATATATTAGTCTATTTTGGGTTAGAAAGAGAACGGCTATGGGGTGATGCCGCGGGTGGAAGAGACACTGGCATCGTATCTTTCACCCGACGCTGCGTCATTCCTTAACCCTCTGAGGTCGACAAACGCGCGGGCGCGTTTTGCTGGAATTTCTCCACATTGTAGCACTATAAACTTAAATTACTCAGTCATTTATAGTCATACAGAAAAAAGAAATATAAAAAAAAAATCTGATATTTCTCCTTTTGTATGTGTCCACTTACAATCAAACCAAAACATTGTGCTTTTGTAAAATAAAGAAAATAAACAGGGTGTGCGTTCTGCCTCTCTGTCGCGGTGAACTTTTTTTTCTTGAGCACGTCTATAAACTGAAACAAAACTCAGCGAATACGTGTCACACATTTATGAGCCATATACCTTTATAAACATTTAAGTGTGTACTTTTAAATGATCGGATTCAAAACGAAAAAAAATATTCTCTGTTTAAGTAATTTGTACAAAACCAACAAGATGTCCAGCTTCTCAAACGCTTCCTAATTATTTTTAATTTGGCCACGCCCACTCGCGCAAAAGATATTCACATGCAAATCTCCACATGGAACGCGGACTCGCTCATTACCTCAACAACAAAACACTTCACTTTTCGTCGAGTTTGAAAGACGTGCCTGAGCTTACATTGGATTTAGGCTACCTCAGAAGAAGAAGAACGCGATTTGAAGACAAGAAAGATAAGGTAAGAAATTCTTACATATTAGTTTGTTATTGTTGCATAAATGTCACGTTGCAGTTGAACTGTTGCTAGATATATGGGGAATATTATAATATTTAGACCCGTGTTTACTGTTACTGTGTTTGTGGATATCTGCTCAAACGTAGATATGTATATGGTAACCATAATGTTTTATATTTGAGCGCGATCGCGTTTGAATGTATCATATTTTTGATAGCGATCGCGTTTGAATGTACAGTATCATATTTTGGATGAAAGCAAAACGCACCAAACGGCTTCATGTTTTTATTATTATCTAATTTCATATCATCATAACGGATGGAAACATTTGAAGTAACATGATAATCAATATATTTTTCTCTAGCTTAGTTGTTACTGAAATCTTTTGGAAGATTTATACTGCTATAGGTTATTTATTGTTATTATTATTTTATCCGGCACTGCGCATATACCTTATGCCTACAAGGCACAACAAACCTGGTGTTCATTATATTATGTTGGAAACATTTGTGTGTGTGTGTGTGTGTGTGTGTGTGTGTGTATTCTGTGAATTTTAAAAAGGAATTTTAAAAAGCAATTTTAACCAGAAAAATCTAATATTTATTTCCAAAATCGTGCAGGCCTTTCTCTTGATATCAGTATGTTCACTTTTTTTTTTCAGGGCCCAGATGCCACTGAGGACTTCAACATTCACATGAGTCTCTGTACGTGAACACGGTAAAGTGAAAATCTTGGAAATGAAAGGTATGTACAATGTTTTTAGGAATGGCACAAAGGTCTGTCTTTGAAGTGCTTTTTTGGCATTTGTTGTGTATCTTTGGATTATGTTGTGTTGTAAATAAATCCAAACAATTTAAAAGCCATTCTTTTTAAAATCTCCTCATTTACAGTATTGTGCAAGGTTGCTCAGAATGATAGGGCCTGATAGCTCCTAATAGGGCTGTTAGGGGAGGTTCTTTGTCTTTCTCAGGTGTGAAAAGCTTACATATTAATGAGCTCCCGCATAAAGCTTTCTAACACAAAACACGTTGTAAAAGTTTTAAATCAATATATTGTCTTATCTGAATGAGCAGTCAGGGTGATTTTCACATAGTTTTGGAGCAAATATTCTAGGCTACGTCATACAATTTTCAAAAGTCTTGTGAAGAAATAATCAGTATGGGTTTCATGGCCTTATTTCAGTGAGAATTTTTTTTTGTATTTTCACAAACCACGCATAAATGTCATTATCTCAAAACTACAAACTTTTACATACATGCTGCTGATATATTATTGTAGCAGAGTTTGCGCTGAATACAGTGTAATTAGACTTTAGCCATGAAAATGTCACAAGTAACAGAAATAACCAGAAATGTCAGAGAATGTCAGAACACCTCCAGGGCCCAGAAAACAGCTCAGACCTCAGAGGGTTAAGGCTCCGGCGCTGCCCTCCAAACCCTGCCGTACTACATCAGCATTGGTGGGCAAAGCATATATGGCGGCGGGTCGGGCTGGAGCATGCCTGCACACGGTGGGGATTATGCTGGCATACCAGGCCGACCTCCTGAAAGAAATGGATGACAGTGGGAAGGTCGCCCTCGACGACGTTAAATGCAGCATTGGTAGCCATGGAGAGACACCTGTGGCTGAACCTGTCGGGCATTGGGGAGAAGGACAGGGCCTTTCTCCTCGATGCCCCGCTTTCGCCTTCTGGCCTCTTTGGCGACGCAGTTAATACTGTCGTCGAGAGGTTTCAGGAGGCGAAGCGACAGTCAGTAGTTTTTAAACAGCTGATCCCCCACTGTCGTTCCAGATCTCATGGGGCTGCGCCAGGAAGCAGTCCCACAAGCCAGCCGCTCCTCACACCTGCAAAAGCAGACCAAAAAGGATGGGGGGTTACGTCCTATTATAGATCTAAGGGTATTGAATCGGTCTCTGAGGAGATTCAAATTCAAGATGTTAACCATACCTATTATCGTGAGTCAAATCAGGTCCGGGTACTCGTTTAGATCTGAAAGACGCTTACTTCCATATATCCATCCTTCCCTATCACAGACGATTCCTGAGGTTCGCCTTCGGGGGAACGGCGTACCAATATCGGGTTCTTCTCTATGGCCTAGCATTGTCCCCTCGCACCTTCGCGAAATGCATGGGTGCTGCTCTAGCTCCACTGAGACTTCAGGGCATTCGGATCCTCAATTATATCGATGATTGGCTCATTCTAGCACAGTCAGAGGAGATGGCCATGATGATGTTCTACGCCATCTGAGGTGCTTGGGGCTGAGACTCAATGTCAAAAAGAGTTCACTAATTCCTCAACAGAGAACTACATCTCTGGGGATGGTATGGGACTCAGTTACAATGCGGGCACAGTTGTCTCCTGCTCATATAAACACCATCTTGACTACAGTCACCAGTTTCAAGCTAGGCCAGGCCATAATTGTCAAACACTTTTTTTTAAAGGGTTCTGGGGCTCCTTGTAGCAGCGTCCAACGTAATACCTTTTGGCCTGCTGTACATGAGGCCCCTACAGTGGTGGCTCAGGACCAGAGGGTTTTCCCTGAGGGAGACATTTCGCATAATCAAAGTAATGCGCAGGTGCCTTCGTCCTTTGGTCACCTGAAGAAACCATGGTTCCTGTCCCAGGGCCCTGTGTTGGGGGCACCATGTCAGAGAAAGATAGTGACTACGGATGCGTCCCTCACAGGCTGGGGAGCGGTCATGGAGGGCCGCTACACCAAGGGTCTTTGGAAGGATCATCATCTTTCACATCAATTGCCTGGAGATATTGGCAGTGTTTCTGGCTCTGAGACACTTCCTTCCGGACCTCAGAGGCCATCATGTTCTAGTTCGAACAATTCGAACCAACAATACGTTGGTGGTCGGCAGGGGGGCCTGAGATCGCGCCCTCTATGCAGACTGGTGCATCAGGTTCTTCTGTGGTCCCAGGGCAAACTATTCTCACTCAGAGCAATGTTTATTTCCGGGGAAAAAAACATGGGGGCAGACATCCTGTCGAGGCAGGGGCTGAAGCCCGGGGAATGGAGACTCCACCCGAGACGGTGGAGGAAGTTCGGCCAGGCGGAAGTGGATCTGTTCGCCTCTCACGAGAACACACATTGTCCGCTTTGGTTTTCCGTCACGGATCCAGCTCCCCTGGGGCTGCATGCCATGGTACAGGCGTGCCCAAGGCAACGTCTGTACACATTTCCCCTGATCGCCCTGCTCCCAGCGGTTCTAGAGAGGGTCTGGCAGCACAGGGTCAGTCTGCTTCAAATAGCCCCATTGTGGCCGGCCCGAGTATGGTTTTCAGACATCATAGCAATTCTATCAGGCCATACGTGGCAAATCCCAATCAGGAGGGACCTTCTTTCTCAGGCCGAGGGCTCAATACACCACCTTTATGCCTTAAAATGGAATTTTTTCAATTGATGGTGCAGAGATCATCGGCTGGACTCAGTTAACTGCCCAGTGGCTTCAGTACTGGAGTTCCTCCAAGGTCGCTTCTCTGACGGGCTCTCCTCATCCACACTTAAGGTCTATGTGGCGGCTATAGCTGCCATCCACAAGCCTTTAAGTGAGGGCACTACGGGGAGACACCCACTCATAGTATGTTTCCTTTGTGGAGCTAGGAGGATGAGGCCTGTTGTCCAAGCCAGAGTTTTTGTCTGGGACCTGGCAGTGGTTCTTGAAGGGTTATCCCTGGCACCCTTCGAACCCATTGACGAGATGTCTGAGAAATGTTTAGCCCTGAAAGTAGCCTTCCTGCTAGCCATCACGTCCCTCAAGAGAGTTGGGGACTTGCAGGCGCTATCTGTCGCTCCCTCTTGCCTTGAGTTTGCTCCTGGCAGAGTGAGAGTCATTCTCCACCCTAGACCTGGACATGTGCCCAAAGTGCCATCAAGTGTGGCACGGTCTATGATTTTACAGGCATTTCATCCTCCACTGCATTCGGCAACTGATCAAAGCTACATTTGTTATGTCCTGTCCGAGCCTTGGAGGGCTATGTACATAGATCCTCGGGCTGGAGGAAGTCGGACCAGTTGCATCTAAGAAGTTTTCCTCTGCCTCTAAACATACTATTAGCAGGTGGATCGTAGAGGCTATTTCCTCAGCGTATGAGGCGCACAGTTTGCCTTCACCTCTACTGATAAGAGCCCACTTGACTAGAGGAGTGGCATCCTCTAAGGCCCTGCTAGCTGGGGTTTTCCTTAAATAGGACCTGGGCCTCCCCACAGACCTTCATAAGATACTATAGCCTGGATCTGCCCTCTACACCGGGTTCACAAGTTCTCACGTCTTGAGTTGTGCCAGATTGCTTCACACAAGGACAGACACTAGTCAGTGTGACGCAGTAGGCATTTCATTCCCCAAAGTGTCGCCTTTCGACACAGCGCGAGTTCCCTCGAAAGGGAACGTGATAGTTACAACTGTAACCCTCGTTCCCTGAGAAGGGAACAAGACGCTGCGTCCTTTTGCCACACTTCCTGCCTGATAATGACTTGCTTTGATCTATAAGAAGCTGATGCTGTTATGATCCGGCGTCCTTTTATAGCTTCCGTAGCTTCCGTGACGTCATGACGCAACACCAATCGAGATTAGACTAGTTCCATTCAGGTTTCAGACGCATCACGCTGAGGGTGGTCCCCAAAGTGTCTTCTTTCAATGCAGCGCCTCGTTCCCTGAGGGTTACAGTTGTAACCAGAGACGTTTCCACAAACATATGAAGCAGCTCAACCGTTTTCAACATTGATAATAATCATAAATTATACGTTTCTTGAGCAGCAAATCATCATATTAGAGTGATTTTTGAAAGATCATGTGACATTGAAGACTGGAGTAATGATGCTGGAAATTCCGCTTTGATGACAGGAATAAATTAAACTTTACTATATATATTCACATAGAAAACAGCTGTTTTACATTGGAATAATATTTCACTATTTTTAGTAGTGTATTTTTTATCAAATAAATGCAGCCCTGGTGAGCAGCAGAAGAGACTCTTTCAGAAACATTAATAAATCTTATTTATTCCAAACGTTTGACCATTAGTGTAGGCATTACAAACTAACAATGACCAGTTCTCTTTATAATAAATTCTGTTCATGTTAATTTCTATACTAATACATTTTTAACATAGCTTAGCATAGATAGTTTAATAAATGCTGTAAAAAAAGTTTTACTTTTGTAACAAATTTAACTTTATTGTAAAGTGTCACCAACTAAGCATTTTATTCCACGGCCATTTAATGTTTAATGCTTTATTTTTTATTTATTTTTTATTAGGGTGTGATTCAACCATATTGTGATGTCACAAGCACAGTGTTATTGAGTTCCTGACAGAACAACCGCTGCCGCCTACTGCTGTTACACACAGAGACAGAGAAACATACGTCCTCCTCCGGAGCACAGAGACGAGAGGAGAAATGACAACCGTAAGAGAGACAGCAACACAACTCACATAAACCTATTTTCCATATTAATTAAAACACTATTTAGTATGTTATTGATTGGTTTTCCTTGTGGGGGGCGCTGACTGTAGCTGATTTTAGGTTTCACTGTCCACACACACACACACACACACACGTTCTGACACTGTAAGCTCACAGGAATTCATTCCTTTAGTCAGTTATTCTGTTGAGCACCAAGACAGTAAAACCAAAATTGTTTTCTGAAATTATGAAAACCAGAGCAAGGAACTGTTTTTTTGTTGTTGTTTTTTAATACAAAATAATAATAGCCAATCAAAAAGTATATTTTATATAAAAAGTCAGTATTGTCAAAACAAGAAACATTTATTCCGTGTCATTACGTGTAGTGAGTTTAACGGTGCGTCCCAATTCGCATACTATCTGTCCTAAATAGTATTCGAAAATAGAATTAACACGTCCCAAATCGTAGTATGTTGAAATGAGTGTTCCAAAGAGACCAGGATGGTCTACTATTTCCGGTCAGAATCCGAAGTGCAGATCGATGCTCACTCTAACGTCTAATATTGCCCACAACCCATCGCGCTTTGGACGAGGATTCGGTTAGAACTACAAACATGAGTGAAAAGTGATAAAAAACTACAGACATGGAGGACGCGCGAGTCCGGCGGTTATGTAGAGAGGTTTAGATAAAGGGGTTTGAGTGATTAATTATCAGTATCTAACCTGACGAAAATTGATTTATTCAATGTTGTCCACATTATATTGCATCTGCAGAAGCATTGTGAACTTTTGTAAAGATACGTTTAGCCATTAACTTTTAAATGCATCATTATATTCAAATTGCAAACACATGAGGAGAGTCTCCGCATGAAAGACCCACGACTGGCAGATCAACGTGCAACCACATTTAAAACAGTTTAAATTAGACTGAATGGAGGATTTTAACTGTGACAAGATGATTGACAGGGCAGTTTACGGTGACAGGATGCACGCGACAGAGCTGTCCGCTAAAGATGACGAAGTAGTATGTCCCAAAGCTTGCCTACTCAAAAGTGTGTACTTTTTCTTCACAAAAAGAGTACATACTTTTAGGGCGTAGTATAAGTAGGCGAATTGGGACGCAGCATAAGTTTCGCACTTCAGAACTTCCGTTAAGGGAACATAGTGAGCATCGATGCTTCCTGGTTTTCACGGTGCATTGTGGGACTTTTTAGGGAGCAAACGTTTCAGTGCACTGGTAGATTTTGTAGTTGAGACAGCCCTTAAAGTCCCCCTGTGATGAAAATCCAGCTTTTAATGTTGTTTATATGTCTGTGTGGTGTTTTTAATATGCTTTAAGACAAACCATGTGTAAACTCATAAGTCGACACCATTGCTGAGTATTTCCTCCTTAAAACTGCAGTGAACCAAAGACAGTCTCAAAAACACGCTTTGCAATCGCTGGTGTTTCTGACGTCACAAACTACCTTGTAACCAATCAGATCAACGTGTGATCGTCAACCAGTGGATCTCTGAGCTGAGTGAGTAGAGGTGGGGCTCATTTGCATATTCATAGAACCGCATATACTAAATGAGGCAAGGGTGTCGAGTTACAGTCAAACTATTTTAAGACATGGAGATTTTTTTTCAAGGAAAAAATGCTTAAATGTCATTTTGGTGATCAAAGATGAGTTTTAAGGGATAAAATGATTGACTACAGGGGGACTGTAAGATTAATGACTTCCTGATCAGTGCCCTGACTACTGAACTAGGGAGCTGATTGAGACACAGCCACACTAGGCGCGTTTCCATTACAGATTTGCGCAAAACTTTTGCGATTTTTTTCTAAATGTCGAGAAAAAACTATTGTAAAATGATGCCGTTTCCATTAACCGATGTTATGCGACTAAACCTGGGAGAGGCTCGAATGAGGTGTTTCTGGGTGTTTCTCCCTCATATCTGCTTCAAGCTCTAGATTGTGGCATTTATTTGAGGTTTAGAATCCAGTATTCCTGTAATTCCTGTCTATTATGAATTGAATAAAGAGCTGTGTCTCGTATTCTGTCAAAACACACCGTGTCATCTACGTCAGGTGACTGTAAATGCGCAAAAACTGTTTTCATTGCAGTTTTGAGAAATATTTATTTTTCGAATTGCCTGAAAAACCACCTCATGCGAGCAGAAAAACATTTTTGCGATAAATGGGAGTTTTTGCGAAAATGACGTGTTTCCATTGGGCGTATTTTCAATTCGCAATTTCAATTTGCACAATTAGAAGGGTAATGGAAACGTGGCTACTGTCTTGCAGAGTTCAGCTCCAGCCCTAATCAAACACACCTTAACCAGCTCATCAAGCTCTTCAGGGACACTTGAAAATCACACTGGTGTGAGCTGAAGCATGTTGGATATGACCTTTGCAGGACAGTGTGGCTCCAGGAGCAGGGCTGAAGACCTCTGGGCTCCTCACACCTTTACACTCACACAAGAGAGCGCTCCCTGCTCCACTGACCTTAGCGAAGCGGCAGATGCGGAGGCCGTCCTCCCAGCGGGCGCTGCCGGTGTACTCGTGCAGTAAGGTCGGGTACGGGGACACTGCGGTGCACACCAGTGAGCCGTCCACCCGTCTGACAGTCACCTGAGTGCCCACATAGCTCACGATCTGAGGAGAGCGACTTAACTCGCTGCAGAAGACATGACTCATCAAACATCACACACAGTTCAAGTACAGTCTCCTGAAGTCTTCAATTACTACTGGGCTCCTAGAAATACACAAATCACCACTGGCTACGTTTACATGCACAACTTTTGTTTCAATCAGACTGAATTCATTCCGCTTGATGAATCTGAATGTAGTGTTTACATGAACGCTAAACGTGATCGGGTTGATGTGTGTGTTTATATGTCACAAGCTTCAAATCTGAATATATTTTTTGACATGCGCACACTGCACAAATATACAGAGTTTGCACATAATAACCATTCTCCTGCATTGGTTCTTTATTTGTTTTAAACAGCAGACTTAATATTTATCCATTTCTGGTCATAATTTGGAGACAGTGATCATATGAACCGTTGTGCCGCTGCTTACATTGATCACACAGTAAAAATGCCCAAAACCGTCGTCTGTGGATGAGAATCTGAAACAAGGACTGGTGGGACGTTGTCCTGCTCCACTTCACACACACTGAAGAGTGAAAGGAGAATTTTAGGATGACGAGACACTCATTAATAAGACACTTTATTCAACAGGAAGAACAGCTCGGTCCGCACGTCATTCGTCATTACGCTATTTCTACGTCATTGCACATGCGCAGTCCTTTCAGTTTCGGTGTTCAGTCTGATCAAGTGTTTACATGTTCTCTCGATCGGATTAGAAAAGGAATAAACCATCCCTTTCATTCAGATCAAGCTCAATCGGATTGATTAAGGTGTTAAGCCGTCAATTCAATTACTAATGGATTATTTGTTTGCATGTAAACGTAGCCACTGACTGATGGTTATGACTGTGCATTTCAGATGTGAGTGAAGTTCGTTGAAGTGCGTGTACCTGCTGTCCTTGCTGAAGATGGTTTTGGGGAGCAGGTCTTTGTCCACAAACACCACACTAGGGTAATACCACACAGTGAACTGGTTGTCCTGGATTCCACACAGGATGTTAGCAGAGTCGTTCCAGGCCACAGTGTCAACCATTGAACCTGGGCAAGAATTACAAAGATTCCATGCAAATTAATCAAACCTTAATACAGATGCTTGACTGAATTCAGTGCGACTTCACCAGAGACAGACTGTCACAGAGTTTCCTTCTGGATTCTTACCGATCTTATAGATGCTGTGAGCTCGGCCCAGCTTTCTCACAGAGGTCAGGTAGAGGTCACGATTCTTATCGATCAAAGCGATCCTTCTGTCATTAGACAGGCCGCACTGATCCAGTGCGACTAACACCACCTCTATCTGACAGAGAGACAAGCAGAGATTTGTCACTTAAAGGGGACCGATTATGTGACCTATTAGCATAGACCCCACCCACAACTGCTGACGGACTCTGCCCTATTAGCATAGACCCCGCCCACGACTGCTGACGGACTCTGCCCTATTAGCTTAGACCCCGCCCACGACTGCTGACGGACTCTGCCCTATTAGCATAGGCCCCGCCCACAACTGCTGACGGACTCTGCCCTATTAGCATAGGCCCCGCCCACAACTGCTGACAGACTCTACCCTATTAGCTTAGACCCCGCCCACGACTGCTGACGGACTCTGCCCTATTAGCTTAGACCCCGCCCACGACTGCTGACGGACTCTGCCCTATTAGCATAGGCCCCGCCCACAACTGCTGACAGACTGTGATCTATTGGCATAGACCCCGCTCACGACTGCTGACAGACTCTGCCCTATTAGCATAGGCCCTGCCCACAACTGCTGACGGACTCCACCCATAACTGCTGACAGACTGTGACCTATTAGCTTAAACCCCGCACACGACTGTTGACGGACTCTGCCCTATTAGCATAGGCCCCGCCCACAACTGCTGACGGACTCCACCCATAACTGCTGACGGACTCTGCCCTATTAGCTTAGACCCCGCTCACGACTGCTGACGGACTCCACCCACAACTGCTGACGGACTCTGCCCTATTAGCATAGACCCCGCTCACAACTGCTAACGGACTCTGCCCTATTAGCATAGACCCCGCTCACGCCTGCTGACGGACTCTGCCCTATTGGCTTAGACCCCGCCCACGACTGCTGAAGGACTCTGTCCTATTAGCTTAGACCCCGCTCACGACTGCTGACGGACTCTGCCCTATTAGCATAGGCCCCGCCCACAACTGCTGACGGACTCCACCCACAACTGCTGACGGACTCTGCCCTATTAGCTTAGACCCCGCCCACGAATGCTGACGGACTCTGCCCTATTAGCATAGGCCCCGCCCACAACTGCTGACGGACTCCACCCACAACTGCTGACAGACTGAGACCTATTAGCATAGACCCCACCCACAACTGCTGACGGACTCTGCCCTATTAGCATAGACCCCGCCCACAACTACTGACGGACCCCACCCATAACTGCTGACGGACTCTGCCCTATTAGCTTAGACCCCGCTCACGACTGCTGACGGACTCTGCCCTATTAGCATAGGCCCCGCCCACAACTGCTGACGGACTCCACCCACAACTGCTGACAGACTGTGACCTATTAGCAAAGACCCCACCCACAACTGCTGACAGACTCTGCCCTATTAGCATAGACCCCGCCCACAACTACTGACAGACTCTGCCTTATTAGCTTAGACCCCGCCCACGACTGCTGACGGACTCTGCCCTATTAGCTTAGACCCCGCTCACAACTGCTGACGGACTCTGCCCTATTAGCATAGACCCCGCCCACAACTGCTCACGCACTCTGCCCTATTAGCATAGACCCCACCCACGACTGCTGACAGACTCTACCCTTTTAGCATAGACCCCGCCGACAACTACTGATGGACTCTGCCCTATTAGCATAGGCCCTGCCCACAACTGCTGACGGACTCTGCCCTATTGGCTTAGACCCCGCCCACGACTGCTGACGGACTCTGTCCTATTAGCTTAGACCCCGCTCACGACTGCTGACGGACTCTGCCCTATTAGCATAGGCCCCGCCCACAACTGCTGACGGACTCCACCCAAAACTGCTGACGGACTCTGCCCTATTAGCATAGACCCCGCTCACGACTGTTGACGGACTCTGCCCTATTAGCTTAGACCCCGCCCACGACTGCTGACGGACTCAGCCCTATTAGCTTAGACCCTGCTCACAACTGCTGACGGACTCTGCCCTATTAGCATAGGCCCCGCCCACAACTGCTGACGGACTCCACCCACAACTGCTGACAGACTGTGACCTATTAGCATAGACGCCACCCACAACTGCTGACGGACTCTGCCCTATTAGCATAGACCCCGCCCACAACTACTGACAGACTCTGCCTTATTAGCTTAGACCCCGCCCACGACTGCTGACGGACTCTGCCCTATTAGCATAGGCCCCGCCCACAACTGCTGACGGACTCTGCCCTATTAGCATAGACCCCGCCCACAACTGCTGACGGACTCTGCCCTATTAGCATAGACCCTGCCCACAACTGCTGACGGACTCTGCCCTATTAGCTTAGACCCCACCCACAACTGCTGACGGACTCCACCCACAACTGCAGACAGACTGTGACCTATTAGCATAAGCGCTGCCCACAACTGCTGACGGACTCTGCCCTATGCTAATAGGGCAGAGTCCGTCAGCAGTTGTGGGCAGCTGCTGACGGCAGCTGCCCACAACTCATTTCGCAACACTCATTTCGCAGTCACCAATTAAATTTAAATTCTAGTAAAACCAAATGTATGATCTTCAATCGATCTCTTTCTGCACCTTCCTATACAAAAAAAAATTTCCACTCTGGACGGCTTTGTACTGGAAATTGTTGACACTTATAAATACCTTGGTATTTGGTTAGATTCTTCTCTTTCTTTTCATTCCCACATTAACAAACTCCAATCTAAAATAAGATCCAGGATTGGCTTTCTTTTTCGTAACAGGGCCTCTTTCACTACTTCCGCTAAACATGCTCTTGTGAATATGACTATCCTTCCCATCCTAGACTTTGGTGATGTAGTTTACAGATCCGCTTCTAACACTCTTCTTAGAAAGCTAGATGTATTATATCACAGTGCTATACGCTTTGCCACCAACGCTCCATTTAGCACTCATCATTGTAACCTCTACACACTCATTGGCTGGCCTTCTCTTCACATCCGACGGCAAAGACACTGGTTCTATTTCATTTACAAAATTATCCTAGGCAAAGGCCCTACCTACTTGAGAAACCTAATTTTGGTAGTTTCTCCCTCTCGTAATCTGCGATCAAGCAGGTTTATCACATTAACCACTACCAATGTCCGTACTTCCTTTGGCCGTTTTTCTTTTCAGTTTTCTGCAGCTAACGATTGGAACGAACTACAAAAATCTTTAAGGCTTGAATCAATTGTACCGTTATCCACTTTCAAACGATTAATAACTAACTTATTATCACATCATTGTTCATGTTAGTATTGTCATTTTTTCCCTTGTGCAAAAAGTTTTTTTTTTTGATCAATTAATGCATATTGCACTTTACAGTTTAAAATATCTTGTTTTTACTATTGTGTAAAAATTGTTTTTACCATTGATTCACTAGGAATACTGTCTAGTTGTATTTTTATTTATTTTTGTACGATGTACTTTTGACTGAACAACTGTTTGTAACTTTTATTATGCTGTTTTGTCTTCTATGTGTAACTTTATGTTGTCTGCACCTTGACGCTTTATCTTGGCAAGGTCGCCGTTTTTAATGAGAATGAGTCCTCTATGTGCCTACCTGGTTAAATAAAGGTTAAAAAAAAAAAAAAAAAAAAAAAAAAAAAAAAAAAAAAAAGGCCCTGCCCACAACTGCTGACGGACTCTGCCCTATTAGCATAGGCCCCGCCAAGCTCTCAGTCAAGAGCAGTGAGTGATTTTCTGTTTTTCTCTTGTTGTTTGATTCATATTAACAGCATATTTAGCAGAAGGTAGTGTATATTACGTTGCTTTCACTAGTGGAGCTTTCACTTATACTTTCATATAAGTGCTTATATTTGGCAGAATCGTTCAGTTTATGATACAAGCGTGAAAATTGGCATGAGCAGTCTCCATGGGTCACTTGACAAGAAAATTGTCCGAGCCACTTGAAATTTCAAGATGGCGGCCATTTTTCAAGATGGCCGACGCCTTAGTGGAGCAGTTAAGTGAAGTAGTGGTTTATTTGGTGATACAAGCATGAAAATTGGCATGAGCAGTCTCTGTGGGTCACCTGACAATAAGCCACCTACAGCAATTAGGCTTAAAAAAATCATTTAGTTGGTGATACAATCATGAAAATTGCCATGAGCCTAATTGCTCCACTAAGGTGGTGGCCATCTTGAAAAATGGCCGCCATCTTGAAATTTCAAGTAGCTGTGGGTGGCTTATTGTCTAGTGACCATCAGAGACTACTAATGCCAATTTTCATGCTTGTATCACCAAATAAACCAGTATATCACTTAACTGCTCCACTAAGGTGTCGGCCATCTTGAAAAATGAAAAATCTTGAAATTTCAAGTGGCTCGGACAATTTTCTTGTCAAGTGACCCATGGAGACTGCTCATGCCAATTTTCACGCTTGTATCATAAACTGAACGATTATATCACTTAGCCGCTCCACTACACTTTAATACTATACATGCAATTTCTTTACTTGCTGTTTACATTCACATACATAACCAACTGTTTATATGAACTTTATGTGTTTGACATAACCTTGTGTGTATTTGACAGTTTGAGTGCAATAAGACGTGAAAGAGAACCAAGGGTGTTTTTACACCTGTCTTGTTTGGTTCGATTGAATCGAGCTCAAGTTCGTTTCCCTCCTTGGTGCGGATCTTTTGGGCAGGAGTGAATACAGCAATCGCACTCGGGTGCGGAGCAAACACCCGTACCGAGACCCAGCTGAAGAGGTGGTCTCTGTCCGGTTCCAAACAAACACTGGAACGGTCCGTATTTCTTTCCAATGAATGGATGACCTTAGCACATGTGTGGTTTTGTTTACAAATTTTGGTTCACTTGCAAAAAGGCCAGTGTGAAAGCGAACCACACCAAACAAAACAAAAATCAACATTGTGAATACACTCTTAGTTTAACACTCCGTCTGACATCCGGCTTTCGGTGCGCGTGTGTGCGCTTAGTTTAGACTGATATGGCTTTAAAACCATAGACTGTAAAAAATATGGGCGTAGTGTCCGTGACGTCACCCATAGTGTTTCTGGAGAGCATTTTTTAAGCCCAGAGTATGCGGAGCCAGCCGTCGCCATCTTGGCAGCACGTCACTCCCGGATAACCGGAAATGGTCACAGAAGCGGATTAGCTGAGGTGACGTGACGCTAACAGACAGTAGACAAACGGCTAGTAGTGACATCAGCGGCAATCCACCTGTCACTCAAGTGGCCACGCCCTTAATTATGCACAACTTTAAGGCTTAATATAATTTAAATGGATGAGTTCTAAAAAAATTCACCCCCCACACAGTTTTCATGAGGGGCAAAATTTGTTATTTAGACCAAAACCACTTTTTGTACCAGGCTGTAAACATGTTTTTTTCTGCTGTAAAGTTGGGCATTTTAACATGGGGGATCTGTGGGATTGAACGCTTGTTTTAAAACGCATGCAGATAATAAACTTACATGATGATGAAGAACTGCAATGTCACATGAGCATGGCCGCGATAGAGATGATAGCCAAAAACTAAAACATCTGTTTGGTTTTGATTGAGTATCAGAGACACATGCTGTACAGGCTCCGCCCTCTTCTGGAAAGGGGGCGGGGAGCAGCAGCTCATTTGCTTTTAAAGATACATACATGAATGGGCATTTTCAAAATGGTATAATAAATGATCTGTGGGGTATTTTGAGCTGAAACTTCACAGACACATTCTGGGGACACCTGATATTACATCTTGTAAAAAGGGGCATAATAGATCCCCTTTAATGCACCTCCATAAAGTCACCGCACTCTGACATCATGGTTTATGCTTGCTTGTGACATATAAAGTGATTTGTGTCAGTTCTGTACGTAGTACAGCTAAATAACCCCACTCCAAGTCTCGTACAGAAACTAGTGAGCTGCCTTGCTGCCTAGCTCTCTTCATATGCAGCTTCCTTCTAAAGCCCAAAGTATACATTGTTTTTTAAGCAAACCCTAGGGCATGTGAACTGTGTACACAACGTACATTTCATTATCAGCTTAGTACACACACTTAACCCAGATTTACAGCGCATACTCTGCATGCTCAGCTCGCACATGCGATTTGTTTTTTGCACTAATTAACTGGCCCACAAGGTGGAGTCACTGGCTGGGGCCACTTTTACACAGTCCAGAAAAAGAAACAAAAGACTGGAGACGCAACGACTACATCATACAAATATCACTCCACACAATAGACTCTCCATTGATACACATATCTTAAGTCAAATCTGTTTCTAGGTGCAGGCCTCTACTTGGTTTCAAGTGAGAATATGATCCCAACAGCCATTTATGAACACTACTTCCTTGTAGCACACCTGTACGCTAAGCTTTTATTAACTCCTGGCGTACACCACTGTCTCGGGACACCAATATTTTAATGATTTCTAAAAGATGAATCACTGTCTGGACATCTATCTGAGATCTCGGTATGGAGATGATTTGTCAGTAGTGCTACAGAACACCATGAGTGTAAATTAGCAGCGTTGGTTGTTTGCTTTTAGCATCTAATAGAGCGTTTGAACCCAGAAACGATGATGCATGACATCAGAGCTAACAAGCGGACTTGGTAAGACCATCAGCAGTTTAATTAGGTTTGATTGATACTTTATTTGTGTATTTCTGCATTTCTCTCTATTTGGCTGACATTTTGGATGATTATTTTTCACTGAGGATGTTGTGGTGTGTGTGTGTGTGTAATGACAGAGTACTGTACGTGTGTTTGTTTGTGTGTGTCTACCTTGTGTGTCAAAGGTTTGCCGTCACCGATGGCTTTTCCCGTTTGGGCCTCGAACAGAAAGACGACTGAGAAGAGAAGGAAGGAGAACAACATGAACATCATAAGATGTCTGAAAGGTCTTCATGTAAAATCCCAGCTTACATTGCAGTTATGTCCCACTTTTGAAGCGCTTGGCCTCTCATATACGGCGTGGTCTACCTACAACAGGAGCTACACAACACACCCCTACATGTATAAACACACTAACCCCTACATGTATCAGCACACTAACCCCTACATGTATCAGCACACTAACCCCTACATGTATCAGCACACTAACCCCTACATGTATCAGCACACTAACCCCTACATGTATCAGCACACTAACCCCTACATGTATCAGTACACTAACCCCTACATGTATCAGCACACTAACCCCTACATGTATCAGCACACTAACCCCTACATGTATCAGCACACTAACCCCTACATGTATCAGCACACTAACCCCTACATGTATCAGCACACTAACCCCTACATGTATCAGCACACTAACCCCTACATGTATAAACACACTAACCCCTACATGTATCAGCACACTAACCCCTACATGTATAAACACACTAACCCCTACATGTATCAGTACACTAACCCCTACATGTATCAGCACACTAACCCCTACATGTATCAGCACACTAACCCCTACATGTATCAGCACACTAACCCCTACATGTATCAGCACACTAACCCCTACATGTATCAGCACACTAACCCCTACATGTATCAGCACACTAACCCCTACATGTATCAACACACTAACCCCTACATGTATCAGCACACTAACCCCTACATGTATAAACACACTAACCCCTACATGTATCAGCACACTAACCCCTACATGTATCAGCACACTAACCCCTACATGTATAAACACACTAACCCCTACATGTATCAGTACACTAACCCCTACATGTATCAGCACACTAACCCCTACATGTATCAGCACACTAACCCCTACATGTATCAGCACACTAACCCCTACATGTATCAGCACACTAACCCCTACATGTATCAGCACACTAACCCCTACATGTATAAACACACTAACCCCTACATGTATCAGCACACTAACCCCTACATGTATCAGCACACTAACCCCTACATGTATCAGCACACTAACCCCTACATGTATCAGCACACTAACCCCTACATGTATCAGCACACTAACCCCTACATGTATCAACACACTAACCCCTACATGTATCAGCACACTAACCCCTACATGTATCAGCACACTAACCCCTACATGTATCAGCACACTAACCCCTACATGTATCAGCACACTAACCCCTACATGTATCAGCACACTAACCCCTACATGTATCAGCACACTAACCCCTACATGTATCAGCACACTAACCCCTACATGTATCAGCACACTAACCCCTACATGTATAAACACACTAACCCCTACATGTATCAGCACACTAACCCCTACATGTATAAGCACACTAACCCCTACATGTATCAGCACACTAACCCCTACATGTATCAGCACACTAACCCCTACATGTATCAGCACACTAACCCCTACATGTATCAGCACACTAACCCCTACATGTATAAACACACTAACCCCTACATGTATCAGCACACTAACCCCTACATGTATCAACACACTAACCCCTACATGTATCAGCACACTAACCCCTACATGTATAAACACACTAACCCCTACATGTATCAGCACACTAACCCCTACATGTATCAGCACACTAACCCCTACATGTATCAGCACACTAACCCCTACATGTATCAGCACACTAACCCCTACATGTATCAGCACACTAACCCCTACATGTATCAGCACACTAACCCCTACATGTATAAACACACTAACCCCTACATGTATCAGTACACTAACCCCTACATGTATCAGCACACTAACCCCTACATGTATCAGCACACTAACCCCTACATGTATCAGCACACTAACCCCTACATGTATCAGCACACTAACCCCTACATGTATCAGCACACTAACCCCTACATGTATAAACACACTAACCCCTACATGTATCAGCACACTAACCCCTACATGTATCAGTACACTAACCCCTACATGTATCAGCACACTAACCCCTACATGTATCAGCACACTAACCCCTACATGTATAAACACACTAACCCCTACATGTATCGACACACTAACCCCTACATGTATCAGTACACTAACCCCTACATGTATCAGCACACTAACCCCTACATGTATCAGCACACTAACCCCTACATGTATCAGCACACTAACCCCTACATGTATAAACACACTAACCCCTACATGTATCAGCACACTAACCCCTACATGTATCAGCACACTAACCCCTACATGTATCAGCACACTAACCCCTACATGTATCAGCACACTAACCCCTACATGTATCAGCACACTAACCCCTACATGTATAAACACACTAACCCCTACATGTATCAGCACACTAACCCCTACATGTATAAACACACTAACCCCTACATGTATCAGTACACTAACCCCTACATGTATCAGCACACTAACCCCTACATGTATCAGCACACTAACCCCTACATGTATCAGCACACTAACCCCTACATGTATCAGCACACTAACCCCTACATGTATCAGCACACTAACCCCTACATGTATCAGCACACTAACCCCTACATGTATCAACACACTAACCCCTACATGTATCAGCACACTAACCCCTACATGTATAAACACACTAACCCCTACATGTATCAGCACACTAACCCCTACATGTATCAGCACACTAACCCCTACATGTATCAGCACACTAACCCCTACATGTATCAGCACACTAACCCCTACATGTATCAGCACACTAACCCCTACATGTATCAGCACACTAACCCCTACATGTATCAGTACACTAACCCCTACATGTATCAGCACACTAACCCCTACATGTATCAGCACACTAACCCCTACATGTATCAGCACACTAACCCCTACATGTATAAACACACTAACCCCTACATGTATAAGCACACTAACCCCTACATGTATAAGCACACTAACCCCTACATGTATCAGCACACTAACCCCTACATGTATAAGCACACTAACCCCTACATGTATCAGCACACTAACCCCTACATGTATAAACACACTAACCCCTACATGTATCAGCACACTAACCCCTACATGTATCAGCACACTAACCCCTACATGTATCAGCACACTAACCCCTACATGTATCAGCACACTAACCCCTACATGTATAAGCACACTAACCCCTACATGTATCAGCACACTAACCCCTACATGTATCGACACACTAACCCCTACA